>NW_027518253.1:1880843-2195996 GCF_023851605.1 Tamandua tetradactyla | reverse complement strand
GAATTCAGAACATCCTTAATTGGATGAGCTTAAGTAATGACAATTTGAATATATGCCTGAATTCACACTTGACATGTACATGAGGACAGACTCTAGGGATAAATGGGCTTGGAGCAGCATATAAACCTACACAGCAACAAATAAAAGATGCTGTTGATCTGTGTTTCCAACACATGTGGAACCCTGATTCCAATAACCAAAGGTGCCAGCTCTAAGCTGTGCATAGGATTTCTTTGAGCACTCTTAAAAGAGATCAAATTAGAAACCTGTCACTCCATGATAACTGCATTTGCTGCCAGTTCATGATGCTGGCAAGCCATCATTTTTTTGCTTCAACTAAGTTTTCTATTTTCAGCCTTATATATCTTGCTCAACTAATCTCAAGTGGCCTATAACAACTTATATAAACACTAAAGAGCAAAAGACCAAATGCATAAGAAGGAAGCATATGCAGAGATGTCTTCTAAAATGTTAAGATTTTCCCCATCAATTTCCACTGAAACCTAAAGCTTTGGAGATTATCTCATTAAAAACATAAATACATGAGTAGGGATGCTTGTGGTCCACATTCACAGGATGGTTTCACCTTATAGAGGGAAACAAATTCTGTCCATGAACTCAGCTTTACCTAGCAAGTTTCTCTAACAATCATTTGAGGCAGTAATTGAGGGAAAGAAATATTATACTTAAGATAAAAATGGATGAATTTGCAAAGCAGCAGTTAGTGATGGGTTCAGTGATTGCAAACTCATGCAGAGGGTTCTCTAAAGATAAGATGACTTGTCACAGACTGTTCTTGTTACTTGTTTTAACATATACAGAGACTTAAGAATGGTCAATGACTTCTTCATTGGTATTTTTCTCCCCAGGTGGCAGTCGGGCCTTCAGTTTACAGGTAAGTTGGATTTAAGTATGTTTCTATTATCACAGCTCTTTATGAATAATGACCAGCATACATAATATGCTAGAAAAAGAATACTGAAATATGATGGAGTCAGAGCATAGATAATAAGTAAAGCTTTTATTCAATTATTTTCTGATAATAAGGCAATATATTTTCTTTGTGGAAAACTGGGATCATAAAATTGATTCTAAAAGACAGCATAAAATTGTTTATAATCCTTTGTTCAAGTAGATACTATTAGTTTTAGTGTCTTCTGTAGAGATATGTCTATTTTATATGTCATTTTAGACCATTGAGATTAAAAGGGCCATTTCATATTTACATTTTTTTACCTACACTATTATACTGAAACCATCTTTCACATCAGTAAATTTTTTTACAAATAAATTTGTTGTCCAGCTGACATCTCAAAACTGCACATTGTAATTCATTTTACTGTTTGCCTTTTTGTGGACAGTATGGTTGTCTTTATATTGTTAACATTATGAAAAAAGTATTGAGAAATATAAACTTATTTGCCTAAGGTTTCCCAATATTCCTTATTACTGAGAATAAGGAGTATTGGGCCAAGGAAGATAACCAATTTTGAAGTTCATTCCCAAATAGGTAATTCCAACTCATGCTCACCATCAATGCATAATAGATTATATTTGACTTACTTGCAGAGAAGAACACCATCTCTTTTGTGGGGTGCATGATTCAGGTCTTTACAATGCATTTCCTTGGGGTAGTTGAGGTCATCCTGCTCATGGTGATAGCCTATGACTGCTATGTGGCCACCTGCAGGCCTCTGCACTGACAATCACAATGAGCCAGCAGATGTGTGGTCTCCTGGTGGCCAGGGCATTTCTTCATGGTCTGATTCAAATCCTTTTTATGCTGTGGTTGTACTTCTGTGGACCCAATGTCATTGACCACTTCTGTGAGCTCTACCCTCTGCTGAAAGTCTCCTGCCCTGATACACACATCTTTGGACCCTATGTTGCTGCCAATAGTGGGATTCTGGGCATGCTCAGCTTTTCTATTCTTATCACCTCCTATGTCCTCATCCTTTGCTCCCTGAGGTCTCACAGCTCTGAAGGACAACAGAAGGCACTCTCCACGTGTGCCTCACATGTTGCTGGGGTTGTCTTATTCTTTGTGCTCTGCACGTTTGTATACCTTCAGCCCATGACCCCGTTCCTTATTGATAAAGCAGTGGCTGTATTTCATACTATGATAACACCCTTGTTAAACCTTTTAATCAACACACTCAGAAATGCAGAGGTGAAAACGGCAATGAGGAGGCTCTGAAGCAAAAGGATTATTGTGGGTAACAAATCACGAAAATAAAGAAGATAAATGGTTCATACTTTTAGCTTAAAATGTGGTAATTCAGAAGATAGTGGTCTTATAGTCAAAATATGCCATGTTATACTTGCTTATCCCCTTCTTGTATGGAATCTTGTGTGATTCCCCTTTTGTAAACTATCAACTTTAATTAAAAGGTGAATAAAGTCCCTTCCAATGAGAAACTTCTGTACATGTACAAATTATTAATCAATGAGACATTGTTAACTGATATAAAACTTTGACAGTCTGGAAAATCTGTTTCATTATCTATTCCACAGAAAATATTTTTGCAAATCTTTAAATATAACTCATGCAACAAATAGCGCAAGTACTTAAAATATACAAAAAAAAATTTATGGGTAGGAATTTTGTTGACAATGAATTAACGTAATCACAGTATAGCTGCCTTATTGTGGAAGGAAGGCATCAACCAGAAATGTATTTGGATGAATGAGAGAAAGTTAAGGCAGGTGTCACCCCCAAATTCCTGCTGCTGTCTTGCTCAACCCATGCAGCACCTTTGTCTTTTACTTGGACTCTGCCAAGAATAAATCATTTTTCCTGCACTAAGCTCAGGATTCATATTATATTATCCCAGGGACAGCCATAGAGCAAAGTTGTACATGATATTCTCAGACAGAACATATATGTGGAACAGTTTCTCTATCAAAAACATCCACACAATACTCCATCTCCAAAATATCTTTTAGTGGATGGGCATGAGCTTTCAATAATCAGAACAAAAATAACTAGTACAAAAAGAAAGCTTATGATGTCTGAGTAATCAAGGTAGAAAGCTGCACATTCAAAGTGAATAGAAAATTGTAGACCAATTACATTCCACTTGAGATGTAGTCACTACAGTATAATTCTAAGAGAAAGAATGTAAACAAAAGAGAAACAAGATTAGAATCGGGACAAATACCCTGCTTATCAAAGCCATGTCCCTTTTATCTTTGAAAAAACTGTATTCACACAAATTACTCCAAAACCATAAATTATCCTCATTCCCTGCATATTAATATGCAAGACTTAGCAAAGAACTCATTCCAATTGAGAGGTCCCTTTTTCTCTATAAATCCAATCCATTTGCTCATCACCAAATACCCAAGTTGTGCAAACATATATTCTGTCTCCTTGTGTTTAAGAAAGAGCATATTATTAGTTTGCAGAAGTATAATGTTTCACACTTAGACTGAAACACTTAGCAATGAGTGTGCTACTTTCCAGCTTTCTTTTACTTTATTGCATCAAGCCGGGGAAAACACATTAAAATGTCAATGCTAAGAGAAAGCAACCTGTATAATTGAGCAACTACACAGGTTTATTACACAGATCCTATGTACACCCAACCCACCATGGATTTTGTCTCAACAAAATTAATTTGTACATGTTAAGTTACAGAGACTTCAGGATTCATTTGTTCCAACAGAAAATGCAGCTTATTGTGAGTAATGCATTGATTATCTTCATAAATATTTGTCTGTTAAAAAGAAAATAAATTCACATAATTTTGTTACTATCTAGATTCTCAAGAAGTGTGGAATGAATAAATAACAATACTTACAAACAAAATCAAAATAAACCCTTTTCTCCTGCTGTGAAACACTCTACACTTATTGAGTTACTGAAATCATACATTTTGGCACTATCTTTTTCTCTTTGCCTAATTGTTAGGCAATGCTAAAGGAAATTACACAATCATACCTTGAGTGTAACTACAACAATTATAACCTCAAATGTGACCTATTTCCCAACGCTCCTTATGCAAATTTTCTGTCTATTCTAACCAATCACTCTTCTACACATTCTTCTTAGCACATGTTCTGGCTTGCACCAATATTTTTATAATCCTTGTCCCAGAAATTTTCCTTTCAATTCAGAAGAAAACCTTACCTTGTACTTGTCAGAAAAATAGGAATAATCTCAACATTAGGCATACTCATCACTAATTGTTTCTGTAAAACTTTTTGCTTTTATGCTTTTCTGCACAAGCAATGAAAATATGTGGAGACTCCCATTTATTTATGTATTTATTTTCATGTGCAGGCACTGGGAATCGAACCCAGGTCTTCAGCAAGGCAGATGAGAACTCTGCCTACTAAGCCACTGTGGCCTGCTCCCTTTTAACTTTAATACATCTACTTGTGTTCTGCATATAATGGTTTCTTGTCTCCTCAGAAATATCAGTTCTAGCTCCCAAGGTAAAGCATCCCCAAACTGTTTACACATCCTGGCTGACCCACTGAAGCTTTTGGCCATGGAAGACAAAAATCACATGGGAGGGAATAACAAAATCAGTTCCATTCTTTTCTGTATGGAATCAATGATCAAGCTAGTTGAGAATTCCAGGACATTCACTGTAGGTATCAGTCCTCTCCTGTCTTTGATGACATCCTCTTATTGGGGTAGAACTCATACCAAGCAGACAGATTGATGGAAGCCATGGCCTACATAAGTGGATAAGTGTTTCACTGCATCCCCAAGGACTCTCACTTTTGCCAGAAAGAAAGCCTCAATGGTGAATCTTTCTATGGGTAGAGACAATTCCATCCCTCCACTCATCAGCTCCTTAAGTATGGAAAAGACCAGAACTCAAAGTACCAAGTGAACTGCATGATTCCAGGTGATCCCAATAGTAGTTGCAACTAGCTACACAGCAGAAGCTTAGATAAAGGAAATGGAAGTGGAGCCCTCCTCTATACAGTTTCTTTTTCTCGTTCTCTAGCTTTCTGTTACAAAGAGATGAGGCTGAGTGGGATTTTCTCAAGGGCTTCCACATATAGGCATGGCACTTACTTCTATGTCTGCAAGATTCTCCTTCTCTAGGATGTAAGATGAGCCTGCACTATTTTGCCAAATAGATTATGATATACTGACTCCTAGATATTCATAAAAAAAATTGTATCCTCCATTTTATATCACTTATTCAGAGGATGAGAAATGCTGAAATTCCTTTCTCCTAAATCCTCCTATTTAATCATAAATTTGACACAGTCTGCAGGTTATATAGGAGGAGTTTATTTTACTTTTAACTGTGAAAATATTATATGTTAAGTGACATGAGAAAAATCTTATATATTTATGTGTGTAGTTACTATTTTGAGTAGTCTCCATTCCTTTGTGTAGATCCATATTTCCATCTAGTATTACTTTCCCTCTACTTGAAAGACTTCTTTTATTATGTCTTGAAATTCAAGCCTTCTGCTGATAGATTCTTTTAGCTTTTATTTCTCTGAAATCATTTTTAATCCATGTATTTTTAAAAATTAATTCTCCTGCAAAATTTCTTGCAACAACAATCTAAATATTTCTCCATCAGAAAATGGGCAAGCAAACTGCCATGCAATCACAAATTGGAGTGTCACTTAGCAGTAAAAAGTAACGAATTACTGATATACACAAGGACACATTTCAAATGCATTATGTAAAGGGAAAGGATCAAAGCTTAAAAGACTAATGCGTTAAATTTACATGACATTTTGAAAAAGGCAAAAATATAGGAACCAATCAAGATTAGCAAGGAGCTGGAAGTAGGTGGAGGGTTTGACTACAAACAGGCACAAGCAGTCTTCAGGTGAAGAATCAATCTGTATTAGAATTTTTGTGATTCTAATCAGTGGGGCTTACAAGTTGTATATTTGAAAAGTTCATTGAGCTGTACAATTTAAAAGATTATTTTTTTCACAGAACAAGTATATTTCAATTTTTAAATGCATAGGTTCATGGTCTTTAGACAAAGTATCTTTGGAAAAAAATACCTTTGAAAAATATAATAGGTCAGTTCCTTCTATTCAATAAAATAGCGAGAGCGACAAGAATATCCAAAACAATAAATTCATAAGGAAAAGTACTAAATCTATATGTTTTAGTTTGCTAGCTTCAAGAATGCAATATACCAAAATATAATAGATTTTAAAAGAGGTTTATTAAGTTGCAAGTTTACACTTCTAAAGCCATGAAAATGTCCAAATAAGGCACCAAGAGAGATGTACCTTCACTCAGGAAAGGGTGATGCTGTCTGGAACATCTCTGTCAGCTGGGAAGTCATGTGGCTGGTTTCTACTGGGGTGTTTGGTTTTGAGCACCTCTCAGTTGGGAAGGCACATGGTGACCTCTGCTACATTTCTCCTGTCATCTCAAAAGGCTTCCCTGGGGATGCCTTCCTTCTGTATCTCCAAAGATCCCTGGCCATGAGTTATCAAAGCTCTAAAGTTTTTTCCAAAAATGATTCTCACTTAAAGGGCTCCAGTAAGCAACCCCACTTTGAACGGATGAAGGTACATTTCCATGGTAAAAAACCAATCAAATGGTCCCACCCACAATTGGATGGATCATATCTCCATGGAAACAATAAAATGATCCCACCCAGTAATATTGAAAGAGAATTAAAGAAATGACTGCTCCCACAAGATTGTATCAGAATTAAAGCATAGCTTTTCTGGGTTACATAACAGCTTTGTAAAGTACTTCTAAACGTATAAAAGAGTACTTCACTAATTGAAATAAGGAATAGGAATTCTCAATTCTGTAAAAACATAAACTCTTCCTAAATCAATTTTATGGAAATCACTAACTGTACTTTGTTTTGTTCTTAGAAAAGTTCATTTTAAATTTAAAGTGAATAATAAATACGCAGGAGTTGGAATATCTGTAGGAAAGGATCATAATGAAGGAATATTAGACTTAGTTATTAAACGGTACTATAGATCAAGTGTCATTGTATAATGTATTAAATGGCACATGAATAAATAGATTTTTGAAACAGAACAAAACACTGAAATTGATCCAAACACATATGAGAATTTAGAATACAATTAAGTTGTGATATAAGAAATGGTGAAAGATAAAGTAATAACCAACCATCTAGATAAATAATTGAAATTCATTTTTGGTTTAATTTTCTATCTCAAAATAAATTTCCAACTGGACCAAACATTTTAAATATGAAATATAAAACCAAAGAGTTGTTTTAAAAATTAAATGCGAAAAGCGTGGAAGAATATTTAGGCAAGCCTAAAGCCAAAAAATTAGTTCTAAGCAAGCTATAAAAATAGAGAGTAATTTGGCTATGAAAGTGTTTAAAAAATTCAACTATGGAAAAATATGTACAGAATAATAATGTCAACAAAATCACAAGATGGGAAAATAACAATCATATAAATAATCATGAAAGGGAGAACACCTTAGTATATCATTTTCTTAGTTTCAAAGCTTTATGTATATCAGATAGGATCATGCTCTTTTAATCCATTCCTGTGTGCTGACTTATTGTAGTGTGAGCTTTTGATTACCTTATTTCAACTGACATGTGATCCATCTCATTCAAGGTGGAATCTTTATAATAGGATAAAGGACACACAGAAAAACACACAGCGCTGAGAGATGATATTAAGAGAAGCTCACAGAAAAAGCCCCAGAGGAGCTTCCCTGGTAATCAGTCTTCAGAGAAGGTCTCATCCTGTTGATGTCTTAATTGGGAAGTTTTCATGGCCTTAAAACTGTAATTTTTAAATTAAGCAAGTGCCATTGTTAAAAGCCAGTCCAGACAGAAGTCCAGGAACATGGTGGAATAAGAAAGGCATGAGTTTGCCCCTGTTCTAAGGAGTAGCTAGAGAAGAGATGGGAAAGCAATTGAGAAGGCAATTCCAAGGTGCAAGTGACCCAGGATGGTCTTCTCCACCAGATAGGAGGCTCTGGTTGCAAAAGCTGAAGAATTGAGAAGCAGAGAAACAATGACTCTCTGGCTGGTGAAAGTAGCATAAAGTGCCCCTTTCCAAATGGTAGCCTGGCATCCTCAGGAGTGCACAGATAAGGAGATGGGGAGCAGGAAGTAAACCAAGCTGTGGTGCTGAATGCACTACTCTCAACAACAGAACCCCGTGACATGTGACTCACCCCCATATCTGAATGCAATCACCTGCCCCCTTCACTCAAATCACGTCCACCCCATTGCCCCCATCACTTGTGACCCACCCCAACCACCCACCCTAAGCACATGCATGCCTGCCCCAGCCCAACCCACTTCTCCTGAACAAACACAGTCTCACTCAACACTCAAGAGACCCACCTACCCTTCCCTGACTGCTGCATCACCACTTATAAGCTGCAACACTTACCTTCAACCCCAAGCTCCACCCACTTCCAGGCCATATAGTCACACAGCCACGCTCCTGAGCTCTGTTTATGTATATATCAGTTTATAGATACCCAAATCTGCACATGTGCATGACCTTCCAGTCATGGATCCATTTTCTGGACAAGTGCTGACATGCACACCTGGGATACACCTGCCCCCAGCCCACACAGACACAATCCCCACTGGCTGCCTGTGAGCTCTGCACATGAACACAGAGGTCCTTGTGCCTTAGACCAGCACACACAAGGGCCCTGTTCCTCAGACCACAGCCATATCCTCCCTGCTGCTGGACACCCACACATTCCTGCTCTGACTTCTTGACCACTGCACTCCAACACCTTGCCCCACAAACCTGTACACTTTCCCACCCCCAAGCACAAGCGCCCTGCTCCCACACCTGGCAGGTAGTCGTGGGTGAATTTGTGTTACATAGACTCCACCCTGCATACATGTGCACACCATTTTCCCACCTCTACCACACCTGCACACCCATGTCAGGGCACCACTCACCCAACGCCAACCCCCCTCTGACCCATGTTCCACAATCGTGATGACTTTTGCCTAACCCTACACATTCATACATCTGCATCCAGGGCACTCTGGACCTCTCCCATTGCACAAGGAAACACCTTCACCCTCTCCTCCTATGCCCCAACCTCTTTAATACCTACCCTACACCCTGACACCCATGACCCCCATACTTCCCATGCCCACCCACATTCTACCTGCACAGAAGCACCTGTGCCTCCACACCACCTCTTCATCTGCCTCCCACCATGCTGTACTCCTTGTGTCCCACAAAAAGCACCTTGATCCTGTTCTCCAGGTTCTACCTGATCTGCACCCCATACCCTCAGGCCCCACACCACACCTCTGCAACTCTGAGACAAGAATCCCATGCCAAGAGGCACCAGCATAGTGTCCCCAATCTGTGCCTATATCTGAGGTGCAACACATAGCACACTGTTGTTCCCAGCACCATGTCTTACATCCTGCTCTGCATCCATCCATAAAAACAAAGCTTTAGAATACTGAAGGAACTTTTCAAAGTAAACATAACAATATATTTACAAGCCATGAGGACAATGAAAGATCACTACGCATAGAAGAACGCAGACAGATATAACCCAGGCAAATGATGAAATTAAAACACTGGGGCAGACATAGACTTTGGAATACCTAAACAAAGATGTTCAAAAAACTCTACTAAGTAAAATAAATGAGCTGGTTAATGACATAAAGGAGATCAAGAAGACAATAAAAGTGCATAAAGAGGAATTTGAAAGAATAAATAGAAATGTTAGTAGTGTAAATTTATGAACAGAAAGATACAGATTAACAGAGTGAATTAAGAAATATAATCCAGTGATATGCTACTTACAAAAGACTCATCTTTGACACACAGTTACAAATAGACAGAATGTGAAACGATGGGAAAAGTATGTTCCATGAAAGTTGTAAGCAAAAGAAAGCAGGAGTAGCTATACTAACAACAGGCAAAATAGAGTTGAAGTGTAAAAACATCATAAGGGACAAAGAAAGACACTATATATTAATAAAAGTGTTAATTCACCCAAAAGAAATATCAGTCATGCATATTTATGTTCCCAATCAAGTAGCTCCAAAGTACATGAGAGAGTATTGGCAAAACTGAAGGGAGTGATAGACATTTCAACAATAAGTGTAGGAGACTTCAATATAACACCCTCCTCTATAGAGAGAAGTAGACAGAAGATCAACAAGGAAATAATGAAGTTAACTTGATCAATGAGTTACAGCTAACAGACATTAGGTGTAATATAGGTCATTACATCCAAAAGACCAAGATATATATTCTTCTCTGGTGCTGTATTAGATAGAGAAACAGAATCAACAGGAAGTATTCAAACATATAAAATTTATATATGTGTCTCACATAACAGTGGGAACATAGAGTCCAAAATCTGTAGGGCAGGCTGTGAAGCTGATGATTCTGATAAGGCTTCCAGTGATTAGATTAGGCATCACTCATTAAAGAAGACACTCCCCTTGGCTGATTACAAATGGAATCAGCTGTGGATGTAGCCAACGTGATCATGATTTAATTCTATGAAATGTTCTTACAGCAAAAGACAGGTGAGCCAGACAAACAGGTACCACCACCTGGCCAAGTTGATACGTGAACCTGACCATGACAGGCGTGCATGTAACATTTTACAGGAAAGACCATATTCTGGGGCATAAGACAGGTCTTTATGCATTTAAAACATTGCAATTATTGATAGCACTTTCTCTGATCACAACGGTAGGAAGCTGGATATAATAACCACCAAAAAACTAGAACTTTCACACATGTATGGAAGATTAAATAACACACCCTTAAACAACCAGTGGGTCAAAGAAGAAATTGCTAGAAAAATCAACTATCTGAAGATGAGTAAAATGAGAATACAACATATCAGAACTTATGGGAAGCAGCAAAAGATTTGCTGAGAGGGAAACTTATTGCTTTAAATGCCTATATTAAAAAAAGAAAGACCCAAAATCGAGGACTTTACTGCTCACCATGAGGAACTTGAGAAAGAACAGCAAACTAAGCCCAAAGTAAATGGAAGAAGAGAAATAACCAATATTAAAACAGAGTTTAAAAATGTGAGAACAAAAGAGCAATAGAAAGAATCAATAAAACCAAAACTTGGTTCTTTGAGAAAATCAATAAAATCTATGGGCCCCTAGCAAGGATGACAAAGAAAAAATGAGAAAGGATGCAAATATGGAAAATCAGAAATGAGAATGGGGGTGTTCCGCAGGTCATGAAGAAATAAAAGATTTCATAAGACAATACTATGAACTGTTATATGCCAACAAACTAAACAACTTAGATGAAATGTGAAAATCGCCAGAAACACACAAACAAGCTACACTGACTCAGGAAGAAATAGAAGATATGAACAAACCAATCACAAGTAAACAGATTCAATCAGTCATCAAAAATCTTCCTACACAAAAATTTCAGGGCCAGATGGCTTCACAGAGGAATTTTATCAAACATTCCAAAAATGGCTAACATCGATCCTGCTCAAACTTTACCAAAAAATTGAGGAAAAAGGAACAGTACCTAACTGATTTTATGAAGCAAGCTTCATTTTAATATGAAAACTGGGTAAAGATGGTATAAGAAAGAGAAACTACAGAAGTCTCCCTAATGAACATAGATACTAAAATTCACAACAAAACTCAGGCAGATTGAATCCAACAATACACTAAAAGATTGTATGCCACAACCAAATGGGGTTTATACAAGGAATACAAGGATGGTTCAATGCAAGAAAATCAATTAGTGTGATAGCATATTACACATGAAAATGAATAAATCATATGATAATTCCTATTGACACTGATAAAGTATTTGAGAAAATTCAACATTTTTTCTGATTAAAACACTTCAAATATTATGAATCAAAGGTAACTTCTTCAATATTATAAAGAGCATATATGAGAAGCTGATAGCCAGCATCATATTCAATAGAGAGAGAAGGATTTCCCCCTAAGATCAAGAATGAGAAAAGGATGCCCTTTGTCAACACTGTTATTCAAAATTGCATTAGAAGTTCTAGTTAGAGCAATCAAGCAGGAAAAAGAAAGAAAAGGCACTCAAATTGGAAAGGAAGAAGTAAAACTTTCACTTTTTGCAGATGACATGATAATATAAATGGAAAATCCTGAGAAACATACAACAAATTTCCTTGAGCTAATAAACAAGTTCAGCAAGGTGGAAGAACATAAAATTAATGTGCAAACATCAGTAATGTTTCTATACACAAGCAATGACCTAACTGAGGAGTCAATTAAAGAAAAAATTCTGTTCAAAAATAATCAAGTACCTAGGAATGAACTTAACTTTGGGGGTTCCTTAGGAAAACCACATTTGTTAATCCACTCATCTGTTGATGGGCACTTGTACTGTTTCCATCTCTTACTGATTGTGAAGGACTTGTACACAAGGACTTCTACTCAGAAAACTATGAAACATTGCTAAAAGAAGATCTAAATAGGTGGAAAGAAATTCCCTGCTCATAGATAGGAAGGTCAAATATAGCTAAGATGTCAATTTTACCCAAATTGATCGACAGATTCAATGTAGTACCAATCAAAATTCCAGCAACCTACATTGGAGACTTGGAATAGTTAGTTACCAAATTTATCTGGAAGGGAAAAGAGACCCCAAATAGTTAAAAGCATCCAAAAACAGACCTAAGTGCAAAGATTAACATTCCCTGATTTCAAAGCTTATTATGAAGACACAGTGATCAAAACAGCATAGTACTGGCACTAGTATTGACCAATAGAATTGAATTGAGTGCAGAAATGGACCACAAAATCTATGGTCAACTGATGTATGACAATGCCACCAAATTCACTGAATTGGGACAAAATAGTCTTTTCAATAAATGGGCATGGTAGAACTGGATTTGAATAGCTGAAAGAAAGAAAGAGGACTCTTACATTACACCCCACACAAAAATTAACTCAAACTGGATCAAACACCTAAATATAAGAACTAATGCTATAAAACTTCTAGAAGAAAAGGTAGGGGGAACATCTTCAAGACCTAATAATAGGAGGTAGCTTCCTAACTTTACACCCAAAGCACAAGAAACGAAAGGACAAAGAGATAAATGGAACTCCTCAAAATTAAATAGTTCTGCACCTCAAACGACTTGTAAAAAAGATGAACAGGTTGTCAAATGAATGGGAGAAACTATTTGAAAATCACACATTGGACAAAGGTTTGATATCCTATATACATAAATAAATCATACAACTCAACAGCAAAACAAGAAACAATCCAATTATAAAATGGGCTAAAGGTTTGAATAGACATTTTTCTGAAGAGCAAATATAGATGGCTTAAAAGGACATGAAGAGATGCTTATTCTCATTTGCCAAAAGGGAAATGCAAATCAAGACTACACTGAGATACCGCCTCACACCTATAAGAATGACTACTATTAAATAAGTAGGTAACTACAAATGTTGGAGAGGATGTGGAGAAATTGGGACACTTATGCACCGCTGGGAGGAATGTATAGTGTTACAGTCACTAAGGAACATAGTTTGGTGGTTCCTTAGGAAAATAAATATCGAGTTGCCCTATGGCCCAACAACAGCACCACTGGGTATATAACCAGAAGAGATGAAAGCAATGACATAAACAGACATTTACATACCAATGATCATAGCAGCTTTATTCACAATCAGTAAGAGATGGAAACAGTACAAGTGCCCATCAACAGATGAGTGGATTAACAGATGTGGTATATACATATGATGGAATATTATGTAGCAGTAAGACAAATGACATCCTGAAGCACATGACAAGATGGATGAGCCTTGAGGGCATGATGCTGAATGAAATAAACCAAACACAAAAGGATAAATGCTTTATGAATCCACTTTTGTGTCAAAGGGGAAAGTAAAATTGGAGGCTTATAATACAGAAGGTAGGGGACTTAGAGTTGCATAGAACCTACAGATGGGTGAGTGGTTAGCTCATAAGGTTGAACTCAAATGTATGGGAAAAGACTGCAATGAATGTGTTCCACTAGTGGGTCTGTAAGTAACATTAACATAGGAAAGGTGAACATGATTGAAAGGGGTTGTGTAGACACATGTGGCCCACTGATCAATGCCTCAAATATAAGTTCTTGCATTAACTACTTCAAAGGTATGATTATTTGTACAAACAGTGTTTCAGTTCAAGGTATAGGTGGAAATTGCTATTGCATGCTGTTCAATTTTTCTAGCTGCCAGAATGCAATATACTAGGAACAGAATGGCTTTTTAAAAGGGGAATTCAATAAGTTGCTAGTTTACAGTTCTAAGGCTGAAAAAATGTCCAAATTAAAACAAATCTATAGGAATGTCCTATCAAAGGCATCCAGAGAATGATATCTCAGTTCAAGAAGGTCGATGAAGTTCAGGGTTTCTCCTGCAAGTGAGAAGGCACATGGGGAACACAGTCAGGGTTTCTTTCTCAAGTGGAAAGACACATGGTGAACATAGTCGGGGCTTCCCTTTCAGTAGGAAGGGCACATGGCAAACATGGCATCATCTGCTAGCTTTCTCTCCTGGCTTCCTGTTTCATGAAGCTCCCCAGGAGGTGTTTTCCTTCTTCATCTCCAAAGGTCACTGGCTGATGGACTCTTCTTCGTGGTGCTGCAGCATTCTCTGCTCTGTCTAAATCACTTTCATACTTCAAAATGTTTCCTCTTTTACAGGATTCCAGAAGCTAATCAAGACCCACTCAAGTGTGGGAACATGCCTCCACCTAATCTAGTTTAACAGCCACTCTTGATTAAATCACATCACCAGGGAGATAACCTAATTATAGCTTCAAACATACAATGCTGAATAAGGATTAGAAGAAATGGCTGCCTTTACAAAATGGAATTAGGTTTAAAAATGGCTTTTCTAGGGTACAGACATCATTTCAAACCAGCACACATGCTATATGCTATGTTTATAGGAAAACATCAGCAATATCACAACAACATCAAGGGTAAGTAATGGGGGCAGGAACAAAAGTTAAGGGGAGGTTTTGATTTCTTATTTGTTGAGCATGTGTTTTTGGTTATCTTTCTCTTGGGAACAATGGAATTATGTAAAATTGAGAATGTTGATGGACTTTGGACATTATGCATGATGCCTAATGAAGGCAAGTGGCTGAAGGAGGCACAGACTGAGAAGTAGACTGGTGAATGATGGGTATACATATGATCAATACTGTACTGCTTCAAAAGGGAATGAAATTGTGAGGCATGCAACATTGTGAACGAACCTGTGTGACATTTGGCAAGGCAAAATAAGGCAGGAACAAAAGAGTAATTATTGTATGGTCTCTTTAGAAAATGCTTATAAGAACACAGTAAGCTCTTATATTAATCACATTTAGTATGAAGTGGTAATTATTATTTCTGGATTTTGAGAGGCTGTTTTATATATGTATAACCTGATATTTGTAGATAAGAATGAAACATATGAAAACAAGCTTGTGGTAATTCAGAACACAGGAGTAAGGAAGAAATTGTCTATATAATAGAACCTCAGCTATTCTTTGAGACCAATGGAATAAAAGTTTTTTTCTTCTGGAATCTAAATTTTCTGTAGCATATAATTTAATTCAACCTGGCTGGGTAGCTTATTTAAACCTTCAAAACTCAGGGAGCCCAGAATAAGCACGAGGGCCTTTATTCCTTAATAGCTGAATGAAATGCCTGGGTATATTAAGCAGATTGTCAAATGGTTTTGGAAAAATCTCTTGAGGGATAAGAGGGAAACTATGGAACTATTAAACTTTACAAACAGGGAAATCTCTGATACTGTATGAAACATTTGGGACACCCAAGTCAATAGGCCAAGCCCTTGATCTTGAGGCTTGCTCTTGTGAATCTTGTGTATATAGTGGAGAAGCTTAGCCTACCTATAGTTATGCATAAGAGTTACTTCTGGAGGACCTCTTTTATTGCTTGGATGTGGCCTCACTCTAAGCCCAACTCTGCAAGTGAAAGTCTCCTGAAGACATGTAAGAAATTACACTGGAGTGAAACCATATACATGTAAGGAATTTGGGAAAGCCTTCAGGTGTTCCTCATACTTTTGATTACATATGGGAATTCACACTGGTGAAAACACTATGAATGTAGGCAATGTGAGAAAGTCTTCAGTTGTGCTTCTTCCATTATGACACGTATGAGAAACTAATACTGGAGAGAAAATCTATGAAAGTAAGCAATGTAGGGAAGTCTTCACACCGTATACATCACTTACTGAACATAAGAAAATCCATGCCTTGAGAGAAATATTATGAAAGGTGTAAGATACTGCCTTGATTAATATGTCTTTCTTCAAGGGAATCCCTAGATACTTAAACTTCAGTTCTTCTAGTATCACTATTTCAGCTGACAGTTATTCCTCTAAGCCTTTAGCTATCCCTGAAAAGTTTTGGTGTTTAGTGTTTCAATTGCTGATTTAAATAATTTGTATCTCATTTACATTAGAGTATTTTTGGAAGTTTCTGTTGATATGAAGCAGATTTTATTAGTATGCAAGTTAGTAATACTAAATAATTTTTCATTGAATTCTGTTTTCCGTTAAGTCTCCAGATAGAGGAGGTCATGATGATAATGCACTTTGAAGGCAGTAGGATTTCCTTTTTGGCAAAAAGTGACCAATATCATTGACCCAATATCTATCTTTCAATGATTTCTTATTGAGAGAACCTAGATCTTTTGAAATTTTCAGTTATTATTGAAAGCTCTTTCTTTGGCCTACGTTTGTAGACACTGGAAGCCATATCTCATTTTTTCTGTAAAAATGAGTAATTGTGAAAAATCTCAAAAGCTGGCACTTGCATCTTGTTCTTTTATATTTTGCCCTTTCTTCTTTTCCTAGCTTCCAGCTGGAAATTTGACATGTAACTTTTGAGTTATAGAGTCTCTGTAACATGAAATAAAAGATTGAGATATAGGTGGTTCAGCTGGGTTGTGTTAAGTCAATCTGGGTCAAGAGGTGACTTATGTTTTGCAGAATCTTTTCCCTTGCATGTTTCCAAGTCAGAACTGACCAGAGGCAAAACGGTCAGTGCTCTCAATTTCATAGGCAGTCAGGGATACAGTTGCAGAGGGCCATGGTTGCTTCAGCTTTCAGCTTATTTTCCTGACTACTGGCACCATTGATGAAGATTTTTCCCAAAACAAACATCCAGTTTCATTAGAGGTGATGGCATCTACTGTGTCTGTCACCCCTTCCCTCATGAGCCCTGTTTGGTGACCAGACCCAATCAACTCCTATATTTTCCTGCAAGGTTATTGCTGTCCAACCAGGTCACTGCTTCAGGCTGTTATAGCTAGGAGCCCTTTCAGATTTTCCAGCACCATTTCTTCCTTGATCTTTCTATAGGTATGAAATTTCCACAGTGATTAGTTGTTCTTCTAGTAGTAGCTCTGCTTTCTGACTCCACCTAAGAAAATGCAATATCTCACCCAGAAAGCATAGGAAAATTTGTTCGCTGAGTGCATTGTTGATGGATGTTGTCATGGTCAGCTTCATGTGTCAACCTGACCAAGTGGTGCTATCTGTTTTTCTGGTTGGGCAAGTGCTGCACTGTCTGTTGCAATGATGACATTTCATAGAATTAGATCATGATCACGTCAGCTGCATCCGCAGCTGATTCCATTTGTAATCAGCCAAAGGGAATGAGTGTCTTCTGCAGTGAGTGATGCTCAATCTAATTACTGGAAGCCTTTTAAGGAGGATTCAGAAGATACAGGCTCTCTTCCTGCTTTGGCTGGTGAGCCTCTTCTCTGGAGTTCAACCAGACCCTCCATCAGAATCCTCAACTTCACAGCCTGCCCTGTGGATTTTAGACTCTGCATTCCCACAGTCATGTGAGACACTTTTATAAATTTCATATTTGTGAGGGTTCTTGTTGATTCTGTTTCTCTAGAGAGCGCTAACTAATAAATCTTGGTACTAGGAGTGGTTATTAAGAAAAAGAATCATAAAAATGGGTTTTTATGAAGGTTTTCTACTCTGACTGGACTCAAAGGCACTAAGGACTCTGATTCCCATAATCCGAGTGACACTCCCTATCCATGGAATAAGTTGGCAAAAGAGATAGTCAAAATATCACCGTTCAATTCTCTAATGCTTCGCTTTTATGAAACCAGGCTCTGGGGGATAATGTTTTTGACACCTTGACAGAGTTTTGTGGAGATAAGAGGTATAGGGATGTTGGCTGCTTGTTGTTAGATACACTGACTACATTAAGGAGTGAAGGGGATAGGCTTAAGTCTTCAAACAAGAGCCATCTGACAGATGTAGATGTTTCTGTGAGTATCCTGAAGAAAATCTTATTTTATGTAGCTGTTGGCTTGAGATCTCTGAAAATAAGACTCAGTATCTTATTGTTAGAGCAGCAACTTTACAACATAAATGAAAACTCAATGTTGCATGCTGTCTGTCTTTGAAGTGAGGCCATTGATTGGAAAGGATTGGGACCCTGAAAATTGGGATGGTGACATATGGATTGATAATGATGTCCAGGGTGAGGTTGAAAGCCTAGGTCATGCTGAGTCTTCTTTAGATAACCCAGTAATAGTTTGCCCTGGGGACATAGATGTCCCAAATCCAGCATGCCTTGAGAGTTGGTCACCTAGCCTCCTACTGAAGGGTTTAGCCCTGGAGTAATTAATGCTGTTTCACCAGATGAAACTGCAAATTAATGCACTGAAGCAAATGGCTTGGAAGATATTTCTAATTCTTTTCATGACCCACTCCTACCACTCCTCATTTCTTCCAGACCTATAACAAGACTGAAGTCCCAACAGGCCCCTAAAGGTGAGATACAAAGTGTCACACATGAGGAGGTACATTATACTCCAAAAGAACTGCATGCATTTTCCAATTTATATAGACAGAAATCAGGGGAATGTGTGTGGCAATGGATTTTAAGGGTGTGGGATAATGGTGGGAAGAGTATAAGCTGGATCAGGTTGAATATATTGATATGGGCCCATTAAGCAGAGATTTTACATTCAATTTTATAGCTTGAGGGGTTAGAAAATGTATTACCAGTTTGTTTGGATGGTTGGTTGAAACATGGATCAAAAGGTGGCCAACAATATCTGAGGTTGAAGTGCCATAGCTTCCCTGGTATAATGTAGATGAGGGAATCCAGAGGCTTAGAAAGATTGAAATGTTAGAGTGGATTTATCATGCAAAGCCTGCTCTTACACCCCAGGAATGTTCGGAGGATACACCTTTTACCAGAAACAGTTTGCTTTCCGCTGACAAGTTTAGCAATACTCATTCACTGTCTTACCTTAGAGGTATGTCAACTCTCCAGCCCTATTTCATAATCTTGTCCGCAGGGATCTTGATCATTTCTCTCTCCCACAAGGCATCACACTGGCCCATGATATCGATGATATCATGTTGATTGGACCTAGTGGGCAGGAAGTAGCAACTACTCTAGACTTACTGGTAAGGCATTTGCATGTCAGAGGATGGGAGATGAATCCAACAAAAATACAGGGGACTTCCACCTCAGTGAAATTTCTAGGTGTCCAGTGATGTGTGTCATGTTGAGATATCCCTTCTAAGGTGAAGGATAAGTTGCTGTATCTGGCCCATCCAGACCAACAATTCCTAGTTGGTCTCTTTGGATTTTGGTGACAAAATATTCATCATTTTGGGTGTGCTACTCCGGCCCATTTATTGAGTGACCATAAAAGCTGCTAATTTTGAGTGGGGACCTGACCAAGAGGAGGCTACGAGACAGGTCCAGGCGGCTGTACAAGCTGCTCTGCCACTGGGGCCCTAGGATCCAGCAGATCCAATTGTGCTGGAAGTGTCAGTGGCAAATAGAGATGCTGTCTGGAGACTTTGGTAGGCTCTTATAGGAGAATCACAATGCAAACCCTTAGGATTTTAGAACAAAGTCTTACCATCTACTGCAGATAACTACTCTCCTTTTGAGAAACAGCTTTTGGCCTGCTACAGAGCCTTAGTACAGACTGAACGCTTAATCATGGGCCACCAAGTTACCATGAAACTTGAGTTGTCTGTCATGAGCTAGGTGTTGTCTGATCCACCAAGCCATAAAGTTGAGCATGCAAACAGCACTCTATTGTAAAATGGAAATGGTATATATGAGATAGAGCCAGAGCAGGTCCTGAAGGCACAAGTAAGTTACATGAAGAAGTGGCCCAAATGCCCATGATCTCCACTCCTGCCACATTACCTTCTCTTTCCCAGACCAGAGCTACAGCTTCTTTGGGAATTCCTTACAGTAATTGACTAAGGAAGAGAAATCTCAGGCCTGGTTTACAGATGGTTCAGCATGATATGCAGGTACTACCCGAAAGTGGACAGCTACAGCATTACAACCCCTTTCTGGGGTGTCCTTGAAGGACAATGGTGAGGGGAAGTGCTCCCAGTGGGCAGAATTTTGAGCAGTATACCTGGTTGTTCATTTTGCTTGGAAGGAAAACTGACCAGAGGTGTGTTTGTATACTGATTCATGGGCTGTTGCTAATAGTTTGGCTGGATGGTCAGGGACTTAGAAAGACCATAATTGGAAAATTGGTGACAAAGAAGTCTAGGGAAGAACTATGTGGATAGATCTTTCTGAGTGGGCTAAGAACATGAAGATATTTGTGTTCCATATGAATGCACACCAGAGGATGACTTCAGCAGAGGAAGGTTTCAATAATCAAGCGGATAAGATGACCTGTTCTGTGGATACCAGTCAACCTCTTTCCCCAGCAACTTCTGTCATTGCCCAATGGGCTCATGAACAACGTGATCATGGTGGTAGGGATGGAGGTTTTCCATGGATTCAGCAACATGGACTTCCACTCACCAAGGCTGGCTTGGCTACAGCCACAGCTAAGTGCTCAATCTGCCAGCAACAGAGACCTACACTCAGCCCCCGATATGACACCATTCCCCAAGGTGACCAGCCAGCTACATGATGGCAGGTTGATTACATTGGACCACTCCCTTCATGGAAGGGACAGTGATTTGTTCTAACTTGAATAGAAACATACTCTGTATATGGGTTTGCTTTCCCCATGCAATGCTTCTGCCAAAACTACCATCCGTGGGCTTACAGAATGCCTTATACATCATCATGATAATCCACATAGCATTACTTCTGATCAAGGAACATGCTCACAGCAAATGAAGTGCAGAAATGGGCACATTCTCATGGAATTCTCTGGTCTTACCATGTTCCCCATCATCCAGAAGCAGCTGAATTGATAGAACGGTGGAATGGTCTTTTGAAAACTCAATTATGAAGCCAAGTAAGTGGTAATACCTTGAAAGACTGGTGTAATGTTCTCTTGGAAGCTGTATATGTTCTGAATCAACATATACTGCATGGTGGTTTCTCCCATAGCCAGGATCCATGGGCCCAGGAGCCAAGGGGTGGAAATGGGAGTGGTACCAGTCACTAGTACCCCTAGTGATCCACTAGGAAAATTTTTGCTTCCTGCCCCTGTGACCCTGAGCTCTGCTGGTCTACAGGTTTTAGCTCCAAAAGGGAGAGTGCTTCCACCAGGAAAAACTGCAATGATTCCATTGAACTGGAATCTAAGACTGCCACCTGGTCACTTTGGGCTACTCATGCACCTGGATCAAAAAGCCAAGAAGGGGATTGCATTATTGTCTGGGGTGATTGAACCTGACCAATAGGGGAAATAGGACTGCAACTAAACAGTGGAAGTATATAAGAATTTTCTTGGAATATGGGAGATCCCCTAGGGCATCTTTTAGTACTACTATGCCTGTGATTAAAATCAATGGAAAACTGCAACAACCCAATCCAGGCAGGACTATTGGTGAGTCTGAAACTTCAGAAGTGAAGGTTTAGGTCACCCCACCAGGCAAAGAACCATGGCCAACTGAAGTGCTTGCTGAGGGTAAAGGGAAAATGGAATAGGTAATGGAAGACGGTAATGATAAATATGAACTACGACGACATGATCAGTTACAGAAACGAGGACTGTGATGTTGTTTTGTTCCTGTTATACTATTCAACTTGGAAGATATCAAGTTTAAGAATGAATATTACTCAAGGACTTGCACCCTATTCTGGAGAGAGTTACTGTGTTTCCAGTTATATGCAGAACAGTTGAGTGTTGTTAGGTGGAAGAAAAAAATGTGTGCCTTAATGTTTTTTATTTAGAAATTAGGTATGGTTTAAGGTGATATATATAGCTGCCAAGCTGACAAGTGGTGGACTATTATGGTCAGCTTCGTGTGTCAATTTGGCTAAGTGCTGGTACCCATTTATCTGTTTGGGCAAGTGCTGCACTGTCTGTTGCAATGAGGACATTTCATAGACTAGATCATGATCACGTAAGCGGCATCCACAGCTGATTTCATTTGTAATCAGCCAAGGGGAGTGTCTTCTGCAATAAGTGATACTCAGTCTAATCACTGGAAGCCTTTTAAGGAGGATTCAGAAGAGACAGGCTCTCTTCCTGCTTCAGCTGGCATGTCTCTCTGGTGAAGTTCATCCAGACCCTCCATCAGAATCGTCGACTTCATAGTGACCTGTGGATTTTGGACTCTGCCTTCCCATGGTCACGTGAGACAGTTTTATAAATCTCATGTTTGTGAGTGTTCCACGTTGATTTTATTTCTCTAGAGAATCCTAACTAATACAGAAGTCATATGGATTTTTTGTTCCCAGGTGTAAACATAAGTTATGTTTATACTATACTGCAGTCAAAGTGTACAAGCTTTATTTCTACAAAACAATGTATATTAACTTAATTAAAATTCTTTATTGTTTAAAAATTGCTAATCATCATCTAAGCCTTTAGTAATGTCTAATTGTTTTGCTGGTGGAGGGTCTTACTCCAATGTTAATGACTACTGACTGATAAGTGTGGTGGTTGCTGAAGATTGGGGTGGCTGTAGCAATTTCTAAAGAGCAGATAACAATGAAGTGTGCATTAATTGACTCATCCTTACATGAAATATTTCTCTGTAGTATGAATGACATTTGATAGCATTTTACCCAAGTAGAGCTTCTCTCAAAATTGGAGTTAATCCTTTCAAATTATTCCACTGCTTTATTAACTAAGTTGATATAATATTTAAATGCTTATTTGTCATTTTAACAATACTCAAAGCATCATTACCAGGGTCAAATTCCATCTCAAGAAATGATTTTCTACATGGAGAACAAGATGCACCTATTCACAGTTGGTAGGGAAGCTGAGAAGTGCAGCTTCTCCAGAGGACAGTGTGGCTGTTCCATAGGAAGCAAGGTGTAGGGTTGCTGCATAAACCTGAGATGAGTGATATAAATGGACATTTGCACACTGGTGTTTATGGTGACAGTGTTCATGGTTCACAATGGTTGGAGGTGGCCTAAATATACAACAACTGAGGAATGGAAGGGATAACTGTGGTACACACATGCAATGGACTATTGAGTGGTGACAAGAAAGAATGAAGTTGTGAGGCATGTAACTAGGTGAATGAATCTTGAGGACTGTATTTTTTATGAAATGTCAGAAACAAAAAGACAAATGTTATGATGCCTCACTTATATGGACTAACTATAATGTAGAAACTTGCAGAACCGAAGTTGATAACATGGGCTATCAGCTTAGGGTTGATTGTAAATGATCCTAGATAGTAAGCTCTTAACAGCAGTCACATCTATTCTGGAGTTGTAACTGTTATTTATAAATTCTGAGATACTGAGATAGTTCTGCATAACCCAGCATACACTGAAATTTGGGGTATTATATGATATCTGAGACTCAGAGTGAGAGCTCTAAAGCTATGAAAATCATTATCCCATACAGCAACAGTTTAAGAAGCTGAAAAGGTGATCAGAATTTGACTAGAGATATGAATTAAGCTGGTCTGGACAGTACTAAGTTAAATCAGAACACAGGTAGAGGATAATATGGCCCATATTTTAACATTTCAACTTCTATGTGAGACCAAAGAGAAAGATGTTTGTTTGGTGCAAAATTTATATTTTGGGTAGGAAATTATCTAATCTAACTTGTATGTTCAGTTTATTTCAACACCATAATTACATGAATCTTGAATAGGATATAAGATCTTGTTGATTTGTACAGGCTTGTGTGATGCCTCAATAAATTCCTGATTAAATTGGGCAGAAAATAAAAAGTATTTGCAAAGTCCCCTTGGGGGACTGGGATAAAGGTGGAAATATTCAAGGTACTGTTTGGAGAAATCCTGATATTCTCACAAGCAATGGGAACAATCAATTTAATAGGCTGATCCCTCAATCTTGGGGTTCAACCATATGAAACTTATTCTTGCCAAGGAGAGGCTAAGCTTACTTATAATTATGCCTGAATCACCCCAGAAAACTTCTTTCGTTGCTCAGATGTGGCCTCTCAAATTAAGCTAATTCAGTAGTGAACACACTGCCTCCCCACTACATGGGACATAACTTCCAGGGGTATAAACCTCCCTGGCAACATGAGACAGGACTCTTGGGTTGAACTGGGACCAGCATCATGGGGTTGATAAAGCCTTCTTGACAAAAAGGGGAAGAAAATAATAAGATAAAATAAAGTTTCAGTGGTTAAGAGAATTCAAACAGATTCAAGAGGATATCCTGGAGGTTATTCTTATGCATTATAAAGATATCCCTTTTTAGCTTATATTGCTTTGAAGTGGCTAGAGTGAAAATACATGAAACTATTGAGCTGTGTTCCAGTATCCTTAATTTTTGAAGAAGATTGTACAAATATAGAGCTTTTACAATGTGATCATGTGATTGTGAAAACCTTGTGTCTAATGTTCCTTTTATCCAGGGTATGGGCAGATGAGTAAAAATATGAGAAAAATAAATAGAGAAATAATAGATGGGATGGGGTGAATAAAATTGGGTAGATTGAAATACTAGTGGTCAATGAGAAGGAAGGTAATGGGTATAAAATATATGATTTTTTTCTTTTCTTTTTTCTGGTGTTATGGAAGTTTTCTAAAAATAATCATAGTGATAATTACACAACTATGAGATGATAATGTCAGCCATTGTTTGTATACCATGTATGGACTGTATATGAAGATTTAGCAATAAAAATATTTTTAAAAATATTTAAGAAAAAAATGCTGTTGCAAGAATTTTATTAAAGTTGATTGTAAATGTTTGGAAATGGATAGAGGTGATAGTAGCACATTATTGTGAGTGTAATCAACAGCTCTGAATTATGGGTTAGATTGTGGTTGAAAGGTCTAGAGTCATGTATTTCACTAGAAGGAAAGCAAGAAAATAAAATATGGAATTGTATAACATACTGAACCCTGTGGATGATGACTGTGGTATGAAATGAGAATGTTATTCCATGAATTAGAACAAATGTATGTAATATTCTTTCATCTATTGAAACAATGGTACCATACCAATGCTAAGTGTGAATAACAAGGGTTTATAAGCAGTATGGGATTTTTCTTTTAGTAACAATGAAAATGTACTAAAAAAAGGGTGATGAATGCACAACTCTGAGTTTATACTGAGAGTCTATGCTTTGGATTGATTGTAGCTGTTCTAAGAAAAAAAAGAATATAAAACACAAAGACTGAACCTTAAGGCAAACCAAGGACTATAGATACTAGCATAATTACCACAACATTATTTCATCAATTATAACAAATTTATGACATTAATGCAAAATGTCAGTAGGGGATGTTGTGTATTGGTAGATATATGGGAACTGTTTAATATCTTCATATTATTTCTGTAAACCTACAAGTGCTTAATAATAAAAAATGAATATATTGAAAGAAAAAAGAAACCGTTTTCTTTGCACATCCATAAGAAGCAATTATTCATCATTAAAATTTTGCCACAAAATTAGAGCAATTCTATCACATCTTTAGGCTCTACTACTCAACTCTAATTTTTTCACTACCCCCACTACATCTACAGTTACTTCCTCTACATCTCTTGGATCCCTCAGTCACCCATGAAGGTTGAAATCAGCTTCTTCCAAATCTCTATAAATGCTGATATTTTAGCCCTTTCCCAAGAGTCATAAATGTTCTTAGTGGCATCTGAAATAATGGATCATTTCCAGAAGGTCTTCAATTAACTTTGCCCCAAAGCATCAGAGGAATCACTACCTATGGCAGCTATAGTTTGATGAAATATATTTCATTTTTAAACTGTTTTCATTGTATAATATAACATATAAATAAAGCAAAGAAAGAAAAAGGCAATAATTTTCAGAGCATTCTTCAGCAAGTAGTTACAGGGCAGATTGCACAGTTTGTTATGATACCATATGATCCTCTCAGACTTTTCCTTCTAGCTGCTCCAGAATATGGGAGGCTAGAAGGCTTAATTTTTTTATCATAATAATCAACTTCTTTTTCTTTTTTTTGTGAAAAATAACATATGTAAAAAAAGCAATAGATTTCAAAGCATAACACAACAAATAGTCACAGAACTGATTTCAGAGTTTGGTATGAGTTACAATTCCACAATTTTATGTTTTTACTTGTATCTGCTCTAAAATACCAGAGAGTAAGAGAAATATCAATTTAATGATTGAGCAATCATATTTCATATGTTTTGCCCTGTTTTCTCTGTATAAATCCACCATCGTATTTGATCTTTCTATCCAACTCTTTAGGGGGTATTTGGGCTATGGCCATTCTAAATTTTCCATGTTGTAAGGGGATGTCATAAATATGGGATAAGGTGATGGAACTAGCTGATGTCCTGAAGAGACTGGACCCTTAAGATTTCAAGATTTATCTGGTCCAAGGGCCCTGCCAGAAGTTTTAGGTTTTTGGAAAGTTACCCTACTGCATGCAATATTTGTAGAATCTTATATATTGTCCTAGGTGTTCTTTACAATTGGATAGAATGGTTTTGGTTGGGGGTTGGTGTGTTGTGATAGAGAGCAATGCCTAACTAAGCTTGCACAAGAGTGACCTCCAGAGTAGTGTCTCAACTCTATTTGAGCTCTCTCAGCTATTGATACTTTATTAATTACACTTCTTTTCCATCTTTTGGTCAGGATAGAATTGTTTATTCCATGGTACCAGGGCCAGACTCATCCCTTGCAGTTCTCTCCTATGCCACCAGGGTAACTTTCACTCCTGGATGTCATGTCCTAAATAGGGGGGAGGGCAATCATTTCATTTTCAGAGTTTGGCTTAGAGAGAGTGAGGCCACATCTGAACAACAAAAGAGGTCCTCCAGAAGTAAATCTTAGGCATACCTATAGCTAGGTTAAGCTTCTCTATTACCTGTATAGGCTTAACAAGAATAAGTCTCAAGATCAAGGGCTTGGCCTATTGATTTGGTGGTCCCTGAAGTTTGATATAGTATCAGGGGTCCCCTGATGGTAAAGTTTAATAATTCCATGTTTTCTCTCCCATCTCTCAAGAGAGTTTGCCAATATGTTTTGGTTATCTCCTTAATATACTCTAGCAAGTATCAGACATTACATTAAACTATACAGGATTAAAGTCACTCATTCTTGTTCTGGGCTCCCTGTGTTTCATTTGCTCAAATGAACTATCCAGACAGGCTGAGTTAGATCATATGCTACAGAAAATTTAGGTTCCAAAAAATGAACTGATCTTCATTTTGTCTCAAAGAGTAGGTGTGGTTCTAAAATAAAGACACTGTCTTCCTTACCCTGAATTACCTTAATCCCAACCTGTTCAGCTTCATTCTTATCTCTAAATAGATACATATATATAAAACAGCCTCTATAACTTCAGAAATAATAACCACTCAGACTAAATGTGTCTCCTATAAGAGTTTATAATCTATGCCCCTCTTCTCCTTTAAGCATTTTCTAAAGGAGATCAAACAGTAATTGTTCTTTCATTTCTGTCTTAGTTTCCTCAACAAATGTCCCACACATTCATTCACATCTTTGCATATCTCATGACTTTGTTCCTTTTTGTAGCAGAACAGTATTTGATCATATGTATACACCATCTTTCAGCAATCTACTTTTCAGTCAGTGCATCCTTCAGCTATCTGCATTCGTTAGGCATCATACATAATGCCCAAAGTCCATAGTCCATCAACACTCTCAATTTTACATAATTTCATTGTTACCAAGAGAAAATAATCAATAAACACTCCCTCACCAAATAAGAAGTCTATACTTCCCCTTAACTCTTGTTCTTCCCCCCGTTATTTACCCCCACTGTTGCTGTGAAGTTTCCTATATTTTCTTCTAAAGGCTTTATGGTGCTTGTTCTTATATTTAAGTGTTTGACCCAACTTGAGTTAATTTTTGTATAGGGTATAAGGTAAGGGTCCTCTTTCATTCTATTGGCTACTGAGATCCAGTTCTTCCATGCCCATTTATTGTAAAGACTATTTTGTTTCACTTCAGTGGATTTAGGTAACATGTCAAAAATAAGTTGGGGTCCACCGCCACCGCCGCCGCGGGAAGCGGCTCCCCCTCGTCTTCCTCCGCGTCCTCGTGCCCCGTTCCCCGGCCGCTGGCTGCAGCGCCCCGCGGCCTGCGGGAGCCGCTCGCCCCGGCCGGGCCCTGGCCTTGCGCTCGCGTCTGCGCCCTCCTCCTCCGGCCCCCAGGGCCCGCAGCTCGGCGGACGGTGAGACCCGGTCCGACCCCTCCGCCCGCCCAAGATGTCGGCCCGGACGCCATTGCCGACGGTGAACGAGCGGGACACGGAGAACGGCTTATCATGGCTTCCAGTTACACCGTGTTGATGCGTTTAGTTGCCTCGGCATATTCTATTGCTCAAAAGACAGGAATGATAGTCAGAGGTGTTATTGCTGAAGGAGACCTGGGTATCGTGGAGAAGGCACCAGGAATCGAACCTGAGTCTCTAGCATGGCAGGCCAAGATGGCGGCTTAACAATGAGCGCATTTTAGTTCGTCCTCCAGAAAAACTACTAAATAACCAGAAACAGTACAGAACAGCTCCTGGGCCACGTCAGTGACTGGACACACAGCGTACCCCAGTCTGGACCAGCTGGACCAGCTGCAAGCCCCCCCCAGAACCGTGAGTTCCCCAAGCCGTGGCAGCTGGCGCCCCTCCCCAACAGGCTGCTTCCCAGAGCAGAAAGGAAACAGACTTTACCAGGAACAGGGGCTGAGGCAACTAAATGCCAATTGTGGAATTAATTAACAAGTTCTGGCTACTAGAAATAGGCCCCAGCTCAAGTGAACCTGGTCAGAGCAGAGGTCGCTCATTTTTGCCCTGAAGCTGAGGGGGCAGGGCTGACGGAAAAAGAGAAAAAAAAAAGGAAACAGAGGTTTTTGTGGCTGTCTTTCTACAAAGCCCTGACTGCCTCTGGATTCAGTGGCAGGACTTCTCAGGCTGCAACTGCCCCAGACATAGGCAGAAACAAGGTTGTTTAAGAGCTTATCTGGAGCCTTTGCCTTCCCCAGGGGAGGGGTAAAGCCCAACTCAGGTGGAATCCCTCCCTCAAGGAATTCAGAACCCAGGGCTTGGTAACTTCAAGACATTAAAACCAGCCTGCAACCTCTCCTCTGTCTCCACCATGTGCCAGCAGGGAGAGTCTGCCAAAGTTAAAGGTACCGCATCATCTTACGTTGGTGGGACCTACAGGCAGACAAGCACCACATACTGGGCAGGATACGAAAAACAGAGTCCACAGACTTCACAGGAAAGTCTTTCAACCTGCTGGGTCTCACTCTGAGGGAATACCGATGGAGGTGACTCTTTCCTCCTGATAGGAGACCAGTTTGGTCTGGGAAAATCCAACTGGGGTCTATAATACCTAAGTAGATGCTTCTAAGTGTGTGGGGGGGAAAGGCACCACACAAGCAGGGCAAGAAACAAGAAAACAAGAACTGAAAAATTCTCCTCTGTTAAACAAAACCTAAGCTAGAGGTCCAGCTAAAGCTGAACTGAATGTCAAAGAACAGATAGACAACAAATTCATCCAGCAAGAAACCCTAGGTAAAAGAAGTAAAAGCAATCTCCACAATAAACTAATTAAGGCAATTAAATGTCTAGATGCCAGCAAAAAATAACAAATCACCCTAGGAAAATTGAAGATATGGCCCAGTCAAAGGAACAAACCAACAATTCAAATGAGCTACAGGAGCTGAAACAATTAATTCAGAATATACGAACAGATATTGAAAACCTCATCAAAAACCAAATCAATGAACTGAGAGAGGATATAAAGAAGTCAGGGAATTAACGAAAAGAAGAAATTGAAAGTCTAAAAAAACAAATCACAGAACTTATGGGAATGAAAGGCACGGTAGAGGAGATGAAAAAAACAATGGAAACCTATAATGGTAGATTTCAAGAGACAGAACATAGGATTAGTGAACTGGAGGACAGAACATCTGAAATCCAACAAGAAACAAACTATAGGGGAAAAAATGGAAAAATATGAGCAGGGATTCAAGGAATTGAAGGACAATATGAAGCGCAGAAATATACGTGTTGTGGGTCTCCCAGAAGGAGAAGAGAAGGGAAAAGGAGGAGAAAAGCTAATGGAGGAAATTATCACTGAAAATTTCCCAACTCTTATGAAAGACTTAAAATTACAGATCCAAGAAGTGCAGCGTAACCCAAAGAGAATAGATCCAAATAGGCATACTCCAAGACATTTACTAATCAATATGTCAGAGGTCAAAGAGAAAGAGAATCTTGAAAGCAGCAAGAGAAAAGCAATCCGTCACATACAAGGGAAGCCCAATAAGACTATGTGTAGATTTCTCAGCAGAAACCATGGAGGCGAGAAGACAGTGGGATGATATATTTAAATCATTAAAAGAGAAAAACTGCCAACCAAGAATTCTATATCCAGCAAAATTGTCCTTCAAAAATAAGGGAGAAATTAAAACATTTTCAGACAAAAAATCACTGAGAGAATTTGTGACCAAGAGACCAGCTCTGCAAGAAATACTAAAGGGAGCACTAGAGACAGATACGAAAATACAGAAGAGAGAGTTGTGGAGAAGACTGTAGAAAGGAAGACCATGAGTAAAGGTAAAAAGAAGGAAAATTAGAAGGACATGTAAAAGCCAAAAGGCCCAATGGTAGAGGAGGGTACTGCCCAGGCAGTAATAACACTGATGTTGATGGGTTAAGCTTCCCAATCAGGGATATGGACTGGCAGAATGGATTAGGGAATGGGACCCATCTATATGCTGTCTCTACTCAAAGGACATGAGGGCAAGGACACAAGAGGACATTTGCACACCAATGTTTATAGCAGCATTATTTACAATTACCAAGAGATGGAAACAGCCAAAATGTCCATCAGCAGATGGGTGGCTAAACAAACTGGTATATACATACAATGGAATATTATGCAGCTGGAAGACAGAATAAAGTTTTGAAGTAGGTAACAGCATAGATGGACCTTATGGACATTATGCTGAGTGAGATTACCCAGAAACAAAAGGACAAATACTGTATGGTCTCATTGATGTGAACTGACATTGGTGAATGAACTTGGAGAATTTCGTTGGTAACAGAGACCATGAGGAAGTGGAAATAGGGTAAGATATTGGGTGATTGCAGCTGAAGGGATGCAGATTGTGCAACAGGACTGAATGTAAAAACTCAGAAATGGACAGCGCAATAGTACCTAACTGTAATACAATTATGTTAAAACACTGAATGAGGCTGAATGTGAGAATGATAGAGGGAGGAGGGCTGGGGACACAAATGAAATCAGAAAGAAAGATAGACGATAAAGATTGAGATGGTATAATCTAGGATTGCCTAGAGTGTATAATGACAGTGACTAAATGTACAAATTTTAAAAATGTTTTTGCATGAGAAAGAACCAAGGAATGTCATTACTGCAGGGTGCTGAAAATAGATGGTAATTAATATTTTAAAATTTCAACTTTTGTGCGAGACAAAAGCAAAAAAATGTTTATTTGGTACAAAATTTATATTTTGACTAGTGCATTTCCTAATATAACTTATGTAGATAGCTTGGTTGAATGACATAAGTACATGGAACCTTGGGTAGGACATGAGATTTTGTTGGTTTGTCCAGAGTGATGCCTCAAAGAATCCCAGAGTGATCTGATCAGTGAGAGGAAAAGTATTTGCAAAGTTCCCTTTGGGGAATGGTGAGACCGGGGGAAAATTCAACCTCCCCAAGTTGAATTCTTGGTATTCTCACAAGCAGTGTGGACAACCAGAGCTGTGGGCTGAGCCCCCAGTCTTGGGGTTTGTTCATATGAAACCTGGCCCCACAAATGATACGTAAAGCCTACTTAAAATTAGGCCTAAGAGTCACCCCCACGAGAACCTCTTTTGTTGCTCAGATGTGGCCTCTCTCTCTCCAGCCAACACAACAAGCAAATTCACCAACCTCCCCCTGTCTACATGGGACATGACTCCCAGGGGTGTGGACCTTCCTGGCAACGTGGGACAGAAATCCGAGAATGAGCTGGGACTCAGCATCAAGGGATTGAAAAAAACCCTAGAATGAGCTGAGACCCAGCATCAAGGGACTGAGAAAATCCTCTCGACGAAAAGGGGGAAGAGTGAAATGAGACAAAGTGTCAATGGCTGAGAGATTCCAAACAGAGTCGAGAGGTTATCCTGGAGGTTATTCTTATGCATTAAGTAGATATCACCTTGTTAGTCAAGATGTAATGGAGAGACTGGAGGGAACTGCCTGAAAATGCAGAGCTGTGTTCCAGTGGCCATGTTTCTTGATGATGATTGTATAACGGTGTAGCTTTCACAGTGTGACTGTGTGATTTTGAAAACCTTGTGTCTGATGCTCCTTTTATCTACCTTGTCAACAGACGAGTAGAACATATGGAATAAAAATAAATAATAGGGGGAACGAATGTTAAAATAAATTTAATTTGAAATGCTAGTGCTCAATTAAAGGGAGGAGTAAGGGGTATGGTGTGTATGGTTTTTTTTCTGTTTTCATTTTTCTGTTGTCTTTTTATTTCTTTTTCTGAATTAATGCAAATGTTCTAAAAAATGATCATGATGATGAATATGCAACTATGTGATGATATAGTGAATTACTGATTATATATGTAGAATAGAATGATCACATATTAAGAATGTTTGTGTTTCCTGTAATTTTTTTAAAAAATTAATTAAAAAATTAAAAAAAAAAAAATAAGTTGGCCATAGATTTGGTGGTCAATTTCTGTGCTCTTGATTCTATTTCATTGGTCAATGCTTCTATCTTTGTGCCAGAACAATGCTGCTTTAAACATTGTGGCTTCATAATACGTTTTAAAGTCGGGAAGTATTAATGTCCCACTTTGGTCTTCTTTTTTAGGATGCTTTTAGCTATTTGGGATCTCTTTCCCTTCCAGATGAATTTGAAAACTAGCTTCTTCAATTCTTCAAAGTTCGTTGTTGAAATTTTGATTGGTACTGCATTGAATCTGTAGATCAATTTGTGTAGAATTGACATTTTAACTATATTTCACCTTCCTACCCATGAGCAGGAAATCTCTTTCCACCTATTTAGATTTTCTTTGATTTCTTTTAGCAATGTAATGTAATTTTCTGTGTACACATGTTTTATTTTCATAGGTAATTTCATTCCTAAGTATGTGATTATTTTTATGTGCTATTTTGAATGGAATTTTTTCTATAACTGACACCTCACCTCAGTTAGGTCATTGCTCCTTTATACAAACATTACTGATTTTTGCACATATATTTTATATCCTGCTAGCTTGCTGAATTTTTTGATTAGCTCAAATAACTTTGTTGTAGCTTTCTCAGGATTTTCCAAGTATAGTATCATGTCATCTGTAAATATTGAAAGTTTTCTTTCTTTCTTTCCAATTTGGATGCCTTTCATTTCTTTGTCTTGCCTAATTTCTCTAGCTAGAATTTCTAGTATAATTTTGAATAATACTGTTAACAGTGGGTATCCTTGTCTTGTTCCTGACCTTAGGGAGAAAGCTTTCAGTCTCTTGCCATGAGTATTATGCTGGCTATCAGATTGTCACATATGCCCTTTATCATAATGTGGAAGCTACCATGAATTCCTACTTTTGAAGTGCTATTATCAGAAAAGGATGTTGAACATTGTTTAATGCTTTTTCAGCATCAATCAAGATGATCATGTGATTTTTCCCTTTAGTTTGTTAATGTGCTGTATCACATTAATTGATTTTCTTGTGTTGAACCATCCTTGTATTCCTGGTATAAACCACACTTGGTCCTGGTGTACAAATCTTTTGTTGTGTGTTGGATTTTATTTGCCAGCATTTTCTTGAGAATTTTTGCATCTATGTTCATTAGGGACATTCGCCTGAAATTTTCCTTCGATATAACATCTTTACCTGGTTTAGTTATTAAGCTGATATTGGGATCAGGTCAATGGTGGCTTAGTGGCAGAATTCTCATCTGCCATGCCAGAGACCCGGGTTCTATTCCCAGAAGCTGTCCATCCCAAAAATAAATAAATAAATAAATAAACAAACAAAATTATATTGGCTCCATAAAACGAGTTAGGTAAGTAGTGTTCCTTTTTCTTCAGTTTTTTGGAAAAGTTTGAGCAAGCTGGTATTAGTTCTTTATGGAATGTTTGACTTGTTAAAATTCCCCTGTGAAACTATCTGGCCCTGGGCTTTACTTTGTAGGAAGATTTTTGATGGATGATTGAATCTTTTTACTGGTGATTGGTTGTTGAGATCTTCTATTTCTTCTTGAATCAGTGTAGCTTGTTTGTGTGTTTCCAGGAATTGCTCCATTTCACCTAAGTTGTTGGTCTATAATTGTTCATAGCATCTTCTTTCAAATTCTTTTATTTCTTCAGGGCCCATGGTAATGTACCCCTTCTCATTTCTGATTGTGTTTATTCACACCCTCTCTCTTTTTCTTTGCCAGTCTTGCTAGTGGCCCATCAATTTCATTGATTTTCTCAAAGAACCAACTTTTGGGTTTTATTGATTCTTTCTATGGTTATTTTGCTCTCGCACTCATTTAACTCTGCATTAATCCTTGCTATTTCTCTTTTTCTACTTTCTTTGGGGTCAGTTTGCTGTTCTTTCTCAAGTTCCACTATGTGAGCATTTAGTTCCTCAATATCTGCTCTTTCTTCTTTATATAATATTTTTTGTTTCATAATAGAACATACATACAAAGAAAAGAAAAAAAGAAACAGTTTTCAAAGCATTCTTCAACAAGTAGTTACAGGACAATTCCAGAGTTTGTCAGGAGCCACCATACCATTATCTCAGATTTTTCTTTCTAGCTGTGCCAGAACATGGATGCTAAGAATAATGTGTATATATATATTGTTCATCACTTCTTTACTTTTCTGTAAAAAGTGACATATATCCTAAAAAACAATGAATTTTAAAGCACAGCATAACACATAGTTGTGGAACAGATTTCATTGTTTAGATAGGTTACAATTCAACAATTTTAGGTTTTGACCCCTAGCTTCTCTAAGATTCTGTAGATTAATGGAAATATCAATACAATGATTAATCAATCATATTCATTTGTCAAACTCTACCTTCTCTGTATAATTCCATCATCACCTTTGATCTTTCTATCCCACCCTTTAAGGGTATTTGGTCTATGGTCATTCTAAATTTTTCGTGTTGGAAGGTTCTGTCAATAATATGGGGTAGGGAGATGGAAATAACTAAAATATCTTTCAACAAGGGAAGCTACCCTAGTGCATGTAACATTTGTAGAATCTTATATAATGCCCTAGGTGTTCTTTGGGATTGGATGGAATGCTTTTGACTGGGATTTGGCACTTTAAGAGAGGTAGCAATGTGCAACTGAAGCTTGCATACGAATGACTTCAAGAGTACCCTTTCAACTCAAGTTGAACTCTTCCAGCTACAGAAGTTATTAGTTATATTATGTTTTCCCCTTTTGGTAAGGATGGTATTGTCTACTTTTCAGTCAGTGTATCTTTAAGCCACCTGCATTCATCAGGCATCATGAGTAATGCCTGTATTAGTTAGGGTTCTCTAGAGAAACAGAATCAACAGAGAACACTTGCAAACATTTCATAGGATTAGGTCATGATCACGTCAGCTGCATCCACAGCTGATTCTATTTGTAATAAGCCAAAGGGGAGTGCCTTCTACAATTAGTGATGCTAAACCTAATCACAGGAAGCCTTTTAAGGAGGACTCAGAGGAGACAGGTCCCATTCCTGCTTCGGCTGGTAAGCCTCTCCTGCAGAATTCATCCAGACCCTCCATCAGAGTCATCGGCTTCACAGATTGCCCTGTGGATTTTGGACTCTGCATTCCTGTGGTCACGTGAGACACTTTTATAAATTTTATATTTGTAAGTGTTCTCTGTTGATTCTGTTTCTCTAGAGAACCCTAATACATCTTGGTACCAGGAGTGGTTATTAAGAAACAGAACCTTAAAAATGGGTTTTTATGAATGGTTTTCTACTCTTACTGGACTCAGAGACACTAAGGACTCTGATTACCATAATCAGAATGACACTCCCAATCCATGGAGTGAGTTGGCAAAGGAGATATTCAAAATATCATCATTCAATTCTCTAAATGCTTCGCTTTTACGAAACCAGACTCTGAGGGATAAAGTTTTTGACACCGTTACAGAGTTTCGTAGAAATAAGAGTTATAGAGATGTTGGTTGGTTGTTGGTAGATACACTGGCTACATTAAGGGGTGAAAGAGTTGGACTTAAGGCTTCAAATGAGAAGCTTAAGCCCCGTGTGAAAGATGTAGAAGTTTCTATGGGTATCCTGAAGGAATGTCTTATTTCCTGTAGCTGTAGACTTGATATCTCTGAAAATCAGATTCAGAATCTTATTGTTAGAGTAGCAACTTTACAACATAAACTGAAATCTCAGTCTTGCATGGTGTCTGCCATTAAAGTGAGGGCATTGATTGGAAAGGAGTGGGACCCTGAAAAATGGGATGGTGACATATGGATTGGTAATGATATTGGGGGCGAGGTTGAAACCCTAGGCCATGCTGAGTCTTCTCTAGATAACCCTGTAGTAGTCTGCCCTGAGGACATAGCTGCCCCACCTCCAGCCTGCCTTGAGGAATTGGCCACCCAACCTCCTCCTGAAGGGATTAGCCCTAGAGTGATCAATCCTGTTTCACCAGATGAAACTGCAAATGAAGGCCCTGATGCGAATGGCTTGGAAGATATTTCTAATTCTTTTCATGACCCAACCCACCACCCCTCATTTCTATCAGACCTATAACTAGGCTAAAGTCCCAACAGGCCCCTAAAGGTGAGGTACAAAGTATCACACATGAGGAGGTACGTTATACTCCAAAAGAACTGTGTGAGTGAGACTTCCTGGAAGATGGCGGCTTAGTAAGACGCGCGGATCTTAGTTTCTTCTCCAGGACACCTACTAGGGGAGTAGAAACGATACAGAAAGCGCCCAAAGCCACAACAGAGATAAAAAAGACAGCGTACCCCATCCTGGAACGGCTGGCTGGCTGAGAGAAGCAGCTCGGGTGAGATCGCCGAGGCGCGCGGGCCTTACCGGGCGGGGTGGCAAGCGGCCGGAGTTACTCCCTTCCACCTTCCTGGGCCGGCTGGGAGAATTGGAGAGGCGGTCCCCTGAAACAAAGACGGCTGGCGCCCACACCACGCGCAGCCCCCGGACCAACTGAGAGAATTGGATCGGAAACCCCCAGGCCGCGGAGAACGGTGACCCCGTGACTCCCGGGGAACGTGCACTCTCTCGGGCGGGCCGCTGCCGCTGGCGCCCTCCCGCCTCGCTTGTTGCCCAGGGCCGACTAGGAAATTCGGACGGGCTCTTTCCCTGGCTGCGGCGACCAGCAACCCTCCCTGCGTTCGGACCCCGGGCCGGCTCAAGCCGTTTCGGCTAGCGAACCCCCAGGACGGCGAGAGTTTTCCAAAGTTTAAGGTCCCACAGCACCTTTTACTGGTGGGACCCGCAGACAAACGGGTGCCACGAGCGCCACCTACTGGGCAGGATAAGAAAAACAGAACCCAGAGATTTCACAGAAAAATATTACAACCTTGCTGGGTCCAACACCAAGAGAAATCTGAATAAATGCCCAGACGCCAGCAGCAGAAGATAACTGTCCACGCTCAAAAGATTGAGAATATGGCCCAGTCAAAGGAACAAACCAATAGCTCAAATGAGACACAAGAGCTGAGACAACTAATCCTGAATATACGAACAGAAATGGAAAACCTCTTCAAAAATGAAATCGATAAATTGAGGGAGGACATGAAGAGGACATGGGCTGAACATAAAGAAGAAATAGAAAAACTGAAAAAACAAATCGCAGAACTTATGGAAGTGAAGGATAAAGTAGCAAACATAGAAAAAATAATGGATAGCTACAATGATAGATTTAAAGAGACAGAAGATAGAATTAGTGATTTGGAGGATGGAACATCTGAATTCCAAAAAGAAACAGAAACTATAGGGAAAAGAATGGAAAAATTTGAACAGGGTATCAGGGAACTCAAGGACAATATGAACCGCACAAATATACGTGTTGTGGGTGTCCCAGAAGGAGAAGAGAAGGGAAAAGGAGGAGAAAAACTAATGGAAGAAATTTTCACTGAAAATTTCCCAACTCTTATGAAAGACCTAAAATTACAGATCCAAGAAGTGCAGCACACCCCAAAGAGATTAGACCCAAATAGGCGTTCTCCAAGACACTTACTAGTTAGAATGTCAGAGGTCAAAGAGAAAGAGAAGATCTTGAAAGCAGCAAGAGAAAAACAAACCATTACATACAAGGGAAACCCAATAAGACTTTGTGTAGATTTCTCAGCAGAAACCATGGAAGCTAGAAGACAGTGGGATGATATATTCAAAATACTAAAAGAGAAAAACTGCCAACCAAGACTCCTATATCCAGCAAAATTATCCTTCAAAAATGAGGGAGAAATTAAAACATTCTCAGACAAAAAGTCACTGAAAGAATTTGTGACCAAGAGACCAGCTCTGCAAGAAATACTAAAGGGAGCACTAGAGTCAGATACAAAAAGACAGAAGAGAGAGATATGGAAAAGAGTGTAGAAAGAAGGAAAATCAGATATGATATATATAATACAAAAGGCAAAATGTTAGAGGAAAATATTATCCAAACAGTAATAACACTAAATGTCAATGGACTGAATTCCCCAATCAAAAGACATAGATTGGCAGAATGGATTAAAAAACAGGATCCTTCGATATGCTGTCTACAAGAAACACATCTTAGACCCAAAGATAAACATAGGTTGAAAGTGAAAGGTTGGGAAAAGATATTTCATGCAAATAACAACCAGAAAAGAGCAGGAGTGGCTATACTAATATCCAACAAATTAGACTTCAAATGTAAAACAGTTAAAAGAGACAAAGAAGGACACTATATACTAATAAAAGGAACAATTAAACAAGAAGACATAACAATATAAATATTTATGCACCGAATCAGAATGCCCCAAAATACGTGAGGAATATACTGCAAACACTGAAAAGGGAAATAGACTCATATACCATAATAGTTGGAGACTTCAACTCACCACTCTCATCAAGGGACAGAACATCTAGACAGAGGATCAACAAAGAAATAGAGAATCTGAATATTACTATAAATGAACTAGACTTAATAGACATTTATAGGACATTACATCCCACAACAGCAGGATACACCTTTTTCTCAAGTGCTCATGGATCATTCTCAAAGATAGACCATATGCTGAGTCACAAAGCAAGTCTTAACAAATATAAAAAGATTGAAATCTTACACAACACTTTCTCGGATCATAAAGGAATGATGTTGGAAATCAATAATAGGCAGAGTGCCAGAAAATTCACAAATACGTGGAGGCTCAACAACACACTCCTAAACAACGACTGGGTCAAAGAAGAAATTGCAAGAGAAATTAGCAAATACCTCGAGGTGAATGAAAATGAAAACACAACATATCAAAACTTATGGGACGCAGCAAAGGCAGTGCTAAGAGGGAAATTTATTGCTCTAAATGCCTATATCAGAAAAGAAGAAAAGGCAAAAATTCAGGAATTAACTATCCATTTGGAAGAACTGGAGAAAGAACAGCAAGCTAACCCCAAAGCAAGCAAAAGGAAAGAAATAACAAAGATTAGAGCACAAATAAATGAAATTGAAAACATGAAAACAATAGAGAAAATCAATAAGGCCAGAAGTTGGTTCTATGAGAAAATCAATAAGATTGATGGGCCCTTAGCAAGATTGACAAAAAGAAGAAGAGAGAGGATGCAAATAAATAAGATCAGAAATGGAAGAGGAGACATCACTACTGACCTCACAGAAATAAAGGAGGTAATAACAGGATACTATGAACAACTTTACGCTAATAAATACAACAATTTAGAGGAAATGGACGGGTTCCTGGAAAGACATGAACAACCAACTTTGACTCAAGAAGACATAGATGACCTCAACAAACCAATCACAAGTAAAGAAATTGAATGAGTCATTCAAAAGCTTCCTAAAAAGAAAAGTCCAGGACCAGATGGCTTCACATGTGAATTCTACCAAACGTTCCAGAAAGAATTAGTACCAATTCTCTTCAAACTCTTCAAAAAAATCGAAGTGGAGGGAAAACTACCTAATTCATTCTATGAAGCCAACATCACCCTCATACCAAAACCAGGCAAAGATATTACAAAAAAAGAAAACTACAGACCAATCTCTCTAATGAATACAGATGCAAAAATCCTCAATAAAATTCTAGCAAATCGTATCCAACAACACATTAAAAGAATTATACATCATGACCAAGTAGGATTCATCCCAGGTATGCAAGGATGGTTCAACATAAGAAAATCAATTAATGTAATACACCATATCAACAAATCAAAGCAGAAAAATCACATGATCATCTCAATTGATGCAGAGAAGGCATTCGACAAGATTCAACATCCTTTCCTGTTGAAAACACTTCAAAAGATAGGAATACAAGGGAACTTCCTTAAAATGATAGAGGGAATATATGAAAAACCCACAGCTAATATCATCCTCAATGGGGAAAAATTGAAAACTTTCCCCCTAAGATCAGGAACAAGACAAGGATGTCCACTATCACCACTATTATTCAACATTGTGTTGGAGGTTCTAGCCAGAGCAATTAGACAAGAAAAAGAAATACAAGGCATCAAAATTGGAAAGGAAGAAGTAAAACTATCACTGTTTGCAGACGATATGATACTATACATCGAAAACCCGGAAAAATCCACAACAAAACTACTAGAGCTAATAAATGAGTACAGCAAAGTAGCAGGTTACAAGATCAACATTCAAAAATCTGTAGCATTTCTATACACTAGTAAGGAACAAGCTGAGGGGGAAATCAAGAAACGAATCCCATTCACAATTGCAACTAAAAGAATAAAATACCTAGGAATAAATTTAACTAAAGAGACAAAAAACCTATATAAAGAAAACTACAAAAAACTGCTAAAAGAAATCACAGAAGACCTAAATAGATGGAAGGGCATACCGTGTTCATGGATTGGAAGACTAAATATAGTTAAGATGTCAATCCTACCTAAATTGATTTACAGATTCAATGCAATACCAATCAAAATCCCAACAACGTATTTTTCAGAAATAGAAAAACCAATAAGCAAATTTATCTGGAAGGGCAGGGTGCCCCGAATTGCTAAAAACATCTTGAGGAAAAAAAACGAAGCTGGAGGTCTCGCGCTGCCGGACTTTAAGGCATATTATGAAGCCACAGTGGTCAAAACAGCATGGTATTGGCATAAAGATAGATATATCGACCAATGGAATCGAATAGAGTGCTCAGATATAGACCCTCTCATCTATGGACATTTGATCTTTGATAAGGCAGTCAAGCCAACTCACCTGGGACAGAGCAGTCTCTTCAATAAATGGTGCCTAGAGAACTGGATATCCATATGCAAAAGAATGAAAGAAGACCCATCTCTCACACCCTATACAAAAGTTAACTCAAAATGGATCAAAGATCTAAACATTAGGTCTAAGACCATAAAACAGTTAGAGGAAAATGTAGGGAGATATCTTATGGATCTTACAACTGGAGGCGGTTTTATGGACCTTAAACCTAAAGCAAGAGCACTGAAGAAGGAAATAAATAAATGGGAACTCCTCAAAATTAAACACTTTTGTGCATCAAAGAACTTCATCAAGAAAGTAGAAAGACAGCCTTCACAATGGGAGACAATATTTGGAAATGATATATCAGATAAAGGTCTAGTATCCAGAATTTATAAAGAGATTGTTCATCTCAACAACAAAAAGACGGCCAACCCAATTACAAAATGGGAAAAAGACTTGAACAGACACCTCTCAGAAGAGGAAATACGGATGGCCAAGAGGCACATGAAGAGATGCTCAATGTCCCTGGCCATTAGAGAAATGCAAATCAAAACCACAATGAGATATCATCTCACACCCACCAGAATGGCCATTATCAACAAAACAGAAAATGAGAAGTGCTGGAGAGGATGCGGAGAAAGAGGCACACTTATCCACTGTTGGTGGGAATGTCAAAGGGTGCAACCACTGTGGAAGGCAGTTTGGCGGTTCCTCAAAAAGCTGAATATAGAATTGCCATACGACCCAGCAATACCATTGCTAGGTATCTACTCAAAGGACTTAAGGGCAAAGACACAAACGGACATTTGCACACCAATGTTTATAGCAGCATTATTTACAATTGCAAAGAGATGGAAACAGCCAAAATCTCCATCAACAGAAGAGTGGCTAAACAAACTGTGGTATATACATACGATGGAATATTATGCAGCTTTAAGACAAGATAAACTTATGAACCATGTAATAACATGGATGGACCTAGAGAATATTATGCTGAGTGAATCCAGCCAAAAACTAAAGGACAAATACTGTATGGTCCCACTGATGTGAACGGACATTCGAGAATAAACTTGAAATATGTCATTGGTAACAGAGTTCAGCAGGAGTTAGAAACAGGGTAAGACAATGGGTAATTGAAGCTGAAGGGATACAGACTGTGCAACAGGACTAGATACAAAAACTCAAAAATGGACAGCACAATAATACCTAATTGTAAAGTAATCATGTTAAAACACTGAATGAAGCTGCATCTGAGCTATAGGTTTTTGTTTTGTTTTGTGTTGTTTTGTTTTGATTTTACTATTATTACTTTTATTTTTTTCTCTATATTAACATTCTATATCTTTTTCGGTTATGTTGCTAGTTCTTCTAAACCAATGCAAATGTACTAAGAAATGATGATCATGCAGCTATGTGATGATGTTAAGAATTAATGATTGCATGTGTAGAATGTTATGATCTCTAAATGTTGGGTTAATTTCTTTTTTTCCGTTAATTAAAAAAAAAAAAAGAGAGAAGGGATAATTTGAGATGAAGGGATACAGACTGTACAACGGGACTGGATATAAAAACTCAGAAATGGACAGCACAATACTACCCAATTGTAATGCAATTATGTTAAAACACTGAATGAAGCTGCATGTGAGGTATAGGTTTTTTGTTTTTGTTTTTTTTGGTTTTTTTTCTTTCTATTATTGTTTTAATTCTTATTCTGTTGTCTTTTTATTTCTTTTTCTAAATCGATGCAAATGTACTAAGAAATGATGAATGTGCAACTATGTGATGTTATTAAGAATTACTGATTGTACATGTAGATTGAAATGATTTCTAATTGTTTTGTTAATTCCTTTTTTAATTAATAAAAAAAATGGAAAAAAAAATAATTGCAATGTTTTTAAATGCATAAAGACCTGTCTTATGCCCCAGAATATGGTCTTTCCTGTAAAATGTTACATGCACGCCTGTCATGGTCAGGTTCACGTATCAACTTGGCCAGGTCGTGGTACCTGTTTGTCTGGCTCACCTGTCTTTTGCTTTTAGAATATTTCATAGAATTAAATCGTGATCACGTGGGCTACATCCACAGCTGATTCCATTTGTAATCAGCCAAGGGGAGTGTCTTCTTTAATGAATGATGCTTAATCTAATCACTGGAAGCCTTATCGGAATCATCAGCTTCACAGCCTGCCCTACAGATTTTGGACTCTATGTTCCCACTGTTATGTGAGACACATATATAAATTTTATATTTTTGAATACTTCCTGTTGATTCTGTTTCTCTATCTAATACAGCACCAGAGAAGAATATATATCTTGGTCTTTTGGATGTAATGACCTACATTACACCTAATGTCTGTTAGCTGTAACTCATTGATCAAGTTAACTTCACTATTTCCTTGTTGATCTTCTGTCTACTTCTCTCTATAGAGGAGGGTGTTATATTGAAGTCTCCTACTATTATTGTTGAAATGTCTATCACTCCCTTCAGTTTTGCCAATACTCTCTCATGTACTTTGGAGCTACTTGATTGGGAACATAAATATGTATGACTGATATTTCTTTTTGGTGAATTAACCCTTTTATTAATATATAGTGTCTTTCTTTGTCCCTTATGATGTTTTTACACTTCAACTCTATTTTGTCTGTTGTTAGTATAGATACTCCTGCTTTCTTTTGCTTACAACTTTCATGGAACATACTTTTCCCATCGTTTCACATTCTGTCTATTTGTACCTGTGTGTCAAAGATGAGTCTTTTGTAAGTAGCATATCACTGGATTATATTTCTTAATCCACTCTGTTAATCTGTATCTTTCTGTTTGTAAATTTACACTACTAACATTTCTATTTATTCTTTCAAATTCCTCTTTATGCTCTTCTATTGTCTCCTTGATCTCCTTTATGTCATTAACCACCTCATTTATTTTACTTAGTAGAGTTATTTGAACATCTTTGTTTAGTTATTCCAAAGTGTATGTCTCCTCCAGTGTTTTAATTTGATCATTTGGCTGGGTTATATCTGTCTGCATTCTTCTATGCATAGTGATCTTTCATTGTCTTCATGGCTTGTAAATATATTGTTATGTTTACTTTGAAATGTTCCTTCAGTAGTCTAAAGCTTTGTTTTTATGGGATGGATGCAGAGCAGGATGTAAGACATGGTGCTGGGAACAACAATGTGCTATGTGTTGCATCTCAGATATAGGCACAGGTTGGGGACACTATGCTGGTGCCTCTCGGCATGGGATTCTTGTCTCAGAGTTGCAGAGGTGTGGTGTGGGGCCTGAGGGAATGGGGTGCAGCTCAGGCAGAACCTGGAGAACAGGATCAAGGTGCTTTGTGTGGGACACAAGGGGTACAGCATGGTGGGAGGCAGATGAAGAGGTGGTGTGGAGACACAGGTGATTCTGTGCAGGTAGAATGTGGGTGGGCATGGGAAGTATGGGGGTCATGGGTGTCAGGGTGTAGGGTAGGTATTACAGAGGTTGGGGCATAGGAGGAGAGGGTGAAGGTGTTTCCTTGTGCAATGGGAGAGGTCCAGAGTGCCCTGGATGCAGATGTGTGAGTGTGTAGGGTCAATCAAAAGTCATCACGATTGTGGAACATGGGTCAGAGGGGGGTTGGTGTTGGGTGAGTGGTGCCCTGACATGGGTGTGCAGGTGTGGTAGAGGTGGGAACATGGTGTGCACATGTATGCAGGGTGGAGGCTATGTAACACAAATTCACCCATGAGTACCTGCCAGGTGTGGGAGCAGGGTGCTTGTGTTTGGGGGTGGGAAAGTGTACAGGTTTGTGGGGCAAGGTGTTGGAGTGCAGTGGTCAAGAAGTCAGAGCAGGAATGTGTGGGTGCCCAGCAGCAGGGAGGATATGGCTGTGGTCTGAGGAACAGGGCCCTTGTGTGTGCTGGTCTAAGGCACAAGGCCTTCTGTGTGCATGTGTAGAGCTCACAGGCAGCCAGTGGGGATTGTGTCTGTGTGGGCTGGGGGCAGGTGTATCCCAGGTGTGCATGTCAGCACTTGCCCAGAGAATGGGTCCATGACTGGGAGGTCATGCACATGTGCAGATTTGGGTATCTATAAACTGATATATACATGAACAGAGCTCAGGAGTGGCTGTGTGACTATATGGCCTGGAGGTGGGTGTAGCTTGGGTGTGAAGGTAAGTGTTGCAGCCTATAAGTGGTGATGCAGCAGTCAGGGAGGGGGAGGTGGGTCTCTGCAGTGTTGAGTGAGACTGTGTTTGTTCAGGAGAGGTGGGTTGGGCTGGGGCAGGCATGCATGTGTTTAGGGTGGGTGGTTGGGGTGGGTCACAAGTGATGGGGCAATGGGGTGGATGTGATTTGAGTGAAGGGGGCAGGTGATTGCATTCAGATATGGGGGTGAGTCACATGTCACGGGGTTCTGCTGTTGAAGGTAGTGCATTCAAACAACACAGCTTGGTTTACTTCTTACTCCCCATCTCCCTATCTGTGCACTCCTGAGGATGCCAGGCTACCATTTGGAAAGGGGCACTCTATGCTACTTTCACCAGCCAGAGGGTCTCTGTTTCTCTGCTTCTCAATTCTTCAGCTTTTGCAACCAGGGCCTCCTATCTGGTGGAGAAGACCATTCTGGGTCCCTCACATCTTGGAATTGCCTTCTCAATTGCCTTCCCATCCCTTCTCTAGCTACTCCTTAGAACAGGGGCAAACTCATGCCTTTCCTATTCCACCATGTTCCTGGATTTCTGTCTGGACTGGCTTTTAACAATGGCACTTGCTTAATTTAAAAATTACAGTTTTAAGGCCATGAAAACTTCCCAATTAAGACATCAACAGGATGAGACCTTCTCTGAAGACTGGCTACCAGTGAAGCTTCTCTGGGGCTTTTTCTGTGAGCTTCTCTTAATATCATCTCTCAGCTTCTGTGTGTTTTTCTGTGTGTCCTTTATCCTATTATAAAGATTCCACCTTGAATGAGATGGATCACATGTCAGTTGAAATAAGGTAATCAAAAGCTCACACTACAATAAGTCAGCACACAGGAATGGATTAAAAGAGCATGATCCTATCCGGTATACATAAAGCTTTGAAACTAAGAAAATGATATACTAAGATGTTCTCCCTTTCATGATTATTTATATGATTGTTATTTTCCCATCTTGTGATTTTTTTGACATTTTTATTCTGTACATATTTTTCCATAGTTGAATTTTTTAAACACTTTCATAGCCAAATTACTCTCTATTTTTATAGCTTGCTTAGAACTAATTTTTTGGCTTTATGCTTGCCTAAATATTCTTCCACACTTTTTGCATTTAATTTTTAAAACAACTTTTTGGTTTTATATTTCATATTTAAAATGTTTGGTCCAGTTGGAAATTTATTTTGAGATAGAAAATTAAACAGAAAATGAATTTCAGTTATTTATCTAGATGGTTGGTTATTACTTTATCTTTCACCATTTCTTATATCACAACTTAATTGCATTCTAAATTCTCATATGTGTTTGGATCAATTTCAGTGTTCTGTTCTGTTTCAAAGATCTCTTTTTTTCATGTGCCATTTAATAATTATATAATGACACTTAATCTATAGTGCTGTTTAATAACTAAGTCTGAAATTCTTTCATTATGATCCTTTCCTACAGATATTCCAACTCTTGCATATTTATTATTCACTTTAAATTTAAAATGAACTTTTCTAAGAACAAAACAAAGTACAGTTAGTGATTTCCATAAAATTGATTTAGGAAGAGTTTATGTTTTTACAGAATTGAGAATTCCTATTCCTTATTTCAATTAGTGAAGTACTCTTTTATACGTTTAGAAGTACTTTACAAAGCTGTTATGTAACCCAGAAAAGCTATGCTTTAATTCTGATGCAATCTTGTGGGAGCAGCCATTTCTTTAATTCTCTTTCAATATTGCTGGGTGGGATCATTTTATTGTTTCCATGGAGATGTGATCCATCCAATTGTGGGTGGGACCTTTTGATTAGTTTTTTACCATGGAAATGTACCTTCATCCATTCAAAGTGGGGTTGCTTACTGGAGCCCTTTAAGTGAGAATCATTTTTGGAAAAAACTTTAGAGCTTTGATAACTCATGGCCAGGATCTTTGGAGATACAGAAGGAAGGCATCCCCAGGGAAGCCTTTTGAGATGACAGGAGAAATGTAGCAGAGGTCACCATGTGCCTTCCCAGCTGAGAGGTGCTCAAAACCAAACACCCCAGTAGAAACCAGCCACATGACTTCCCAGCTGACAGAGATGTTCCAGACAGCATCACCCTTTCCTGAGTGAAGGTAAATCTCTCTTGGTGCCTTATTTGGACATTTTCATGGCTTTAGAAGTGTAAACTTGCAACTTAATAAACCTCTTTTAAAATCTATTATATTTTGGTATATTGCATTCTTGAAGCTAGCAAACTAAAACATATAGATTTAGTACTTTTCCTTATAAATTTATTGTTTTGGATATTCTTGTCACTCTTGCTATTTTATTGAATAGAAGGAACTGACCTATTATATTTTTCAAAGGTATTTTTTTCCAAAGATATTTTGTCTAAAGACCATGAACCTATGCATTTAAAAAATTGAAATATACTTGTTCTGTGAAAAAAATAATCTTTAAATTGTACAGCTCAATGAACTTTTCAAATATACAACTTGTAACCCCCACTGATTAGAATCACCAAAATTCTAATACAGATTGATTCTTCACCTGAAGACTGCTTGTGCCTGTTTGTAGTCAAACCCTCCACCTACTTCCAGGCCCTTGCTAATCTTGATTGGTTCCTATATTTTTGCCTTTTTCAAAATGTCATGTAAATTTAACGCATTAGTCTTTTAAGCTTTGATCCTTTCCCTTTACATAATGCATTTGAAATGTGTCCTTGTTGTGTATATCAGTAATTCGTTACTTTTTACTGCTAAGTGACACTCCAATTTGTGATTGCATGACAGTTTGCTTGCCCATTTTCTGATGGAGAAATATTTAGGTTGTTGTTGCAAGAAATTTTGCAGGAGGATTATTTAAAAGAAATACATGGATTAAAATGATTTCAGAGAAATAAAAGCTAAAAGGATCTATCAGCAGAAGGCTTGAATTTCAAGACATAATAAAAGAAGTCTTTCAAGTAGAGGGAAAGTAATACTAGATGGAAATATGGATCTACACAAAGGAATGGAGACTACTCAAAATAGTAACTACACACATAAATATATAAGATTTTTCTCATGTCACTTAACATATAATATTTTCACAGTTAAAAGTAAAATAAACTCCCCTATATAACCTGCAGACTGTGTCAAATTTATGATTAAATAGGAGGATTTAGGAGAAAGGAATTTCAGCATTTCTCATCCTCTGAATAAGTAATATAAAATGGAGGATACAATTTTTTTTGATGAATGTCTAGGAGTCAGTATATCATAATCTATTTGGCAAAATAGTGCAGGCTCATCTTACATCCTAGAGAAGGAGAATCTTGCAGACATAGAAGTAAGTGCCATGCCTATATGTGGAAGCCCTTGAGAAAATCCCACTCAGCCTCATCTCTTTGTAACAGAAAGCTAGAGAAGGAGAAAAAGAAACTGTATAGAGGAGGGCTCCACTTCCATTTCCTTTATCTAAGCTTCTGCTGTGTAGCTAGTTGCAACTACTATTGGGATCACCTGGAATCATGCAGTTCACGTGGTACTTTGAGTTCTGGTCTTTTCCATACTTAAGGAGCTGATGAGTGGAGGGATGGAATTGTCTCTACCCACAGAAAGATTCACCATTGAGGGCTTTCTTTCTGGCAAAAGTGAGAGTCCTTGGGGATGCAGTGAAACACTTATTCACTTATGTAGGCCATGGCTTCCATCAATCTGTCTGCTTGGTATGAGTTCTACCCCAATAAGAGGATGTCATCAAAGACAGGAGAGGACTGATACCTACAGTGAATGTCCTGGAATTCTCAACTAGCTTGATCATTGATTCCATACAGAAAAGAATGGAACTGATTTTGTTATTCTCTCCCATATGATTTTTGTCTTCCATGGCCAAAAGCTTCAGTGGGTCAGCCAGGATGTGTAAACAGTTTGGGGATGCTTTACCTTGGGAGCTAGAACTGATATTTCTGAGGAGACAAGAAACCATTATATGCAGAACACAAGTAGATGTATTAAAATTAAAAGGGAGCAGGCCACAGTGGCTTAGTAGGCAGAGTTCTCATCTGCCTTGCTGAAGACCTGGGTTTGATTCCCAGTGCCTGCACATGAAAATAAATACATAAATAAATGGGAGTCTCCACATATTTTCATTGCTTGTGCAGAAAAGCATAAAAGCAAAAAGTTTTATAGAAACAATTAGTGATGATTATGCCTAATGTTGAGATTATTCCTATTTTTCTGACAAGTACAAGGTAAGGTTTTCTTCTGAGTTGAAAGGAAAATTTCTGGGACAAGGATTATAAAAATATTGGTGCAAGCCAGAACATGTGCTAAGAAGAATGTGTAGGAGAGTGATTGGCTAGAATAGACAGAAAATTTGCACAGGGAACATTGGGAAATAGGTCACATTTGAGGTTATAATTGTTGTAGTTACACTCAAGGGTATGATTGTGTAATTTCTTTAGCATTGCCTAACAATTAGGCAAAGAGAAAAAGATAGTGCCAAAATGTATGATTTCAGTAACTCAATAAGTGTAGAGTGTTTCACAGAAGGAGAAAAGGGTTTATTTTGATTTTATTTGTAAGTATTGTTATTTATTCATTCCACACTTCTTGAGAATCTAGATAGTAACAAAATTATGTTAATTTATTTTCTTTTTAATAGACAAATCTTTATGAAGATAATCAATGCATTACTCATGATAAGCTGCATTTTCTGTTGGAACAAATGAATCCTGAAGTCTCTGTAACTTAACATGTACAAATTTATTTTGTTGAGACAAAATCCGTGGTGGGTTGGGTGTACATATAGGATCTGTGTAATAAACCTGTGTAGTTGCTCAATTATACAGGTTGCTTTCTCTTAGCATTGACATTTTAATGTGTTTTCCCCTGGCTTGATGCAATAAAGTAAAAGAAAGCTGGAAAGTAGCACACTCATTGCTAAATGTTTCAGTCTAAGTGCGAAACATTACACTTCTGCAAGCTAATAATATGCTCTTTCTTAAACACAAGGAGGCAGAATATATGTTTGCACAACTTGGGTATTTGGTGATGAGCAAATGGATTGGATTTATAGAGAAAAAGGGACCTCTCAATTGGAATGAGTTCTTTGCTAAGTCTTGCATATTAATATGCAGGGAATGAGGATAATTTATGGTTTTGGAGTAATTTGTGTGAATATAGTTCTTTTCAAAGATAAAAGGGACATGGCTTTGATTAGCAGGGTATTTGTCCCGATTCTAATCTTGTTTCTCTTTTGTTTACATTCTTTCTCTTAGAATTATACTGTAGTGACTACATCTCAAGTGGAATGTAATTGGTCTACAATTTTCTATTCACTTTGAATGTGCAGCTTTCTACCTTGATTACTCAGACATCATAAGCTTTCTTTTTGTACTAGTTATTTTTGTTCTGATTATTGAAAGCTCATGCCCATCCATTAAAAGATATTTTGGAGATGGAGTATTGTGTGGATGTTTTTGATAGAGAAACTGTTCCACATATATGTTCTGTCTGAGAATATCATGTACAACTTTGCTCTATGGCTGTCCCTGGGATAATATAATATGAATCCTTAGCTTAGTGCAGGAAAAGTGATTTATTCTGGGCAGAGTCCAAGTAACAAGGCAAAGGTGCTGCATGGGTTGAGCAAGACAGCAGCAGGAATTTGGGGGTGACACCTGCCTTAACTTTCTCTCATTCATCCAAATACATTTCTGGTTGATGCCTTCCTTCCACAATAATACAGCTATACTGTGATTAAGTTAATTCATTGTCAACAAAATTCCTACCCATAAATTTTTTTTGTATATTTTAAGTACTTGTGCTATTTGTTGCATGAGTTATATTTAAAGATTTGCAAAAATATTTTCTGTGGAATATATAATGAAACAGATTTTCCAAACTGTCAAAGTTTTATATCAGTTAACAATGTCTCACTGATTAATAATTTGTACATGTACAGAAGTTTCTCATTGGAAGGGACTTTATTCACCTTTTAATTAAAGTTGATAGTTTACAAAAGGGGAATCACACAAGATTCCACACAAGAAGGGGATAAGTAAGTATAATATTGCATATTTTGACTATAAGACCACTATCTTCTGAATTACCACATTTTTAAGCTAAAAGTATGAACCATTTATCTTCTTTATTTTCATGATTTGTTACCCACAATAATCCTTTTTCTTCAGAGCCTCCTCATTGCCTTTTTCACCTCTGCATTTCTGAGTGTGTTGATTAAAAGGTTTAACAAGGGTGTTATCATAGTATGAAATACAGCCACTGCTTTATCAATAAGGAATGGGGTCATGGGCTGAAGGTATACAAACGTGCAGAGCACAAAGAATAAGACAACCCAGCAACCTGTGAGGCACACGTGGAGAGTGCCTTCTGTTGTCCTTCAGAGCTGTGAGACCTCAGGGAGCAAAGGATGAGGACATAGGAGGTGATAAGAATAGAAAAGCTGAGCATGCCCAGAAACCCACTATTGGCAGCAACAAAGGGTCCAAAGATGTGTGTATCAGGGCAGGAGACTTTCAGCAGAGGGTAGAGATCACAGAAGTGGTCAATGACATTGGGTCCACAGAAGTGCAACCACAGCATAAAAAGGATTTGAATCAGACCATGAAGAAATGCCCTGGCCACCAGGAGACCACACATCTGCTGGCTCATTGTGATTGTCAGTGCAGAGGCCTGCAGGTGGCCACATAGCAGTCATAGGCTATCACCATGAGCAGGATGACCTCAACTACCCCAAGGAAATGCATTGTAAAGACCTGAATCATGCACCCCATAAAAGAGATGGTTTTCTTCTCTGCAAGTAAGTCAAATATAATCTATTATGCATTGATGGTGAGCATGAGTTGGAATTACCTATTCGGGAATGAACTTCAAAATTGGTTATCTTCCTTGGCCCAATACTCCTTATTCTCAGTAATAAGGAATATTGGGAAACCTTAAGCAAATAAGTTTGTATTTCTCAATATTTTTTCATAATGTTAACAATATAAAGAAAACCATACTGTCCACAAAAAGGCAAACAGTAAAATGAATTACAATGTGTAGTTTTGAGATGTCAGCTGGACAATAAAGTTATTTCTAAGAAAATTTGTTGATGTGAAACATGGTTTCAGTATAATATCGTAGGTAAAAAAAATGTAAATATAAAATGGCCCTTTTAATCTCAATGGTCTAAAATGACATATAAAATAGACATATCTCTACAGAAGACACTAAAACTAATAGTATCTACTTGAACAAAGGATTATAAACAATTTTATGCTGTCTTTTAAAATCAATTTTATGATCCAGTTTTCCACAAAGGAAATATATTGCCTTATTATCAGAAAATAATTGAATAAAAGCTTTACTTATTATCTATGGACTGGCTCCATCATATTTCAATATTCTTTTTCTAGCATATTATGTATGCTGGTCATTATTCATAAAGAGCTGTGATAATAGAAACATACTTAAATCCAACTTACCTGTAAACTGAAGGCCCGACTGCCACCTGGGGAGAAAAATACCAATGAAGAAGTCATTGACCATTCTTAAGTCTCTGTATATGTTAAAACAAGTAACAAGAACAGTCTATGACAAGTCATCTTATCTTTAGAGAACACTCTGCATGAGTTTGCAATCACTGAACCCATCACTAACTGCTACTTTGCAAATTCATCCATTTTTATCTTAAGTATAATATTTCTTTCCCTCAATTACTGACTCAAATGATTGTTAGAGAAACTTGCTAGGTAAAGCTGAGTTCATGGACAGAATTTGTTTTCCTCTATAAGGTGAAACCATCCTGTGAATGTGAACCACAAACATCCCTACTCATGTATTTATTTTTTTAATGAGATAATCTCCAAAGCTTTAGGTTTCAGTGGAAATTGATGGGGAAAATCTTAACATTTTAGAAGACATCTCTCCATATGCTTCCTTCTTATGCATTTGGTCTTTTGCTCTTTAGTGTTTATATAAGTTGTTATAGACCACTTGAGATTAGTTGAGCAAGATATATAATGCTGAAAATAGAAAACTAAGTTGAAGCAGAAAAATGATGGCTTGCCAGCATCATGAACTGGCAGCAAATGCAGTTATCATGGAGTGACAGGTTCCTAATTTGATCTCTTTTAAGAGTGCTCTAAGAAATCCTGTGCACAGCCTAGAGCTGGCACCTTTGGTTATTGGAATCAGGGTTCCACATGTGTTGGAAACACAGATCAACAGCATCTTTTATTTGTTGCTGTGTATGTTTATATGCTGTTCCAAGCTCATTTATCCCTAGAGTCTGTCCTCATGTACATGTCAAGTGTGAATTCAGGCATATATTCAAATTGACATTACATAAGCTCATCTAATTAAGGATGTTCTGAATTCTCAGTTCCCAGATGATTAGAATTAACACTTCACAATGATGGCAGCCAAACCAGTTCATCCTGTTCTCTCTTGTGGCTGTAGCATCTGTGACAATCGGGTGTGGGAGGGGAGATTCAGTTAGACTGGGTTAGTGCACTCTTTATGGTTTGGACTTGATCTTAAAGTCTGGGACTTAGACACAGAATCTTGAGTCATGGCAGTGTGGGTGCATGAACTAATCAAAGCCTATAAAACAGCGCTGATAATACCTGTCTCACAGAACTATGGGAAGGATTGGGCAAGATAAACTGTGAAGAGATCTAGGTGAGTGGAAACTGCTATCCTACTGCTGAAGCCCTGAAGATAGACACACTCAGGCTAAACAAACTGATGTCCAATATTAAAAATCCTGAGACTAAGACCTTTGGAGCACAAATATAGCCTCTCATGGCTGTGTCTTTTCCTTACTATGTGAACTTCAACAAGTTTCCCAGTTTCCTTAAGTCTGATCTTCCTGCCTGTACAAAGAGGGTGATAAGGAACCAATCTCCTAGGACTGCAACGGAGTTCTATGAGATAATGCATGCACTGTGCCTAGGATGCTGCCTCATGTGGAGTAAAGGCTCATTGTTGGCTGTCATCATCTGCTGTACAAGACAGGAGAGCTTATGGAGAGACTGACCATGCTTATGGCAATAGTCATATCCATTCATATGTGTAGCTTGCTTCATTATTCTACAAATTTGAATAAAATTCTGAAAGAATGTTAACTTTAGGAGAGAAGAAAGGCCAAGTTTTGTTATATTCATTATTGATTCAAGATTCATAACAATTCAAAAGTCTTCTGTGAGTATGCAATCTCTCCACTAACATAACTGACAGAGAGGCTGAGATTCCCTGAAGAGGCTAGAGGAGTTAACAAAATTATAAATACTATGTGAATTAACAAATAACAAGCACTGGCTATGTGACAGTAACTCTACTAAGTTTAGTATAGCATGTGATATCATCTCCCGATATTAATAATTTCATATTGTATATAAGGAAATTAACGCTAACTTTTGTCATCATTTGGACAAGATTTAAGGGCTAATTATAAGTCAAGCTTGGTTTTAAATCCGGACTGATCTGATTTCTAAGCCTGAGTTCAAAGCAATATATTATTGTACCTCTTCAGATACTGGTCCTCTGGTGTGTCTTATCCACTGAATGTGATGGGAGAGGAATACTTACTTGGATCAGTTCTTCTTCTGCATCAAATGGCAGGCAGGCTTGTTCTTCAGACAGATCCCTTGTACAGTGTTGCTTAGGAAAGAGAGATGGAGGAAGTAGAACATCTTGTAACTTCCTTTCCTATCTTTTGCCCCATCTGAGGAATTGCTTAAGCACCATCTAGATAGGTTGATTTCTTAGAGTCTACCGAGTAGAAGGAAAGGGTTAGTACAAGTTCAGACTAAGGATCAGGGACATGAATGTCGCATAATATGTCTATTTGTTGTTTTTGGATTTCTATTTATGAATTGAGGCAAATGTTCTCAGAGATGATGAATATGCAACTAAGTGAAGATATTGTGAATTACTGATTATATATGTAGAACGGAATGATCACATGTTAATGTCTTAGTATGTTTGTTGTTTCATTTTTTTCAATGGAAAAACAAATAAATTTATTTAAAAATTAATTTTCTGTGGAAATGCTTGTGATCCATGACAGGGAGGGATAAGGGGTCCGGAATGCATGAATTCTTTCCTGTTTTCTTTTTATTTCTTCTTCTGAACAGATGCAAATGTTCAAAGACATGATCATGATGATCAATATGCAACCACGTGATGATCTTGTGAATTCCTCCTTGCATCCACAGAACGGAATGATCGAAAAAGGAATGTTTGCATCTGCTTGGTGATTTCTGGTATTTAAAACAAGGAAATGAAACAGGAAAAACAAAAGAAAAACTCACAGGGGTCTCAGCCCCTCCCTCCCAAAGGCCTGGAGAAGTCACCTGGGTGGAGGGTCGGGGGAGGTGGAGTTGAGCAGGAGGCCCCGCCCACTTCCCAGCTGCCTGGCCGACTGGGCAGTTGAGGCAACTGCAGGTCAGGGAACCCCAGGGAAGCTCTGGTGCCCAGGCGCACCAACGGGCCCGGGCTTCTGACAGGCAGAGGCCAATCCTTGTGTCTGATGCTCTTTTTATCTACCTTGTTAACAGAGAGGTAGAACGTATGGAATACAAATGAGTAATAGAGGGAACAAATGTTAAAATCAATTTAGCTGGAAATGCTAGCGATCAAAGAAAGGGAAGGATAAGGGCTACTGCATGTGCACAGTTTTTTCTGTTTCTTCTTATTTCTCCTTCTGAATAGATGAAAAGTTTCAAGAAATGATCATGATGATGAATATGCAAGTATGTGATGAAATTCTGAATTACTCATTATATACACAGAACGGAATGATCAAAATAGGATTGTTGCCTTTTATTTGGTGTCATCTGGTATTTGAATAGAAAATAAAACAAGAAATTAAAAGAAAAAATCTCAGGGACCACAGCCTCTGCGTCACAAATGTCTATGGGAGTCAGTGGGAGGAGGAGTCAGGAAGGTGGAGCTGAGCAGGAGGCCAAGCCCAGTGCCCAGCCCTCTGCGGAGGCGGCGGTGATGGCAACTGTGGGTTAGGGATCCCCAGGGAGGGTCTGGTGTCCAACCGCTCCAACGCTCCCATGTTTCTGGCAGACGGAGGCATATCGGCATGTCCAGTATGAAGGCATCGATCTCTGATGACAGTGAACGATGCCGCTGGACGTCCTGCGCGACCCTCAAAACCCAGAGCGCAACCGGTTAGAGGACACCTGGGGCACAGACTGTGCTTTCCTGCAGACTGAGCGAAGCAGAGCTGCGAGGACTCACCGAATCCTGAGAGGACCGGAGGCGCCCGGCCAAAGTCAGAGGTGTTTTTGAAAGGATGCCTGGTGTCTTGGCGGGGTGGCAGTCCACTCTTCACCGATAGGTTTACTGCAGAGGCGCTTTACAGGTCCCAGGTTGGAGCCTGGCTCCGGAGGGTGCTCTGGCCACCCAGGGGTCAAAGCGGCTGGGGGCATTGGGCATTTTGGAGTGGTGGTGGGGAGAAGCTGCACCATGGCAGCGCTGTGTGGGTGGGATCTGCAGGGTGGTGAGAGCGTCGGAGATCGACCTGGCAGGAGGGGTAGGTTGCTGGAAGGGACACCAGAGAGTTGGGCTGCATGCAGGTTGGAAAGGTGCTGCGAACTGACCATGCCTGATGTGGCTGGATGCGGGCAGTAGGACGACCAAGGGAGACGCTCACAGAGGGCTGGCAGCCAGCAGGGCCCTGAGATCGGGTGCCAGACAGCAAGTTGGGGAGGGCCTGCACAGTCCTCCCCAGCCTTGGCTCTTGGGACTGCCGGCGGTGGACCTCGGCGCTAAGTTCCTAAATTGTTTCACTGCGCATGCTCGTCATTGAGTAGGGACACTAAGCAGGGTCAGGTGTGGTTCCGACTTGGATGGGAGACCGCCTGCCGTTTGCATCTTTTTTTCAGGTTTCTTGATTCAATTGATGGTGACAGACAGCTCAGTACCAGTCCTCCTTGGGGAAGGAATCGAAAGATCGCAAACTGGCCACATGTGTGCTCAGGGTGCCAGTCCGGGGAATGTGGGGCTTTGGAAAAAATCTGTATATATCACCTGCACTCTCTCTAGGCTTTTGGAAAATTGTTTCTCTGCATAAACATTGATAGCAGTGCATTCCATCCAGGTGGGAATCAACTGGCTCACAGTATCATCACACTGGTGTGGATTTAGGACTGTGATCACTCGGTAGAATATGAGAAGAATTCTTAAGAAGAAAAAATCGCACACAAGCATTGTCATTTCTCTGTTCTTCTTCACCAACGGTATATGCGAATACACAATTTGCTTTCCCCTTCCTGCTCTCTATTATTTATTGATTCTTGTCCACAGCGCATTTGCACATCGATCCACACCTGGGAGGAAAGGAGCAGCAAAATAAACGGATTTCCCAAGACCACAGTCCCATTGTCAAAGTTAAATCTTTCGATGATCATCTTCAAGAGTCAAGGCTTGGGGAACAGGGCTCAACAGTTTCAGGTAATTCCCTCCTGCCACACCACTCCACCATAAATGAATATTGGATGAACCAAGAATGCAGCAGGATAACATGTGGACTACTTTTAATCTTTGGCCACTGAATCTTGGTTTTGTTCATGTATCCCTTCCTCTTTGGGTCAAGCAGGCTTTCTTGTTTCCTTGGTGCTGGGTAACAGCCTGTCCCCTGAGATCTGTCCCATGTCTCAAGGAAGATGCGCACCTCTTGGGGTAGGCCCTCCATGGCTGGGGGGGTGCAGTGAGACGACCTGCTGAGTTGGCAGAGGGAGGGCATGCCCTGTGGGCCACAAAACAATAGGGCTGGCAATATAGGCTGGAGAGGCTGGAGGGAAGTGCCTGAAAATGCTGGGCTGTGTTCCTGTAGCCACGTGTCTTGAAGATGATTGTATAATGATATACTTTCACAATAGGACTCTGTGGGTGTGAACACCTTGTGTCGGATGCTTATTCCTTCTACCTTGTCAACAGACACGTTGAACATACAGAATAAAAATAAATAATAAGGGAAACAAATCTTAAAGTAAATTCACTTTGAAATGTTAGTGATCAATGAAAGAGAAGGGCAAGGTGTATGCTATGCATAATAATCTTTTTTCTGTTTTGCTTTTATTCTTTTTTCTGTTCTCTATTTGTTTCTTTTTTAATTCTTTTTCTGAATTGAGGCAAGTGTTCTCAGAAATGATGAATATGCAACTAAGTGAAGATATTGAGAATTGCTGATTATATACGTAGAACGAAATGATCACATGTTAATGTTCCATGTGTTTGTTGCTTCATTTTTTTCAATGAAAAAATAGATAAATTTTTGAAAACATCAGTTTTATTTGGAAATGCTAGTGATCAATGAAAGGGAGGGATAAGGGGTCTGGAATGCATAAATTATTTCTGTTATCTTTTTATTTCTTTTTCTGATAAGATTCAAATGTTCCAAGACATGATCATGATGATCAATATGCAACCACGTGATGATCTTGTGAATCCCACATTGTATCCACAGAACGGAATGATCGAAATAGGAATGTTTGCATTGTTTTGTGATTTTTGGTATTTCAAACGAGAAAATGAAACAGGAAAAACCAAAGAAAAACTCACAGGGGCCTCAGCCCCTCCATCACAAAGGTCTGTAGCGGTCAGCCTGAGGTAGGGTCTGGGGCAGGTGGAGTTGAGCAGTAGGCTCCGCCCACTGGCCAGCCGCCAAGCCGACAGTACTGTCGTGGCCACTGCAGTTCAGGGAACCCCAGGCAGGCTCTGGTGCTACCACTAAACTTGACATCTTGATACATTTGCTCACTATCCTAAAACTAGCACATGATTTAGTGCTATACAGTTATCTGAAGTATTTAAGTTCAGGGAGATATATTCTTAGACTTGTACGTCATCTGATATCCTGTTACTTGCCTGTCAATAAGTTCTTTCTCTTATGAAATACTGCCCATCTCAGGAAGGGTTTGGCCATTTCAACAAATTAGGCAGTGAACTCACAATTTCAGTGATATTAATTTGGCAACCCCAGAAAGTTCCTAAGAGGAGGGGGCGTCTAAATGCTTAAAGTTCTGGAACACCACTATGTTGCATGAGCATTGTAATCAAGCCTCTTGTGGCTGCTCCACTGTTTTAGTCTAGTAGCTTTGCAACCAAACTTTTCTCTGTTTGTCCACAAACAACTTCGGTGCCTTAATAAGATACATATGGAGAAAATGTTTCCAGTTCTAAGTCTGGAAGTCAGATGGGCTGAGTGGGTCATCAAGTAAAATTAGATCAGGAAGTCAGAATAGAATTTTGACTCCCCTGGAGCTGGGAATGAGACATGGATCCAGCTTCAAAAATTACCTGCTTTTGGTATGACCTCTATACCTTTCTGTTTTTGTGTACTGCTATGGATGTGGTTCAAGGCCATGACTTCAATTTGTCTTTTGATTACACTTCTAAAAAATATGTAATCCAAAAATTTTTATTAAATTAAACTAATTTTATTAATTTAATGAAATTAAGTTTATGAAGCCTGATTACCTGTTAATTGGTGTGTGATATAGGTATAATAAATGTTTATTTACTCTTTAATCACTAATCATTGCATTTAATTTCATTGTCAATTAAATGACACCATGAAGCACAGGAATATATGTGTTAGGGGCGTCTCAGAAGGAGAAAAGAAATAAAAGGGACAGAAAGACTAATGGATGAAATACTTACTGAAAACTTCAATGTCTTATGAAAAACATAAAATTACAGATGCAAGAAGGCAGTGTATGCTAAAAAATATATATCCACTTAAATCTCCACAAAGACACTTACTAATTAGATTGTCAAATGTAAAGTACAAACAGAGAATCTAAAAGTAGGAAGAGAAAATTGATCCATCATGTACAGGGTAAGCATGATGAGATTATGTTCAGATTGTCAGTAGAAGCCATGCAGATAAGATGGCAATGATATGATCTATTCAAGATTACAAAACAGAAAACTACGAACTAGAATTCCATTCCCAACAAAACTGTCATTCAAAATTGCTGAAGAATTAAAATAGTTTCAAACAAGTAGTTACTTGAAGAGGTTGTGGCTAAAGGACCAGAGCTATGAGAAATAGTGAATGTAGCATTACAAGCAGTTAGGAAAACACAGGAGAGACATGTCAGGAGAAGAGTGTAGAATGAAATCTATCAGTAAGGGTAAAAAGAGAAAAAAATTATGACCTCTAAAATCCCAAAGACAAGATGTTAGCAGAAAGTACTGGCTTTACACTAATAACATTAAATGTGAATGGATTAAAGTCCCCAGTCAAAAGATATAGACTGTAAGAATGGATTGCAAAACAGGACCAAACTATATGCTGTCTACAAGGGAATCAGTTTAGACCCAAGGACAGAAATAGATAGAAAGTGAAAGAATGAAAAAAGATATTTCACCCAATCAAAAACCAGTAAAGAGAAGAGCTAACTATTTTAATACATGATATATTCGTCTTCAAATGAAAAACAACTTAAAGGGGCAAAGAAAGACACGGTGTATTAATTATAGGAACAATTCATTAGGAATTCATGATAAAAACTAAATATCTATGCACTGAAGCAGAGTGATGTCAAATACATGAGGCATGCACTGATGACATTGAAGGGAGAAGTAAGCCCCTTTACAAAATAGTTGGAATTTTCAATGCACTGCTCTCAAGAATGGATGGAATACCTAGTCTGAAAACAAGGAAACAGTGATTTTGAATAATACAGTAAATGACCTAAATAAGAAACATTCACAGAGCATTACACCTCACAACAGAAGGATACATTTCTCTCAGTTGCTCATGGATCATTCTCCAAGCTGGATCACATGTTAGGTCTTAAAATAAGTTTCAATAAGTTTCAAAAGATTGAAATTATACAAAACACCTTCTCAGATGATAATGGAATGAAGTTGAAAATCATTAACAGGTGGAAGTCCTGGACATTCATAAATATATGAAGGCTAAACACCATATTATTAAACAACAAGTGGGTCATGGAAAAAAATTACATGAGAAGTCAGTAAATATCTCGAGGAAAGGGAAAATTAAAACACAGCATTTCAAAACTCATAAGATGCAGCAAAGTCAGTGCTGAGAAGGAAACATAATGTCCTAAAAGCATATATTGAAAAGAAGAAAGAGCAAAAATTAAGTAATTAAATGCTTACCTGGAGAAACTATAAAAAGAACAGAAACTAACTCCAAAGCAAACAGAAGGAAAGAAAGAACAAAGAGTAGAGAGAAATAAAAGGAGTTAGGAACATGAAAAGAATTGTGAGAATCAACTAAACCAGAAGTTCGTCCTTTGAGAAAATAAAAAAAGAATTGTTGGAGCTTTAGCTAGTTTACTAGTTTGAAACTGTTATGTACCCCAGAAAAGCCATGACCTTTTATTCTTAATCCAATTTTGTGATTGCAGACCAATCGTTTAAGGTATGAGGGAACCATCTTGGAAAAAGCTTAAGAGCCATGAGAGCCAGGAGATTCCATGCAGCTTTTGGAGATGAAGAAGAAAAATGCCCCTGGCAGAGCTTCATGAAACAAGAAGTCTTGAGAGAAAGCAGATGTCACCATGTTTACCATGTGCCTTTCCAGTTGAGAAAGAAACACAAAATATCATTGGCCTTCTTGAAACAAAGTGTCTTTTACTGGATACCTTAGATTGGACATTTCTATAGCCTTACTTTTAATTGGACATTTTCACTGTTTTAGAACTGCAAACTTGCAACTTAATAAATTCCCATTTTTAAGAGTCATTCCATTTCTGATATATTGCATTCCAACAGCTTGGAAACTAGAACACACTCCAGAAAAAAAAGTCCAGGACCAGTTGGCTTCACATGTGAATTCTGTCAAGCATTCAAGAAAGAATTAGTGCTAGTTCTGCTAAAACGCTTTAAAAATTTGAAGAGGAGGACAAACTAAGTATCTTGTTCTATGAAGACAGCATCACCCATACCAAAGCCACAAAATGACACTACAAGAAGAGAAAATTAAAGATCAATTTATTTAATATATGTAGATTCAAAAATCATCAACAAAAATACTCACAAATCAAATCCAGCAGAACATTAAAATAATTATACTCCATAAGCAACTGTGATTTATTGCAGATATGTAAGAGTAATCCAACAGAAGAAAAACAATTAATGTAATATAGCACATCAAAAAGTTCTGTGCAGAAAAAGTGTATAATCATCTTGATTGATGTAAAAACCGCATTTGATTAAATTCAATATACTTTCTTCAGAAAAATGGTCCAAAGGATACAAATAAAAGAGAACTTATGAAACATGATAAAGGGAAAATATGAAAAACCCCAGCTAGCATCACACTCAATTAGGAAACGCTGAAAGTTTTCCCTCTGAGACCAAGAACAAGATAAGGATGCCTACTTTCACCACTGTTATTCAAAATTGTGCTGGAAATTCTGCCTACAGCAGTTAGAAAAGAAAAATAAGCAAAATATATACAAATTAGAAAGGAAGAAGTAAAGCTTTCACTGTTTGTAGATGTCGTGATAACATATGTCAAAATCCTGAAAAAATCTACAGCAAAGCTATTAGAGTTACTAACTGAATGCACCAAAGTATCAGGGAACAAGATCAACACCCCAAAATCGGTAGTGTTTCTATACATTGTAGTAAGCAATCTTAAGAGGAATCAAGAAAAAAATTCCATTAACAATACCAAAAAAAAACAATAAAATATTTACAAAGAAATTTGACCAAGCCCCCCAAAGACCTACGCAAAGGAAAATGAGAAGAAATTTCTAAAATAAATCAGAAAAAAAACAAAATAAATGGAAGACCACACCGTGTTCATGGGTTGGAAGACTAAATATAGTTAAGATATAAATTCTACCCTAATTAATTTATACTTTCAATGCAGTACCAATTAAAATCACAACAACATACTTTCCTGAAATATAAAAATCATAAACCAAATTTATTTATAAGGGACAGTATCTCGAAAAGAGGAATGAAGTGGGAGGTTTCATACTACCTGACTTTTAAGCATACTACAAGGTACAGTGGTCAAAACAGTATGACACTAGCATGTAGAAATACTAACCAATGGAATTGAATTGAGTATTCAGAAATAGACCCTATCATCTGTATATAATTGATCTTTCATGAGGCTATCAAGCCAACTCAAACGGAACAGAGCAGCCACTTTATTAAATGGTCCTTGGAAAAATGGATATCCATAAACAAAAAATGAACGAGGACTCCCTATCTTGCACCTTATACAAAAACTAAGTATCAAAGCTCTAAAAATTAGAGCAAAGACCATAAAATGTTTAGAAAAAAATGTAGGGAAATATCTTACAGATTTTGTTATAGGAGGTGGTTTTGTAGAACTTTTGCCCAAAGTCATGAGCAATGAAAAAAGAAATAGCTAAATGGAATTTCTTCAAAATTAAACCTTACAACTCAACAACAACAACAACAAACAAAGGAATCTTTAAAAATGGACAAAAACATGGACAGACATTTTTTTCAGAAGGGTAAATACAAATTGCTTAAGAACATATAAAACATGCTCAACCTCACTCGCTATTAGGAAAATGCATATCCAAACCATATAACCTCACACCTAATAGAATGGATATTATCAAAAAAAAAAAACAAAAAACTGCAAGTGCTGGAGTGAAAGTGGAGAAAAAGCACACTTATTCATGTGGGTGGGAACATTGAATGCTGTAAACACTCAAAAGCACATTGGCTGTTTCTAAGGAAGCAAAGTATAGAATTGTTATATGATCCAGCAATCCCATTCCACATTTTCACACCAATGTTTGTAGTGGCATTATTCATGGTTGTCAGGAGATGGAAACAGCCCAAATGACCATCAGTGGGCAAGTGGCTAAACAAACTTGTACATACATATGATGGATATTTTATGCCGTTAAGGACAGACTAAAGTCATGAAACTGCAACAATGTGGATGAACCTCAATGACATATGCTAAGTGAATCTAGCCATATACAAAAAGACAAATTCTGTATTGTCTTATTATCAGGAATTAATATTAATGAGTTTACTTTGAGGGATACATTTTAGAACACAAGTATCAGGAGAAAAAAAGAGTGTAGAGATTTGGCATTTGATGAGGAAGGAGAACAGAATATTCAGCAGGAAGGAATACAGAATGTTCAACAGAACTGATTGTAAAAATCCAGAAATTGATAGCACACTACTATTTGGTGGTAGCACAATATTGTAAGTACTCTAAACAAAACTGAGTGGGAGTATGGTTGAGGGAGGAGGGCTGTTGTCATATATGACACTAGAAGAAAATATAGAGGGGTAAGGACTGGCAAAGTATAGTCTACCATTGCCTAGAGTGGGCAATGATGGTGATTAAATGGATAGATATGCGAATATGTAGGATAACAAATGAATGTCCATATTGCAAGGTATTGAAAATGGGATGGCATGTGGTGAAAAATACAGTCAGTTGAAATGAATCCTCTAGTTAACAGTAAAATTATAATATCCATCCATTGAATGTAACAACAGCAATATGACAAAGCAAAACGTCAATAACCAGGGGATATGAGGGAGGGGTATAGTATACTTTGCAAAGGAAATGGAAACTCTGGGATTGTGCTGGTAAGACCAAGGCCCTGTGATTATAACAGAACCATTGAATTTTACTTAGGTTGTGTTGTATGATGCATGAATAAAACTGGTTAAAAATGAACGAAGAGATACAAATGCTGGAAAAAATTTGGAGAGAGAGATGGACCTATTTCCTGTGGTTAGGAATGTAATGTGGTGCAACCAATCTAGAGAACAGTGACTCCACAGGAAGCTAGATGTGAGTTGCCATACCAGCAACCCTGTATTGAGATGTATACTTTGAGGACCTAAGAGCATGGACATGAGTGGACATTTGCACATTGTTGTTTATCATGGCAATGTTTATGTTTTGTAATGGATGGAGATGGCCCAAAAGTGACAGCCCATGTCCTGCACCCCAACCCCTACACTCCACCACCAATTCACTCAACCCACCTCTGCTAGTTTGAAGGAATTATTTACCCCAGAAAATCCATGTTATAATCCTGATTCAATCTTAGTTTGTGTTCTATGTTGTGTGAATAAAACTGCTGAAAAATGAACTGAGAGATACAAGTGCTGGAGAACATTTGGAGAGAGAGATAGATTGATTCTCTGTGGTTAGGTAAGTAATGTGGTGTAACTTTTTGATTAGAGATTTAACTCCACCTATTTCAGGTGGATCTTGATTAGTTTACTGGACTCCTGTAAAAGAGTAAACATTTTGTAGAGAGTAAGAGCCTTCAGAGAGAGAGCCAACAGAAACTTCAGAGCAGAACTCACACAAAAGCAGACATTTGGAGAACAGAGACATAGATGTTTGGACATATATTAAGCCCAGGACAATCACCATATGATGTTAAGCAAGCCAGCACTGAAGAGAACTGAGGGAAGCCAAGAGAGGAAAGCCAGCCCCAGAGAAGAAAAGTGAGGAACCCCCAAAGGAACAGAGGCTAAAACAACAGAGCACAAAAGCAAGGGATCAGCAGATGCCAGTCACATGACTTCCCAGCTGACAGAGATGTTCTAGACACATTAGCTTTCTTGAGTGAAGGTAACTTCTTGTTGGTGCCTTAATTTGGACACTTTTACTTTCTTAGAACTGTAAACATGTAATTTATTAAATTCTTCTTTGAAAAACACATTCCATTCTTGGTACAGTGTATTCCAGCAGCTTTCAAATGAGCACACTGCCTATGCCTACACCAGTGCACACTGTAGCATATGCATGACTGCACATCTGAATCGTGTCCTCCTGTGACCAACACACTCAAGTCTGACCCACCCCATTGCCACATACTCCCAAATATATATGCTGCCCCTGCAGCCTATCTCCTGCAATGCCTTCCCCTACATCCAACATGCCACGCACTGCCCACAATCCCTGAGCCCTGTATGCACTTCATCCAACCACCCCTGACTCTTTGGCCAACATCCATACACCCAGACACCTGCACACCAACCCTCACCATGCATAGCCCTAGGTCACATCCTGTAGCTGGACCCGACCGCATGCACTGCACACCACCATATGCCCACCCAAACCCTGCCCCATGAACCACACCCCCACAAACCATGCATTGCACCCCACTCATGCCACATTGTTCCATGACCCTCACACCCACACTTGCACATTCTGCCCTATGTCACAACTAAACCACAGCCCAAGTCCCTGTGCCTCCATTTCCTGCCCACTGGGCCAAAACTTTGTATCATTGACAAGCCTAGCCAATGTGCATTTCCACTTGACTGTGTACACTAGCAGCTGCCATAACCAGTTCCATGACCGCAGGTAATTCCAATGAGGGATCTGGGGAACACCAGCCTAATCAGGCCCACAAGAAATATCTCCAATGAAGTGCACACTGCCTCACCACCAGCTATGGGGTTGGTACCTTAATGTTCACACCAGGATGAAGGGACTTGGCTAGAATTGCACCGGGTCTCCATCTGTCCATAGGGATGCTGTAATTAGAGAAAGGCATTCCTGTGGGGAAGGTGAGGCCCAAGACCACCATCTTCTGGTAAGAAACAGAAAGTGCAAACTGGCACACTGTCTAGATTTAGAGACCCACAAGTTGAGGGGCATCCCCTGCCTGAGTTTTGGGACTTGATTTGGCCAGGAAATACTAATAAACCAAAACCTAAAGGAGAATTTCCACACAAATTCAAGCAAATGTAAAACCTCATACCACTGAGTGAAATCAACTTCCATGATAACACTAACAAGACAATTAAATGACTCAAAATCAACAGAAACTCACCAAGCTTATGAAGATACAGACAGATATTTTCCAGTGCAAAAATTGAAATACCATAGGAGACACAGACTTTGGAACAACTAATAATGATGCTCATACAACTCTCCTAAAGGAATACAGTGGGTTGGGTACTGGCATATAGGATACCAAGAGGAAACTACAAGAGGAAACTAGAAGGGTATAAAGAAAAAGAATGATTAGGAAAAACAGCAGATACCACAGAGACTAAAGAGATGGTAGATCAAATAAAAAATATACTAGAGGTGAACAACAGCAGATTTGAAGAGGTAGAAGAAAGAATAAGAGAACTAGAGGACAGAGAAATTGAATCTAAATGTACAAAAGAAAAATGGCAAAACAGAAGGGCAACTTGAATTGGATCCCAGAGAAATAATGAACAACATGTAGAACACAAATAATAGAATCATCAGTGTCACAAAAGAAGAAGAGAAGAGTAAGAGCTAAGAAGATTGCAGGAATAATGGGGGAAATATTCCCAACCCTTATAAAAGACATAAGTATGCAAATCAAAGAAAATTAATAGAACCTAAATAGAATAAATCCAAATGGGCCTACTCTCAGACACATACTAATCAATCTGTCAAATGTTGAAGAGGAGGAGAAAATGCCAAAAGGAGCAAGAAGGAAGCAACTCACCACATAAAAGGGAAATCACAAAAGACTGAGTGTGGACTATTTAACAATAAACAGGGAGGTGAGAAGATGGGTCTTTGATATATTCAACATCTGCAAAGAGAAAGACTTCCACCCCAGAATTCTGTAACCAGTCAAATTGTCTTTGAAAAAAGTAAGGGAGGGACCCAAATTTTCAATGACAAAGTCTGAGAGAAATTCTTGATAAGAGATGGCCCTAGAAGAAATACTAAAGGGGTTCATTAGGTGACAATAAAGATAGGGTTGGAGGACTGGAGGGGGCACAGAACTGATAATTTCAATAATTTCAATAAGGGTAATTTAAAGGATGAAAAGAGAAAGAGGGAAAAGAATATAAAGATTTAACCAATATAAATCAAAGGATAAGATGGTAGATTGAAGAAGAACATTTAGAGTAACAACTTTGAATATTGACAGATTAAATTCACAGATTATAAGGTATAGATTAGCAGAATGGATTAAGAATATGACCCATCTATATGCTGTTTAGAAGAGATTCATCTTAGACCCAAGGAAGCAAACAGAATGAAGTGAAAGGATGGAAAAAGCTTTCCATGGAAGTTGTAGGCCAAAGAAAGCAGGAGAATTTTTACTACTATCAGACCAAATAGACTTTAAATACAAAGACATCATAAGACACAAAAAAGGACACTACATATTTAAAAAGGACTAATTCAACAAGAAGAAATAGCAATCATAAATGTTTATGTTGTCAGTTATGCAACTCTAATGTACACAAAGCAAACATTGGAAAAGTTGAAGGGAGCAACGGACTTTTCAAGAATACTAGTGGCAAAAGTCAGTACAGTACTCTCCTTTATAGAAAGAACAATCAGACATAGGATCAGCCAGAAAATCATGGATTTTAACATGTTGATAAAATAATTAGACCTAAGAAACACATATAGCTCATTACGTGGCAAAACAGCAGAAAATATTTTGGGGATCTTCTCTATGATAGATAATATGCTGGACACAAGACAAGTGTTTAAAATTCAGAAAGATTGAAATTATTTCTCTGATTAAAATGGGGTGAAGCAGGAAATCAATAACCACTAAAGAAGCAGAACTTTCACGAATACGTGAGACTAAATAATGTACATTCAAATAATTAGTGGGTCAAAGAAGAAAACACTAGAAAAATTGACAAATACCTGGAGATGAATGTAAATAGAATACGACAGATCAGAGCATATGGGGCATGGCAAAGGTAGTGCTGAGAGGGAAACTGTTTGCAGTAAATGCCCATATTTAAAAAGAAAGAGGGAATTCAATGGCCTAATGGCTCAACTGGAGGAACTAGAGAAAGAACAGCAAACCAACCCCCAAACAAATAGAGGAATAGAAGTAACAAAGATTGAAGAAGAATTAAATGAATTGGAGAGAGAAAAAACAGAACACAAAGAATCAATGAAACAAAAAATTGGTCCTTTGACAAAATCAATAAAATCAATGGGCTCTTAGCTAGACTGACAAAGAAAAAAGGGGGAGGCAAATAAACAAAATCAGAGATGATGTAGGGTTTTTACAATGGGCCCTGAAGAAGTAAACAAAAATCATGAGGATACTATGAACAAATAGCCAATAAATTAGACAACTTAGAACAAATGATTAAATTCCTAGATGCACATGAACAAGTTACAGTGATTGAGAAAAAACAGAAGATCTCAGCAAACAAACAATAATTAAAGAGATTAAATCAGTCACCAAAAATCTTACAAAGAAAATCCCAAGGCCAGAAGGCATCACAGAGGAATTTTATCAAATATTACAAAAAGGACAAAAACAAATCCTGCTCAAACTCTTCCAAAACAATGAAGATAACATCACTCTAATAAAAAAACTGTTTAAAGATGCTATATGAAAGGAAAATTAGAGACCAATCTCCATAAAGAATACACATGCAATATGCCCAGCAAATAGTAGCAAATTGAATCCAGTGACGCATTTAAAGAATTATACACCTCAATCAGGTGAGAATTATACCAGAATGTGAGTTTCGGTCAACACAAGAAAATCAATCAATGTAAAACAGCATATCAACAAATTGAAAGGTAAAACTTACTTAATCATCCAGACTGATGCTGAAGAATCGTTGGACAGAATTCCCCATCTTTTTCTGATAAAACATTTCAAAAGTTAAGAATTAAATAAAACTTCCTCGATAAGATAAAGGGCACACACACAGCCTGCCATGCCAGAGACCTGGGTTTGATTCCTGGTGCCTGCCCATGCAAAAAAAAAAGGGCACATATAAAAAACCCACAGACAGAATCATATTCAAAGGTAAAAGACTGAAATCCTTCTTCCTAAGATTGGAAATAAGACAAAGATGCCCACTGCACCATTATTCAACATTGTACTAGAAGTTCTATTTAGAGCAATTAGGCAGGAAACATAAATAAAAGCTATCCAAGTGAGAAAGGGAGAAGCAAACCTTTCATTATTTTCAGATGACATGATGCTATATTTGGAAAATCCTGAGAAATCTATGTCAATGCTTCTTGAGCTAATAAATAAATTCAGAAAATTGGCAAGATGCAACATTAATATGCAAAAATCAGACATGTTTCTGTACACAAGTCTTGACCAACTCAGGAGGCAATTAAGGAAAAAAATTCATTCTAAATAGGAACTAAAATAGTCAAGTACCTAGGAATAAACTTAACTCTATATTGAAAAGACCTGTACACAGAAAACTACTTAATATTGCTAAAGGAAATTAGAAAGGATTTAAATCAGTTGAAAGACATTCACTATTGATAGATAGGAAGGCTAAAGGTAGTTAAGATGTCAATTCTACCCAAACTGATCTACAGCTTCAATGAAATAACAAGAACAACTCCAACAACCTGTTTGGAAGACTTGGAAAAGCTAATCGTCAAATACAAATTGGAAGGGAAAGAGATCTTCATCAGCTAAAATATCCCACAAAAAAAATGAAGTAGGAGGATTAACATTTCCTGATTTTAATGCTTATTATCAAGACACAATGGTCAAATCAGCATGGTACTTGCATAAAGGTAGAAGTATTGGCAAATGGAAAATAATTGAGAGTGTAGAAAAAGACCACCAAATTTATGGTTAGCTTCTCTTGAACAATGTACCCAAATAAGGTTAACTGGGACAGAATATTATTTTCAATAAATTGGTGTAGAATAACTGGATATCAATAGTCAAAAGAGTGAAGGAGAACCTTACATTACAGCCTTTAGAAAAGTTAACTCAGGGTGGTGTGATGGTGGCTCAGTGGCAGAATACCTGCATGCCATGCCAGAGGCCCAGATTCAATTCCCAGTGACTGCCCATGCAAAAAAAAAAAAGAAAGAAAAAGTTAATTCAAAGTGGATGAAAGATATAAATATAAGAACCAGTACCATTAAACTCCTAGAAGAAAATAAATGGAAACATCTTCAAGACCCTGTAATAGGAGATAACTTCCAAAACTTTATGCCCAAAGTGCAAAGAAAGAAAATAAATGTAAATAGGAACATCAAAATCAAATGCTTTTGTACCTCAAAAGTTTTTGCCTAAAAGGTCAAGAGGCTGCCAACACCATGGGATAAAATATTTGGAAATCATGAATTCTGTAATGGTTTGATATCCTGCATACATAAAGAAATCATACAATTCAACAAAACAAACAACCTAATTGTGCTGGTTTGAAAGGATGCACGTCCCCTAGAAAAGCCATGTTTAATCTAAATTCCATTTCATAAAGGCATAATGATCTCTATTCAATACTATATGTTTTCAACTGCAATCATTTCCCTGGAGAGGTGATTTAGTCAAGAGTGGTTGTTAAGCTGGATTAGGTGATGACATGTCTCCACCCACTTGGGTGGATCTTTATGTTTCTGGAGTCCTACAAAAGAGGAAACATTTTGGAGAATGAAGGCAAATTCAGAGAGAGCAGAGCAGAATGACATAGCCATGAGAAGCAGAGTCCACCAGCCAGCGACCTTTGGAGATGAAGAAGGAAAATGTCTCCCAGGGAGCTTCATGAAACAGGAGAAGAAGGAGGCAGATGGTGCTGTGCTCATCAAGTGCCCTTCCAGATGAGAGAGGAACCCTGACTGTGTTCACCAAGTGCCTTTCCAGATGAGAGAGAAAATCTGACTGTGTTCACCATGTGTCTTCTCACTTGAGAGAGAAACCTTGAACTTCATAAGCCTTCTTGAACCAAGGTATCTTTCCGTGGATGCCTTAGATTGGACATTTCTATAGACTTGTTTTAATTGGGACCTTTTCTCGGTCTTGAAAGTGTAAACTAGCAACTTATTAAATTCCCCTTTCTAAAAGCCATTCTGTTTCTGGTATATTGCATTCTGGCAGCTAGCAAACTAGAACACCAATTATAAAATAAGCTAAGAATATGACCTGACATGTTTTCCAAAAAGAAAATACACATGCTATAATGCACATGGAGAGATTCTCATTTTCTTTAGCTATAAGGGAAATGCAGATCAAAACTACAATATGATTCCACCTCATCCCTATAGGGATAGCTGGTAGTAAAGGAACAAAGAACTACAAATGTTTGAGAAGATGTGGAGAAATTGGAACACTTATGCACTGCTGATGGGAATGTATAATTATACAGGCAATATGGAAGACAGTTTGGTGGACCCTTAGAAAATTAAATATCAAGTTGCCCTATGACTTTGCAATACCACTACTTGGTATACACCCAGAAGAGATGAAAGCAATGACAAAGACAAATATTTGAATACTTTTGTTCATGGAAGCATAATTCACAATAACAAAAAGATGGAAACAATCCAAGTAAGATGAAATGACGTCCTGAATCATATGACAACATGGATGAACCTTCAGGACATAAAGCTGAGTGAAATAAGTCAAACACCAAAGGCTAGATACTGTATGATTTTTTTATTATGACCATGGTAAATGTAAACTCAGAGTATTATAGAGCTACATAGAAACCAGGGATAGATAAATGGTTAGCTAGAGAGGTTGAACTTAAATGTAAGGAAATAGATAGAAGTGAAAGCAGTTTATTAGGGGGTCTGTTAGCATAGTTGCCATATTGAATGTGAATATGATTAAAGGGGTTTTATAATACCATGTAGATCATTAATTAACACTACAAATGTAAATAAATTCTTGAATGAACTGCTTGAAGGGATTGAATATGGTACAAAGAGTAAAAATATATAGATAGATGTAGTTGGAAAACTACTATTGCATGCTATGTTCTATATTTCACAGGAAGATATCAACAGTACAACAGCGATACCAGGGGTAAATAATTAGGGGTGAAGGACAAAATATAGGGGAGGTTTTTTATTTTATATTAGGTGAATGTGTGTTTTTCTCTTTGTATCATTCAAAATTGTTCAAAACTTGAGAGTGCTGATGATTGTACAACTAAGTGAGGATAATATCAGACATGGATTGTTGGCAATGTACATAGCACATTATGTCCAATAGATGGAAGTTACATTGACTGAGAAGCAGAATGGGGAACTGTGGTGTATACATATGATCAAATTACAGAAAGGAAAAAAGTTGTGAAGTATGCAACCATGTGAATGAACTGGGGGGCTATGTGAAACAAAATAAGCCAGAAACAAAAGCACGAATATTGTATGATCTCTATTAGGAAATACTTATGAGAAATTGGGACATAGATTGTGGGCTTTTATATCAGTTACATCTAGTCCAGAGTTAAAATTGTTATTTTTACATTTTGAGATATTGTGCTTTATATGCATGACCTGGTATTTGCCTGGAGCTTTGGGTTACCGGTGGTTTGGGTGTAAATTTTATGAAGTTACCTCATATTTCTAAGTTTTGAATAACTTTCCTTTTATTTTCTACTAGGAGTGTGTGACACCTGGGACACAGAGTAGGAGTTCTGCATCTTTGAAATTCAGCATTGCCACATACAACAGTTATTAAAGAATAAAAAAAGAGATCAGCATTCAGCTAGAGATAAGAACAAAGTCAATTTGATAGGGACTGATTTAAGTCAGAATACAGGGTTATGTAGGACACTGTCATATTTTAGAACTTCACTTACTGTATGAGATCAAAGGTAGAGAAGTTTCTCTTGTGCAAAATCTAAATTTTCTGTAGCACATAATCTAACTCAAACTATCTATAGATCATTTAAAGAACCCAAAGACATGGAGACCAGAATGGGAATAAGGGTTGGTAATTCTGTATAGCTTAACATAATATCTGTATGTATCCAAGACTATATTGAACAGATAATTTAAAAGCATTGGGAAAGTCCCTTGAGGGATGGGAGAAAAAATATGGAACTGTTAAAGTTTTTATGAGGGAAACACCTGATTCTGTCTCAAATAATAGGGACCACCAAGTCAAAAGGTGATGTGCTTGGTCTTGAGACTTGTTCTTCTGAAACATATTTATGTAGCAGAGAACTTAAGCCTAACTATACTTGGGCTGAAGAGTTTCTTCCAGATGGCCTCTTTTGTTGCTAAACTGTGGCCACCCTCTCTCTAGGCTGAGCTCTGCAAGTAAAAATTTTACCCTCCCCCCACATGGGACAAAACATCCAGGGTTGAAATTCTGCCTGACAACAAAGAACATGAATCCCAGGATAAGCCTGGCCCTGGAACTATTGGGTCAACAATATCTTCTTGATGAAAATGGGGGAAATAATTACAACAAAATACTATATCAATCGTTAAGGGTGTTCAACAGAATCGAAAGATTATTCTGGAGGTTACTCTTATGCAAGCCTCACCTAGATATTGCTACTTACCATGGTTTGTCACATACCAGTCAAAACTATTTCTGTCAGTGCTAAAGAACATCTGAGGCTCTATCTGAGAGTCTATAAATTCTTCATGCACTATGATTACTTTCCAGAGTCCTACAAATTCCAAAGGAGTTCCTAGGCCAGATGCTTCTTTGATTCCAGAGTGGCCAGTCTTTCTGAGGAGGTCAATAATTTGCATTCAACTATACCATGTTGTCAACAGCCCTTCCCAACATGAAAACATTAGAATGGGCATTTCCTAAATACCCCTAAATTAGGGAGGAGGATGAAATGAGAAGGAGGAGTTATAACAGAACAAACAGGATTAATAAATGAGTATGATTGTGGAATCATTATACTGGTATTTCTTTTACTCTCCAGTATCTTGGAGCAACTAGTAGGTAAAACCTAAAATTGTGGAACTGTGACCCATACCAAACTATGAAATATCTTCTATACCTACTTGTTTCAATGTACTTTAAAATTTATTGCTTTTTGTATATGCTATATTTCACAATAAAAAAATTTAAATATATATTTGCTAATTCCCTTTGAGTGACTGAGGAAAAACATAGAAATATTAAAGTTCACCCACCTGAGGAGGACCCAATATTCTCACAGTCTCTGGTGACTGCTAATTTGATGGGACATTCCCTTGATCTTGGATTTTGGCCATATGAAACTTATTTTTGCAAAGGAGAAGAAAAACCTACTTATCATTATGCTAAAGGTTCACCCCAGAGATCCTCATTTGCGGCCTCTCTCAAAACCAAATCCACAGTCTAACTCACTGCCTTCACACTTAAATGAGGTATAAATCTCCCAATGGTGTAAATCTCCCTAGCAATGTGAACAAGAGTCCAGGAGATCAGCTTGACCTCAGCTTCATGAAAATGTGAAATCTTTCTTGACCAAAAGGGGGAGGAGAAATGAAACCAAATAAAGTTTCAGTGGCTTGGAGATTTTGGCAGAAGCTATTCTTATGCTGTGTATAGTTATCCCTTTGTAGTTTTTCATGGATTTGAGTTGCTAGAGGGAAATCCCTGAAAGTGTTGAGCTGTAATAAAATAGCTTTGATTTCTGAAGATGATTGCATAACTATAGAATTTTAATATGTGATCATGTGATTGTGAAAACCTTGTGACTGAATCCCTTTATCTAGCATATGGACAGATAAGAAAAAGTGAGCAATAAACACTAAATAAACAATAGGGGATATCAGGTATTGTTTGTTTTGAATGTTATTTTTTACTTTTATTTTCTTATGGAGTAATGAAAATGCTCAAAACTCAATTTTGAGGAATGCACAGATCTACATTAATACTGTGAATCGCTTGTTATACACTTTGTATGATTGCATGGTGTTTTAGTTTGTTAAGCTGCTGGAATGCAATAAACCAGAAATGGAATGGCTTTTACAAAGGAAATTGAATAAGAGGTTACTTCATTCAAGATAGGCTAATGCCATCCAGAACACCTCAGCTGGGAAGGCACATTGCTGGTAACTGCTGATCTATTACTCATGTGTTCCACTGCTTCCAGCCTCTGTTTCCTGTGTGGGTTCCTCACTTGGCATCAGTGGTCCTTCACTTAGTTCCTTCAGAACTTTGTTCTGTGTTTTGGCTTCCCTAGTTTCTTGTAGGAAGGCACATCATGACATCAGCTTGGAACTGCATCTCCCTCCAAACATCTGGGTCTCATGTTGGCTCTGTTAGCTCTGAAGCAACTTTTCTCCAAGCATCTCATCTGCTCTGTGGTATCTATGGTACCACAGTATCTTTTAAAGTACTCCAGGAAATGTTCAGACCCACCACAAATGGGCAGACTCACATCTGCATCTAATCAAAAGGTGACATGCAAAATTAGACATCACGTCTCCGTGGATATAATCTAATAAAAACATTCTGCTCTAAAGTATTGAATCGGGATTAATAGAAATGTCTGCCCTCATAAGATTAGATCAAGATTAAAACATGTTTTATTCTTGGTTACATAATAGCTTCAAACCAGCACACATAGTATGTGAATATAAAATGTATACCACAAAAATTGCATCTTTAAAAACATAAACTAGGGCAGTGTAATTGTATCTCAGTGGCAGAATTCTTGCTTGCCATGTCAGAGACCCAGGTTTGATTCCTGGTGCCTGCTCATGCACACACAAATGTATATATATATTTGTGGGTGCATATATATATAGTTTGTGTATTATATATGTGTGTGTGTGTGTATATATATATATTTATATATATATATTTATATTTATATATATATATATACATGAATAGGCTATAACACATGTTAAACAGACAAGGATTGATTCATTCTGTCTCACCATTTCCTGTTCTCAGGGCCTAACCAACATAGGTAGCTATGAGGCAAGATTTGCTGCAGAAAGATGGAGGAGAGTGGCATTGGTTTAGAATACTCTCTACTTGGCATGGAGATTAGAAATTGTAGGTAATAAGGAAATGCTGCAGAAAAGGCCATGCTTGCTCTGAAATAATTCCCCAATTCACAATTTTTTTCTAATATTAACTTTGCACTGGTAAGCATAGTGAACAAATCATTATTGAAATATAAATAGCCTTGGGATAGGACTAACAATGAAATCTACTTGACAAAATTTATAATTAAATAAAATGTGCATTACAATTACAAAAAAGTATTCCTGGGTTATGCTGGTTCAAAGTAGACAATTGTATATATTGCCTGAGTCTCGATAGCCTATATGATTTGTTGCTGTTCATAATCTTGGTATATTATTAAGGCAAAGTGATTTTTCATCTCCAAAAGGAAGAATGTCATATATAGGCCACATGGTCCACTTCCTGCAGATAACTACTCTCCTTTTGAGAAACAGTTACAGCCTGTTACTGGGCCTTAGTAAGGACTGTGTGCTTGACATGATCATCAATTAACAATGAGACCTGAGGTGCCTATCATGTGTTGTCTGACCTACCAAGCCATAACAAAAAGAGCAGCACTCCATCATAACATGGGAATAGTGTATGTGAAAAAAGGCTTGAGGAGGTCCTAAAAGCACAAGTTAGTTACAGAAGGACATTGTCAAAATGCCATTGCCCCTACTCCTTCCACATTAATTCTCTTTCCCATCTCAGAGTTATGGCCTCTTGGGGACTTCCTTACAATTGCTTGACTTAAAAATCTTTAAAAAAGCCCGGATCCGGAACAACAAAGCGCCAAAGCCTGAGCTCGCACCCCGGGGGCTCCTAGCAACGGGTGGGGCGGGAGTTCCATGGAGACTGGGGAGCGCGTCCGCCTCATCATCATCCTTGTCCTCCAGCTGATCCTTCGCGTCCGCAGCCACTGGCAGCAGCTCTGCCGCCGCGTTTTCTGCCGCCGCCCCCTCTTCCTACGGATGTGATCTTCGTGGTGGGACGTTAAGTTTTTTTTGTTTTATTAATTTAAAAAATTAACTAACACAACATTTAGAAATCATTCCATTCTACATATGCAATCAGTAATTCTTAATATCATCACATAGATGTATGATCATCATTTCTTAGTATATATGCATCGATTTAGAAAAAGAAATAGCAAGACAACAGAAAAAGAAATAAAATGATAATATAGGGAAAAAATAAAAATAAAAATAAAAAATACAAAAATATATAAGAAAAAAATAACTATAGCTCAGATGCAGCTTCATTCAGTGTTTTAACATAATTACATTACAGTTAGGTAGTATTGTGCTGTCCATTTTTTTTTTTTAGAAATCATACCATTCTACATATGCAATCAGTAATTCTTAACATCATCACATAGATGCATGATCATCGTTGCTTAGTACATTTGCATCGGTTTAGAAGAACTAGCAATATAACCGAAAAAGATATAGAATGTTAATATAGAGAAAAAAATAAAAGTAATAATAGTAAGAACAAAACAAAACAAAAAAAAAACCTATAGCTCGGATGCAGCTTCATTCAGTGTTTTAACATGATTACTTTACAATTAGGTATTATTGTGCTGTCCATTTTTGAGTTTTTGTATCTAGTCCTATTGCACAGTCTGTATTCCATCAGCTCCAATTACCCATTATTTTACCCTGTTTCTAACTCCTCCTGAACTCTGTTACCAATGACATATTCCAAGTTTATTCTCGAGTGTTGATTCACATCATTGGGACCATAGAGTATTTGTCTTTTAGTTTTTGGCTAGGCTCACTCAGCATAATGTTCTCTAGGTCCATCAATTTTATTACATGCTTCGTAAGCTTATCCTGTCTTAAAGCTGCATAATATTCTATCGTATGTATATACCACAGTTTGTTTAGCCACTCGTCTGTTGATGGACATTTTGGCTGTTTCCATCTCTTTGCAATTGTAAATAACGCTGCTATAAACATTGGTGTGCAAATGTCCATTTGAGTTTTTGCCCTTAAATCCTTTGAGCAGATTCCCAGCAATGGTATTGCTGGGTCGTATGGCAATTCTATATTCAGCTTTTTGAGGAACCGCCAAACTGCCTTCCACAGTGGTTGTGCCATTTGACATTCCCACCAAGAGTGGATAAGTGTGCCTCTTTCACCGCATCCTCTCCAGCACTTGTCATTTTCTGTTTTGCTGATAATGGCCATTCTGGTGGGTGTGAGATGATATCTCATTGTGGTTTTGATTTGCATTTCTCTAATGGCCAGGGACATTGAGCCTCTCTTCATGTGCCTTTTGGTCATTTGTATTTCCTCCTCTGAGAGGTGTCTATTCAAGTCTTTTTCCCATTTTGTAATTGGGTTGGCTGTCTTTTTGTTGTTGAGTTGAACAATCTCTTTATAAATTCTGGATACTAGACCTTTATGTGATATGTCGTTTCCAAATATTGATTCCCATTGTGTAGGCTGTCTTTCTACTTTCTTGATGAAGTTCTTTGATGCACAAAAGTGTTTAATTTTGAGGAGTTCCCATTTATTTATTTCCGTCTTCAGTGCTCTTGCTTTAGGTTTAAGGTCCATAAAACTGCCTCCAATTCTAAGATTCATAAGATATCTCCCTACATTTTCCTCTAACTGTTTTATGGTCTTAGACCTAATGTTTAGATCTTTGATCCATTTTGAGTTAACTTTTGTGTAGGGTGTGAGATATGGGTCTTCTTTCATTCTTTTGCATATGGATATCCAGTTCTCTAGGCACGATTTGTTGAAGAGACTGTTCTGTCCCAGGTGAGTTGGCTTGACTGCCTTATCAAAGATCAAATGTCCATAGATGAGAGGGTCTATATCTGAGCACTCTATTCAATTCCATTGGTCGATATATCTATCTTTATGCCAATACCATGCTGTTTTGACAACTGTGGCTTCATAATATGCCTTAAAGTCAGGCAGCGCGAGACCTCCAGCTTCGTTTTTTTTCCTCAAGATGTTTTTAGCAATTCGGGGCACCCTGCCCTTCCAGATAAATTTGCTTATTGGTTTTTCTATTTCTGAAAAATAAGTTGTTGGGATTTTGATTGGTATTGCATTGAATCTGTAAATCAATTTAGGTAGGATTGACATCTTAACTATATTTAGTCTTCCAATCCCTGAACACGGTATGCCCTTCCATCTATTTAGGTCTTCTGTGATTTCCTTTAGCAGTTTTTTGTAGTTTTCTTTATATAGGTTTTTTGTCTCTTTAGTTAAATTTATTCCTAGGTATTTTATTCTTTTAGTTGCAATTGTAAATGGGATTCGTTTCTTGATTTCTCCCTCCGCTTGTTCATTGCTAGTGTATAGAAATGCTACAGATTTTTGAATGTTGATCTTGTAACCTGCTACTTTGCTGTACTCATTTATTAGCTCTAGTAGTTTTGTTGTGGATTTTTCCGGGTTTTCGATGTATAGTGTCATATCATCTGCAAACAGTGATAGTTTTACTTCTTCCTTTCCTATTTTGATGCCTTGTATTTCTTTTTCTTGTCTAATTGCTCTGGCTAGAACCTCCAACACAATGTTGAATAATACTGGTGATAGTGGACATCCTTGTCTTGTTCCTAATCTTAGGGGGAAAGTTTTCAATTTTTCCCCATTGGGGATGATATTAGCTGTGGGTTTTTCATATATTCCCTCTATCATTTTAAGGAAGTTCCCTTGTATTCCTATCTTTTGAAGTGTTTTCAACAGGAAAGGATGTTGAATCTTGTCAAATGCCTTCTCTGCATCTATTGAGATGATCATGTGATTTTTCTGCTTTGATTTGTTGATATGGTGTATTACATTAATTGATTTTCTTATGTTGAACCATCCTTGCATACCTGGGATGAATCCTACTTGGTCATAATGTATAATTCTTTTAATGTGTTGTTGGATACGATTTGCTAGAATTTTATTGAGGATTTTTGCATCTATATTCATTAGAGAGATTGGCCTGTAGTTTTCTTTTTTCGTAATATCTTTGCCTGGTTTTGGTATGAGGGTGATGTTGGCTTCATAGAATGAATTAGGTAGTTTTCCCTCCACTTCGATTTTTTTGAAGAGTTTGAGGAGAGTTGGTACTAGTTCTTTCTGGAATGTTTGATAGAATTCCAATGTGAAGCCGTCTGGTCCTGGACTTTTCTTTTTGGGAAGCTTTTGAATGACTCATTCAATTTCTTTACTTGTGATTGGTTTGTTGAGGTCATCTATGTCTTCTTGAGTCAAAGTTGGTTGTTCATGTCTTTCCAGGAACCCGTCCATTTCCTCTAAATTGTTGTATTTATTAGTGTAAAGTTGTTCATAGTATCCTGTTATTACCTCCTTTATTTCTGTGAGGTCAGTAGTTATGTCTCCTCTTCCATTTCTGATCTTATTTATTTGCATCCTCTCTCTTCTTCTTTTTGTCAATCTTGCTAAGGGCCCATCAATCTTATTGATTTTCTCATAGAACCAACTTCTGGCCTTATTGATTTTCTCTATTGTTTTCATGTTTTCAATTTCATTTATTTCTGCTCTAATCTTTGTTATTTCTTTCCTTTTGCTTGCTTTGGGATTAGTTTGCTGTTCTTTCTCCAGTTCTTCCAAATGGATAGTTAATTCCTGCATTTTTCCCTTTTCTTCTTTTCTGATATAGGCATTTAGGGCAATAAATTTCCCTCTTAGCACTGCCTTTGCTGCGTCCCATAAGTTTTGATATGTTGTGTTTTCATTTTCATTCACCTTGAGGTATTTGCTAATTTCTCTAGCAATTTCTTCTTCGACCCACTTGTTGTTTAGGAGTGTGTTGTTGAGACTCCATGTATTTGTGAATTTTCTGGCACTCCACCTATTATTTATTTCCAACTTCATTCTTTTATGATCTGAGAAAGTGTTGTGTATGATTTCAATCTTTTTATATTTGTTAAGTCTTGCTTTGTGACCCAGCATATGGTCTATCTTTGAGAATGATCCATGAGCACGTGAGAAAAAGATGTATCCTGCTCTTGTGGGATGTAATGTCCTATAAATGTCTGTTAAGTCTAGCTCATTTATAGTAATATTCAGATTCTCTATTTCTTTATTGATCCTCTTTCTAGATGTTCTGTCCATTGATGAGAGTGGTGAATTGAAGTCTCCAACTATTATGGTATATGAGTCTATTTCCCTTTTCAGTGTTTACAGTGTATTCCTCACATATTTTGGGGCATTCTGGTTCGGTGCATAAATATTTATGATTGTTATGTCTTCTTGTTTAATTGTTCCTTTTATTAGTATATAGTGTCCTTCTTTGTCTCTTTTAACTGCTTTACATTTGAAGTCTAATTTGTTGGATATTAGTGTAGCCACTCCTGCTCTTTTCTGGTTGTTATTTGCATGAAATATCTTTTCCCAACCTTTTACTTTCAACCTATATTTATCTTTGGGTCTAAGATGTGTTTCCTGTAGACAGCATATAGAAGGATCCTGTTTTTTAATCCATTCTGCCAATCTATGTCTTTTGATTGGGGAATTCAGTCCATTGACATTTAGTGTTATTACTGTTTGGATAATATTTTCCTCTAACATTTTGCCTTTTGTATTATATATATCATATCTGATTTTCCTTCTTTCTACACTCTTCTCCATTCCTCACTCTTCTGTCTCTTTGTATGTGACTCTAGTGCTCCCTTTAGTATTTCTTGCAGAGCTGCTCTCTTGGTCACAAATTCTCTCAGTGACTCTTTGTCTGAGAATGTTTTAATTTCTCCCTCATTTTTGAAGGATAATTTTGCTGGATATAGGAGTCTTGGTTGGCAGTTTTTCTCTTTTAGTAATTTAAATATATCATCCCACTGTCTTCTAGCTTCCATGGTTTCTGCTGAGAAATGTGCACATAGTCTATTGGGTTTCCCTTGCATGTGATGGATTGCTTTTCTCTTGCTGCTTTCAAGATCCTCTCTTTCTCTTTGACCTCTGACATTCTAACTAGTAAGTGTCTTGGAGAATGCCTATTTGGGTCTAATCTCTTTGGGGTGCACTGCACTTCTTGGATCTGTAATTTTAGGTCTTTCATAAGAGTTGGGAAATTTTTAGTGATAATTTCTTCCATTAGTTTTTCTCCTCCTTTTCCCTTCTCTTCTCCTTCTGGGACACCCACAACACGTATATTTCTGTTGTTCATATTGTCCTTGAGTTCCCTGATACCCTGTTCAAATTTTTCCATTCTTTTCCCGACAGTTTCTGTTTCTTTTTGGAATTCAGATGTTCCATCCTCCAAATCACTAATTCTATCTTCTGTCTTTTTAAATCTATCATTGTAGGTATCCATTGTTTTTTCCATCTTTTCTACTTTATCCTTCACTTCCATAAGTTCTGTGATTTGTTTTTTCAGTTTTTCTATTTCCTCTTTATGTTCAGCCCATGTCCTCTTCATGTCCTCCCTCAATTTATCGATTTCATTTTGGAAGAGGTTTTCCATTTCTGTTCATATATTCAGCATTAGTTGTCTCAGCTCTTGTATCTCATTTGAACTATTGGTTTGTTCCTTTGACTGGGCCATATTCTCAATCTTCTGAGCGTGGACAGTTATCTTCTGCTGCTGGCATCTGGGCATTTAGTCAGATTTCCCTGGGTGTCGGACCCAACAAGGTTGTAAGATTTTTCTGTGAAATCTCTGGGTTCTGTGTTTCTTATCCTACCCAGTAGGTGGCGCTTGTGGCACACGTTTGTCTGTGGGTCCCACCAGTAAAAGGTGCTGTGGGTCCTTTAAATTTGGAAAACTCTCGCCATCCAGGAGGTTCGCTAGCCGAAGCGGCTTGGAAGAGAGCCAGCCAGCCCGGGGTCTGAATGCGGGGAGGGTCTCAGGCCGCTGCAGCCCGGGAAAGTGCCAATCTGAATTTCCTAGTCAGCCCGGGGCGCCACGCTTGGCCGGAGGGCGCCAGCCACAGTGGCCCACCCGGGAGAGTGCGCATTCCCGGGGAGTCACGAGTTTGGTATGGGCCCCCCCATCGCTGTTCTCCGCAGCCTGGGGATTTCCGATCCAATTCTCTCAGTTGGTCCGGGGGCCACGTGTGGTGTGGGCACCAGCCGCCGCTGTTTGAGGGGACCGCCTGTCCAATTCTCCCAGCTGGCCTGGGGAGGGGGAAGGGAGTGACTCCGACCGCTTGCCGCCCCGCCCGGTGAAGCCTGCACCCCTCGGTGATCTCACCAGAGTGGGTTCTCTCAGTCAGCAGCCATTCCAGGATGGGGTACGCTGTCTTTTTTTTTTTTTTTTTTTTTTTTTTTAAAGGAAAGACAGAGAGAAGGAAGGAAGGATAGAAGGAAGGAAGGAAGGAAGAAAGGGAAACATCTTTAAACATTTTCTTGTTTTATTGTATTCTGTTTCTCCATATTTGTTACATGGGCTGGGGCCGGGAATCAAACCGAGGTCCTCCGGCATAGCAGGCAAGCACTTTGCCCGCTGAGCCACCGCGGCCCGCCCTACGCTGTCTTTTTTATCTCTGTCGTGGCTTTGGGAGCTGTTCTGTATCATTTCTACTCCCCTAGTAGCTGTCCTGGAGGAGAAACTAAGATCCGCGCATCTTACTAAGCCGGAAGTCCAGACGTTAAGTTTTTAAACTACCCCAATGGATGCAGACAGCGATGTTGCATTGGACATTCTGATTACAAATGTAGTCTGTGTTTTTAGAACAAGATGCCATTTGAATTTACGGAAGATTGCTTTGGAGGGAGTAAATGTAATTTATAAGCGTGATGTTGGAAAAGTGTTAATGAAGCTTAGAAAACCTAGAATTACAGCTACAATTTGGTCCTCAGGAAAAATTATTTGCACTGGAGCAACAAGTGAATAAGAGGCTAAATTTGGTGCCAGACGATTAGCACGCAGTCTGCAAAAACTAGGTTTTCAGGTAATATTTACAGATATTAAAGTTGTTAACGTTTTGGCAATGTGTAACATGCCATTTGAAATCCGTTTGCCAGAGTTCACAAAGAACAATAGACCTCATGCCAGTTACGAACCTGAACTTCATCCTGCAGTGTGCTATAGAATAAAATCTCTAAGAGCTACATTACAGATTTTTCAACAGGAAGTATCACAGTAACAGGGCCCAACGTCAAGTCTGTCGCTACTGCTGTGGAACAGATTTACCCATTTGTGTTTGAAAGCAGAAAAGAAATTTTATAATTGATCACTTCATTGGTTAGAAGCCCTACCTGAGCACCTTTTAAAGCCTGCTGCACATTGGACTCAAAACAAAAGGAAACTGGACCAACAGTAGTGGAGGAAGTGGACTCTTACTCAGTCACGACTGCAGTATAAGCTCCAGTCCCTTTGGGTTTTATTTCAAACCTTGCTGTAATATAAAAGGAAGTTTACAAGACATGACATTGCTGCTTTTACAAAAGGACATTCTATTTATTTCCGCAGTAATTCTCATGTCCTCTAAGTAGAGCTGTCACAGTGTGCACTACCTTAAATTGTTTTGTTGTTGTTGTTGTTGATTTTTTTTTCTGGTTTGAGTTAACGTGTTTTATTTGTGAATAGTCTTTTCCATTTTTGTATGCTGAATATGGGTACCAAAGAACCTGTAAAAGTTATCTTTTTCAATTGAATGTGCACAAATAAAAGTTTGGAAAAGATCTCTCTTCATATCCATTCAATAACTTTTCTTCCCCATTTTCTATTTTAACAAAAATTGTATTCATAATTCTTTTTTTAAACTATGCAAGCTTAGATTTTTGCTAAAGTGTGTTGGCTTCTTTTTGAAGTGTATTTTGTCTATACATATATATATATGACACATGTGTATAGTATCTCTTTAATGTTGTGTTACCATATATCAACTAGGAATTTTCTTGCAAATTAGAAGTGAAAACATGTATATAATCTCTAGGAAACCAGAGTAGAACTTTAGAGATAAAGTCTAACATTTTATGTTGCTAATTTAATACGATAGAAAATGTTAAATAACTTTTAAATTGTAATTTTAAAAAGAGAATTTTTACCCACAAGATGGATATGAGAAAGAAGCTGTGATGAGTTGTACCTCATGTACATTTGTTATTCTGGAAAGACTCAACTGTAGTTGTAGGAAATAAATGAGGTTCTTGGCTCATTAATTTTAGGTTGGTGCTCAAGGCTATATTAAGAGTCTTGCCAGAAGTCGGGCGGGCCGCGGTGGCTCAGCGGGCAAGAGTGCTTGCCTGCCGTGCCGGAGGACCCCGGTTCGATTCCCGGCCCCAGCCCATGTAAAAAACAAACAAACAAACAAAATATAATAAAACAAGAAAATGTTTAAAAATGTTTCCCTTTCTTCCTCCCTTCCTTCCTTCCATCCTTCCTTCCTTCTCTGTCTTTCCTTCCTTTCCTCCCTCTCTCTAAAAAAAAAAAAAAAAAAAAAAAAAAAAGAGTCTTGCCAGAAGTCGATAACATTGTGCTGTTTTAACAAGAATTGCCCACAAGCTGCCTCTGTGCCACAGTATAATTATAATATAGTTCAACTTGAACTTGAAAGCCATTGTTCAAGCTATGTCTTTCCCCTTGCAGTGTCTTATTTAATGGAGCTAAAGAGTGACTATTGAGTATAGTACAAAAAATGGGATTGCTTACTCTCAAACTTATAATAAATATGCATTTGTGAAATAGTGTCTTTATGGCTCACCCAGGAACCCTGGAATGGCAGTATACACTCAAGCAGTCACGGAGCTATCCCTCTTGGATTTAGGAGTGGAGGATAACTGGTTTTATCTAGAAGTAAAGCGGCATTGAAAGTCAAATTAGCATCTCAGTAGAAACTTAATAGAAGTAATATTCCAACATAGTCGTCCACTAAAACCTGAATTATTACCAAAATGTTTTGAAACCTTTGTGGAAAATGCAACATCTTAACTTCCATATTTAATACAGTTTCCTTACCAGATTATAAAATTTTGAAAAATTAGCTTAAGCACTAAACAATACATATTACTTATTTCTTTTTTTTAAATCTTTTTTCCATGACTTACCCCCACCCTGCTTCTCCTTCAAAAGTGTTAGGGGATGTGTGTGTACAAAGGCTGACTTTTTTATTTTTATTCTTGTAAAAGACTTAATTGTAATTTTCATACTTTTATTGTTCTCTTTTTTACATTCATATTTATTTGCTTCATTTAAAAATACAATAAGATAGCTAACCTCATAAAATACAGAAAACAAAATTAGATGGAAAATGTCAAAGGTTATGGGTTGACTTTTAAAAATCTGAGATCACTTCATTTTAATTAATAGTAATAGGTGGCCTCCTGTTTTACAGTGTTCATAGTAAATGAAAAGGGAAAATGAAACCTGATTATATACCCGAGGTACAGATCCAGATGTCTTAACATGTTCAGTGTTCGAACGACTTGAATAGTGGGTACTCAGTGTCTCATGAAAATGCTTTGTTTTCAGAGAGGAGAGGAAGGACAGTCTGACAGGTCTGGCTTCAGGGCCACCAAGTGAGTGTCACCTGGCAAAGAGTACATGGGGAACTCACTGGGCTGGCCAAAAGAGAGGAAATGAACGAGTGTGCTGTTTTCTGCTGGCTCTTTATAAGTGCTGTAATTTTTTTTATAAATAAAAGATGTGAATGTATCAGTACAAAAAAAATCTTTAAAAAAAAAAAAGGAAAACTTGGACCTGGTTTACAGATGCATTATATGCCTGTAGTGCTGAAAATTGGACATCTGTAGCACTGCAGTACCTTGCTGGGATGTCCCTGAAGGACAGGATTGAGTGGAAATCTCCTCTGTGTTTGGTACATCAAGCAGTGCACCTCATTTTCAGTTTTTGTTTAAGGAGAACTTAGAAGATGTGCTTGTGTACTGACCCACGGGCTCTTTCTTTTGGTTTGGCTGGATTGTCAGGGACTTGAAAGGAGGATCATTGGGGAATTGATGACAAAGACATGTGAGGGAGTGATATGAGGATAGAACTTTCTGGGTGGACAAGAAATATGAAGATATTTGTGTCCCTTGTGAATGTTCACCAGAGGGGCAAAGGAAGGGTTTAGTAATCAAGTGGTTAAAATAACCCATTATGTGGATACCAGTCATCCATTTTTCCCCATCACTCCTGTCATTGCTCAAAGGGCTCATGAGCAAACTGGTCATGGTGTTGTGATGGAGGCTATGTGGGGGCTCAACTACATAGACGTCCCCTCACCAAGGAAAACCTGGCTACCACCACTGCTGAGTTCCCAGTCTGCTTGCAGCAGAGATCAACACTTAGTCCCCTGATATAACACCATTTCCCTGAGGTGATCAGTCTGCTACCTGGTGGCAGGCTGATTATATTGGACCACTTCCATCATGAAAGGGACAGCAATTTGTTCTAACTGGAATAGACACATACTCTGGATATGGGACTGCCTTCCCTGCATACAATGTTTTTGCCAAAACCACCATCTGTCAACTTAAGGAATGCTTTATTTATTGTCATGTTGTTCCATACAGCATTACTTGTGATCAAGGTACCCACCTCACAGCAAATGAAGTGCAAGAATGGACACACGCTAATGGAAATCTGTGGTCATACAATGTTCTCCATCATCTAGAGACAGCTGGGTTGATAGAATGGAGGGATGGTCTTCAAAGATTCAATTATAGCACTAAGTATGTGCAAAAACCTTGCAAATCTGGGGCAGTGTTCTCTACAAGGCTGGGTATGCTCTGAATCAGCATTCACTACATTTTGTTTTTCCTCCATAACAAGGATTCACAGGCCCAGGAATCAGTGGGTGGGAACAGGAGTGGCACCACTCACTGTCACCCATAGTAGACCACTAGATAAATTTTTATTCCTTTCCCCCCAACATCAAGCTTTGCAGCTCTCCAAGTCTAGTTCCAAAAAGAGGAGTGTTACTACCAGGAGACACAACAATGATTCCATTGAACTTGACTTTAAGACTCTCATCTGGACTCCCTTTGGGCTTCTCATCCCTCTGAATCCACAGAAAAAGAAGGGTATTACTGTATTGTTTCGGGTGATTGATCTTATCCTGAGGAAATAGGGCTCAACTGCACAAGGGAGGTAAATGCACGTTTTCCTTGGATCAGGCAATCAGGTAGGTTACCTTTTTCATTATTACCATGCCCTGTGATTAAAGTCAGTGGAAAAATGCAAGAACCCTATCCAGGAATACCAACAGCCCAGAAACTTCAGGAATGAAAGTTTGGGTCACCACACGAAGTAAAGAACCATGGTCAGCTGAAGTGATTGCTGAGGGTAAAGGGAGAATGGAGTTTGTAGTAGATGAAGTTAGTTATAAATATGAACCTTCTCTATTGGTGTGACTAGTTACAGAAATGAGGACTGTAATGGTATGAATATTTCTTCTTTGCTTTGTTGTATGTTTGCATTTGTAAATAAGTCAAATATCTTTGTTTCCTTCTCTACTTTATCCCCTTGACATATGACATAAGTTGCATTGTTCTTGTTGTAGTATTGATGTTCTAGGAGTGAATGTTAGCCAAGAACATGTGCCCTTCTCTGGAATGATGTATTTTCTTTCTGGTTGTACATGAGAGTTGGAACTGTTAGGTGAAGAATATGTGTATTATTGTGTCCTATTCAGAACTTAAGTATGGTTTAAGGGGATGTGTGGTGTGTATAGCTGCCAAGTTAACCAATGCTGGATGGTTATACTTAGTTCATGTGTCAATTTGATTAGGTGTTGGAGCAAAGTTGTCTGTTCAAACAAGTACTGAATTTTCCCTTAATGCAGAGACATTTTATGGCTGGTTAATAAGCCAGAAGGCTGGCTTATTGAATCATCAATCACTTGTTTACATCTATGGCTGATGGTATCTATGGCTGACTGATGTAGTATTTTCCACTATCAGAATGGCCAAACAGCTAGAATTAATCCAATCATTTGAGGACATTTTATGGAGAAGTGGTGACTTCAGCATACATAGAGAAGAGAATTTTCATCTCCCCTTCACTTGGTCAGCCCCTTCTGGGGAGTTCATGGAGGACTTTCATTGGAGTTGCCAGTTCACTGCCTACCTAGGGAGTTTGGACTTTGGCATCCCTATAGTTACCTGAGGCACTTCTATAAAATGGTATATTTACAGATATTTCCTGTTGGTTCTGTTATCCTAGGGAACCCTGGCTAATATACTTTTGTTACTAAATTTATATGCATGAAATGCCATTTATATATTTAGAGATTGTATAAAATTCCTAAAGACTGAACAATGTTCTCTCTGTCCATGCTATATTCTGATAATGACCTGCATGATGTTAAACAGTACAATGTTGTTAGTCATGGTTTTATTTATTCTTAGAAAAAAGTTTACATATCATTAACAGAAACAAGCAAATTTATTTGTAAGCTACACTACATTTTTTCTATTGCTTCTTTAAAAGAATACATGGTCAGCTGCAAGTCAAAACTTCATGTTCATCATAAAAGGACTTTAAAAGAGAAGCAAAGTAAGTGTATACATCATGTTCTTAATTCTACTTAACAAAACCCTGATAAATGGGTTAATATGAGACAAGACAAAACTTCTGTGATATTTTGTTTTTGATGATCTCAATATAAGACAACTCTCAAATTTTTTTAAATTTCTGAAAGAGATTCATTTAAAAATACTAATGATAAAATTATGGCCTAAAATGTAATTGCATACTGCAAACACATTTATTCCTGAGCTTTGTTATTTCTAAATCCTGAGATGGTTTGCTATTTGTCTATAACCTGGTAGTTCCCTGGAACTTTGGGTAGATGTGTGGCACCTGAGACACAGAGTTACAATACTCTAGCCCTGAAATTCAACACTCCAACATACAGCAACTGTGAAAGAAGATGGAAAGGAGATGTGACTTCATTAGTGATGTGAATGAAGCTTATCAGATTAGGACTAAAGTACACCAGAATGAAAGGTAAAGGATTATATTGAGATTATATTAAAACTTTAAGTTTTGTGTGAGACCAAAGAAGTGGTATATATTTTGACCAAAATTTTAATTTACACAAACACATAATCTAATTTAACCTGTTTTGTCAGTTTATCTATACAACATAATTCAGCTTTCTTTGACACAGAATCTAGAATAAAGCATGTGCTCTTGATGTACTGCATACATTATTGTGATAACTGAGACATTTTGGGTAGAAAACGAAGAAAGAGTTGGCAAGTTCTTGAGGGACTGGAGAAAAAGCATGGAATTATTAAACATTCCCACCTGGGGAATTCCACCTAGTCCCTTAAGCAATAGAGGTTCCAATTTAATAAACCAAGCCCTCAATCTTGAGGCCTGCATTTATGAAAGTTATTTATGCATTTGTGAAGCTAAGCTTATATTTACTTAGTGCCTAAGAGTCACCCCCACAGAACCTCTTTTGTAGCTCAGATGTGGGTATCTAGCAAGTAAACTCACTACCTTTCTCCCCAACATGGGACATTACTTGCAGTGGTGTAAGTCTCCCTGGCAACATGTGTACTCCCAGGAATGAGCACTGGCATAATGGAATTGATAATACTTTCTTGAATAAAAGGGGGAAAGGAAACAAAGTTTCAATGGCTAAGAGACTTCAAATAGAGTTGAGAGATAATTCTCAGGGTTACTTTTATGCAAGTAACCAAGTAATTCAGCCAGCTATTGCAAACTGTCACAGAATGCCAAGACCCAACCACCAGGGTTACTGAAAACCCTAAAGAATGCAAAAGGCTCTATTTAAGACTTTCTAAATGTTGTATTCATTAAGTTTATTTTTTGAGATATAAACTCCTGATTGCCCATATACCAGATAAGCCCTGAAACTGAGGTACCATACTCTCTAACAAAAGCATCCAGTTTAATTCTTCTACCCCATAATATCAATTCATCTTTTCAGCTTAAGAAGGTAGAAAGTTGATCTACAAGATAACCTTCAAAATTGTGATAATGATCAAATGAGAGAGAGAGGCTGTATATGAGAAGTTAAAATTTAACAATTATGATTTCTTAATCCTTATATAGATACATTTTGCTTTCTAGTATATTGGAATAGCCAGAGGCAAGTACCTGAAATTACTGAATAAAGATGCAGCTAACTTGATCTTGTATAATGTCTATATAACTATTTTGCCTTTGACTTGTGGTTGTAAAACTTTGTGACTGACACTTACTTGTACCCTTTATCCTCTTTTACATTGGGGCCTTAAACACTGTCCCTAAAGTTTATTAGTGAGCCAGCCCCAGAACCAATCCATTGCAATTCTAAAACTATTTTGTTAGACAGAGCTGGATCTAAGCACAATTGCCCAGCCTGATGTATGTGGTTTAAACTTTAAACCACAAGTGACTGCTTTTCAGTTTGATAAAGCTGCTGAAATTCAACATATCAGAAATGGGTTAGCTTTCAAAATGGGGATATGTTAGTTTGCAAATTTACAGTCCTAAGACTGAACAATCCAAATTAAGGCATCTACAGTAAAATATGTTCTCTGAAGAAAGGCCACTGGCATCTGTGTTTCCTGTCAGGTAGGAAGGCACATGGCCAGTGTCTGCTGATCCTTCACTTCTGGGTTTCATTGCTTTCAGCTCATCATTAAAGTAACCTCCTCTCTCAGTTTCTGTGGGTTATTTATTAGCATACCTAGGATTTTTCTCTAGAAGTTTCTCCTGGGGATTTTTCTGCCAGCTCTTTAAAAAGTTCTCCAGGTGTTGCTCTCTGAGCTATCTGAGCTTTTTTTCTGTCTTTTATCTACTCACAAAGACACCGATAAAAGGATTAGGTTCCACCATGGTGGTTTGAAACTGCTAGTCACCCAAGAGAAACCATGCTCTTTCAATCCAACTTTGTGAATAAGACTTATGGTGAGTAGAACCATTTGTTTAGGTTGTTTCTATGGGGAGGGGATGTGACCCTGCTTATTTACTGCCCATTCAGTTTTACTTTACTGGAATCCTTTAAGATATCTCATACACTGAGAAAAAGGTAGGACAGAAAATACCCCAGGCAGAAGCAAGACAGACCCTCAGGAGCTGAAAGAGCTATTTGATACCAGAAGCCAGGAGAGGACTGAAGACATGGCCACACACTTTCTCAGGTTGCAGAGAAACCCCAGTGCCAGCTGCCTTTATTCTGAGTAGATATCATCTTTTTGGCTCCTCATTTTGGGTATTTCCATGGCCTTAGAATTGTAACTTGTGACAATAAATCCCTTTGCAAAAGAGAACTCATTTCTGGTATATAGCACTCTAGCAGCTTTAGCAAACTGTAACACCCACCTTGAAAGGGTTGGGTCACATCTTATTTGAAATAAACTGACATAAAGGTCCCACATACAGTATGTCTGTACCTATGAGAATGGATAAAAAGAACATTGCATTCTCTGGGGTATAACTTCAAAACAGCACACTGAACCATCTGGACCCCAAAAAGACATTTATTTCCATATACAAAATCATTTGTTCCACCACAATATCACAAAAGCCTTAAATAATTTCAGTAATGGTATTAAGTACAAAGACTAATAGAAAAAGGTTATAACATAGACTGGGCTGGTAAATAATTTTCCTCTGGCTACAGAAACTTAAAACAAGTTATCTGCTTCCAATATACATAACATTTTCAAACACCTTTCATCATATTAAGACTGCCATTTTCTTACATGTGTTCTGTGACTAAACATGTCATCAGTCTGTCCTGGCTTAATAATTAAATCATGTCCAACCTTCACATCTCAGTCCATTGTGCTTCTTGTCCTAAAATCTGCACGTTTTCTGGATACTATAAATCTGACAGTGTTACTATTGTTTTGGAAAGTGATTTTAGGTCAATAGGCCATCTGATCTTCTCCTTTGTGGTTAGTAATAAATCCTTTATTTTCCTGAAATGGTAGTGTCTCAAGCACTGATCATTTGAGTGCATTGAGCAGATAACCCACCATTGTTGTTAAGTACATAGTGACTCAGAAACAAAAAATTTTGCAAATGCCTTTCTTCTACACATGCTTAATGATCAACAAATAGAAATGGGCAATTATCCATGCAGATAGCCTTGTAAACACCCATAACAATAGCTTTGGAGTAATAGAAAATGTACTTGATCTCGATTTAAGATTCCTGGTTTCAAATTTTGGCCCTGAATCTTCCCAATTTCATGACCTTCAATAAAATACTTACATATGAAGTACGTTTTTCTTTTCATCTAACAGATTGGACTAATAATGCCAAATAATATGCATAAAGTCCTTAGCATTTTCTAGGGTTCAATAAATATCTTTAGATATCACTATTGGTAGTATTATCATAGGGAAAAATAAGAGGCCTTCTGAAGTTACCCAGATAAATGTGTACATTGTAGCCTCATTGTGCTGGATAGATATAGATGTTTCCTTTTTACACATGGGGATAAATGAAGCTTTCACTATTGGGAGAGCCAAGGGACATGAAAACTCAAAGTGGACAGAAAGTCTTAAGATGTTAGAAGCTAAGAACTGGATGAGGTTCACATGCGATTGGCTCATGTCCTCAGCAATAGAACTAAGCACCTTCACCTAGCCAAGCTGACAACTGAATCTAACTACAATATGTCCACCCCTTGTCAACTTGGCAACTATACACATCACTGTAAATTATATCAAAGTGACACAAATTCTCTTCTGGCTGTGGACCTATTAATCTCAAAACAGGCTATCTGGTGCCAATATGCAAAGGAGGGACAGTCACAGGATCCTTAGGGAGAAATTGGAAGGAAAACACCACCGGATTTCAAAGTCTATTTTGAGGAAACATGCACTAGTGTATTTTTTGTTAAGGGGTAAATGTGATGAAGGTATAACCATTGGGATTTTGAACAGACCAGGCATTCTTTACATTGTCATTCCAATTTTATATATAAAATCTACAATTCAATAATTATTTCAAAATCTGCTTAATTACCTTGTCAATACAATGCTATTAAGGGAGAACAAGTTTAAATCCCATTATAGAGACTAAATGTGATAAATCCACATCAGTCAAAGTTGTGATACTTAATCTGAATTTAGTTAAGGAGGTAGTGAGTGAATATTAAATCAATGGCCACTTTGTATTCAGTGTTATAAACAATGTTGTCATACTATGGAAACAGTATTATATTTGGATTCAATTTTTGCACATGCGCTCCTTCACCTGGGAACTCTGAAAACTGATTGTCTTTCAGGCAAGGCTGAATGCTAAGGAGAAAGGCACTTGTCTCTAGTTAAAATACTGAGTAAAGTCTTTCCCATAAAGATGACATTCCTAAGGTTTCATTACAGCATGACTTCTCTTATGTGTTCCAAGGTTAGAGTAATGGGCAAAGACTTTGTGACATAAATGACATTCATAGGATTTCTCTCCAGTATGAGTGTTCTCATGTTGTATAAGGTTAAAATATTGGCTGAAGGCTTTCCCACACAGATGGCATTCATATGGTTTCTCTCCAGTGTGAATTCTCTCATGTACTCTAAGATCAGACCTAAGAGTAAAGGCTTTCCCACATAGATGACATTCATATGGTTTTTCTCCAGTGTGAGTTCTCTCATGTTTTCTAAAGTAAGAACAATGGGTGCAGACTTTATGACATAAATGACATTCATAGAGTTTCTCTCCAGTGTGAATTCTCTTGTGTTTTCTAAGGACAGAATAATGGGTGAAGATTTTACCACATAAATGACACTGATATGGTTTCTCTCCAGTGTGAATTCTCTCATGTACTCTAAGAAGATAAACTGAATGCTTTCCCACATTGATGGCATTCATAGGGTTTCTCCCCAGTGTGAGTTCTATCATATTATTTAAGGCTAGAAGATTGATTGAAGGCTTTCCCACATAGGTGACGTTTATAGGGTTTTTCTCCAGTATGTCTTCTCATGTTGTTTAAGGGTAGAATAATAGGTGAAGGCTTTCCCACATAGATGGCATTCATATGGTTTCTCTCCAGTGTGAGTTCTATCATGTTCTTTAAGGCTAGAAGAATGAGCAAAGGCTTTCCCACATAGGTGACATTTATAGGGTTTTTCTCCAGTATGAGTCTTCTCATGTTGTTTAAGGATAGAATTACGGGTGAAGGCTTTCCCACATAGATGGCATTCATATGGTTTCTCTCCAGTGTGAGTTCTATCATGTTGTTTAAGGCCATAAGAACTACTGTAGGCTTTCCCACATATACAGCATTCATATGGTTTCTCTCCAGTGTGAGTTCTATTATGTTTTTTAAGGATAGAAGAATGAGTGAAGGCTTTCCCACATAGATGACATTTATAGGGTTTTTCTCCAGTATGAGTCTTCTCATGTTGTTTAAGGGTAGAATAATGGGTGAAGGTTTTCCCACATAGATGGCATTCATATGGTTTCTCTCCAGTGTGAGATCTATCATGTTGTTTAAGGCTAGAAGAATAAGTGAAGGCTTTCCCACATAGATGACATTTATAGGGTTTTTCTCCAGTATGAGTTTTCTCATGTTGTTTAATGATAGAATAATGAATGAAGGTTTTCCCACATGGATGGCATTTGTATGGTTTTTCTCCAGTGTGAGTTCTCTCATGTTGTCTGAACTCAGAATATTTAGTAAAGGTTTTTCCACATAGATGATATTCACAGGGTTCCACTCCAACATGAGTTCCATTGTGATGTGTATGGCCAGAGTTTTGAACAAAGGATTTCTCAATTAGATGACATGCATATGACTTACTTCCAGGGTGAAAATACTGTTGTTGATTAAAAGATGATAGATCATTGAGGGCTTTTCCAAATAGATTGCTGAAGTAGGATTTCATTCCTTTGTGGGTTAATACATGTTGAAACATTCTGGAACTATGAGTACAATCTTCTGGTAATTTACTACATACAATACCATTCTTTTGAGTATGAAAATTCTGCTTCTAGGAAACAGAGGAGAAAATGTAAGAGGTTTGTCCATAGATATCAACCCATATACATCTGAATTCTAAAGTAACCAATCAGTGACAATCTCCAATTAAAATATTTCCCATGTTATTTATGAATCATTTTATTCTTCTGCATGTACAGAGATCTACTCTTTTGCAGCTTCTCAACTGCAGAACTTTCTAATCAGTCTTGAAGACTTTATAATGTTTCAGAGATTCAGTAGATGAGCTGTATTTATAGAATTATCTTTTCATATATAAGGAAGGTTATATTATTGTGCTCAAATTAAATGTTTTCTATATTCAAATTATCACAGACATTTCCTGGATTCACACTCAAACCAACTTACAGTTAAGTGATTGTACTGAATTTTTAATTTATTCCATTTCTAGGTATCTATTTGGAATACCAGGGTTACAGCCATAATGCTTACCAATGATATGATGGTAGATATGTCTTTTTTGCAGATATGATGCACAGATAGCATTTCTTGTTCTTTAACACTATCTTCCCTGCCTGAAAGAACTGAAAAACCAATAATTTCTAGGCCAGCATTAGGAAGATGAATATATTGAAATAGCACACATAGCAATATAATTATTTCTAAAATGACAGTTATCTGAAAAAGAATATCAAATTAAGGATTACTTGAGGTAGTAGAAACCCTCATATGACACTATCAATTAGAAAATATTTTCAAGATTTAATTATAAGAAAAATTATTTCAAAAATATGTTGGGGAGATAAAGAGAGGGAAAAGCATTGAAGCTAAGGATGAGAAAAGGGCCATAAGTGAAAGTTTAAATCCAATTGTCCATAGACATCTATTTTGCCAAAGCCAATGACATTTGAATACAGAGTGATAAGTATTTGATACTTTGAACTGAGGAAATTTCTCCAATATGTACATGTACATTTCAGAAAATATAACTTGCAGAAATCTACAGGTGATATTTGAGTTACTCATTGACAAGGTTCCTCCTTGTCCTAAATACATGTTCCAATGAAGTGCTCACCTGAATTTTGGTTTTGAAAAAATCCAATTCCTTCTTCACACAGTTCTTCCCCTTGAACCAATTTTAAAGCTACATCTGGTTTACAGACTTGATATCCTGTTTATGGGGAAAAATACAAGAAACTTTGAGTTCTGTGCAGTTAACAATATATTATCATGAAGTCTATTGAAGGTGATTGTGTAGTTTGAAAGCTGTTGGAATGCAATATACTAGAACTGGAATATTTTTATGAAGGTGAATTTAATAATTTACAAGTTTACAGTTCTAAAGACATGAAAGTGTCCAACTTAAGGTATTAACAAAAGATTACCTTTGCTCAAGAAAGGCCAATGGGTCAGAAACACATGGCTGGCATCTGCTGCTCACTTACTCCTGGGCTCAATTGCTTTCAGCCTCTGTTCTTGTGGATACTATTCACTTTGCTTCTTTAGGGCTTGCTTTCATCTCTTGGCTTCCCTTTGCCCTACCCAGGCTCTGCCTTGCTTACCATCTTATGGCAACATCTACTGGGCTCCAAGCATCTCCAAATATCTGTGTCCCTATTCTCCATGTGTCTGCCTCTGGGTTAGACCTGCTGTGAAATTTATGTTGGCTTTGATGTTTCTGTCATTTCTGATTCTCTCCATAATATTCCCTCTTTTAAAAGATTACAGTAAACTAATCAAGACCTACCTGGAATGGGTTAAGTCATATCTCCATCTAATCAAATTCAAACCCACAATTGTGCATGCCCAAGCTCTGTGGAGATGATCTAATCAAAATTTCCAACCTAGACTTATTGAATCAGGATTAAAATAGCTGCTCCCACAAGATTAGATCAGGGTTAAAACACAGCTTTTCTAGGGTACATAACATTGTCAAACTGGCACATTACAAACTCTGGCCCCCCCAAAAGACATGTATTTTCAATATATAAAACACATTCACTCCATCACAATATCACAAAAGCCTTAAACCATTTCAGTAATAATTCAAATACAGTAAGATGTTAAAGCCAGTAAAAATTCTCAATGAAGTCAATTATAGACATGGTCTGCTCTAAGGTAAAAATTCTACTCCTGCTCTGGACCTGTGAAATTTAGAGCAAGTCATCTGCTGCCAATATACAAAATCAGGACACTCATAGGATACATGTTTCCACTGCTATATATATAAATATATGTATTTATATAGATATATAAAAATAAAATGGGGTCACTGTATTCATACAGTTCTGGAAACCCACATGCATTCTCCATTAGATATAAAATTCTGAGAGGCATATATCCTTTGGGTTTTAGAAAGCAGCATTCCCACCCTTTCCAAGGGCCTATGAAGTGGCCCTGTTCTCTCTCCAAATGCTGGGTTTCTTGCAAAAGTGAAGTTCTTTAGGAGCAACATCTTTTCTCAGCTCCACCTTCTCCATACTTGGACCAGAACCCAGGATATCTGCCATCTTGGTGGCACATGGTCATCCCCTCCAGAACAATGGTGTGTCAGCTGGGCTCCTGCCAATCCCTAGTTAATGGACTCCACCCTTTCTAAGGCCTGAAGTGGCACAACCCTTCCTGAACAATGAAGCAGAAGGTCTGCCCTCTGCTTCCAGGTCAAATGCATTCTCTCCACATGTATGGATGGGCCCACTTTCCTGACCCAAGTTTTCCTGTCTCCAGACTTTAGCTTCCATGGTTCTGCTTCTGAAGACATTTTCCCTCTACATTATTCCCTTTATACCAGAGAGGCAATGGTTCCAATTATACAGATTCCACAGTACTTTTTTCATTTTCTCTGAAATATACTGGGATCAAGTGATCAGACAAAAGCACCTATCACAAGCCCTTTTTGGGTACTCTCTCCAATCCTTGCTTCTCCTGTAATGTCTGAGTTACTTCCATGCTTGGATAAATTCTCATGTATGGCCCAATTAACAGTGGTCTCATTTTGTGGAAACCAAAACCTTTCCAGGACACCAATTTCATTTCCTTTGTACCCAAGAGTCCATTCTCAACTTATCTCTTTTCCCTCACATTTTACTATAAACTTCAAGGAAGAGCCATGCATGCTGCATTTTCCATATTTAATATGGAAATTTCTTCTGCTAAATATCCAATTTCATCACTTTCAAATTCTGCCTCCCATCTACAAAGAATGATTTCTTCCACTTTGGAATGACATGCACATCATTTCTTCAATTCAGAGGTGTCTGGAACACCTTTGTCAGCTGGGTAATCATGTGGCTGGCATCTGCTGGTCCCTTGCTCCAGGTTCCATTGCTTTCAGCCTCTGATCCAGTGAGTGTTCTTCACTTTACTTCTCCAGGTCTGGCTTTCATCTTTTGGCTTCCCTTGATTCTCTCCAGGTTCTGCCTTTCTTAACATCTTGTCCCTATTCTCCATATGCCTGCAGCTGTCAGCTCTACTTCGATGTTTCTGTTGGTTCTGATGTTTCTGTCATTCCTGATTCTCTGATTCTCTCTTTTAAAGGATTCCAGTAAACTAATCAAGTCCCATCTGGAATGGGTTGAGTCACATCTCCAAGAAGATGATCTAATAAAAATTTCCAACCTACACTATTGTCAGATTCCAAGAAACAGATGCTTCCACAAGATTGAGTCAGGGTTAAAATATGGCTTTTCTGGAGTACATAATATTTTCAAATGGGCACAGTGATGTTCTAGCTTCTTATGCTGCTTTAACAAACACCATGAAAGTGGTTGGCTTAAAACTGGAAATTTATTTGCTCATGGTTTTGAAGCCAGGAAAATGTCCAAATCAAAGTACAGTTGAGACAATGCTTGTTCTCCAACACTGTGGCATTCTGAAGCTGACATCTGTTGATCCTGTTTCCTTAGCCTGTCATATGTCAAGACACAAACAGGATCACTGGGTCTCCTTCTTCTGTTCTGGGTTTCATAATTTCAGCTTATTTCAGATAGCTTTCTCTTTCAGTATGAATTTTATTCTCTTAATAAAATTCTGATAAAGTATGTCAGTAATAGGATTAAAACACATCCTCTTTTGGGTGGTACACTCTTTAACTGAAGGAACTCACCAAAAGGTCATAAATTGGTATAAAAGCACAGCTATTAAAAAAAACACAGGTATGGATTTTAGTTAACAAAATGTTTTCTGGGTACATACAATTTCAAACAACCACACTCCACAATTTGCAACCCAGAAAGGACTGTTCTTTCTATAGGCAAAATACTTTCATTCCATTAAAATATCCTCCCCAAATTTGAGGCATTACAGAAGCAATGCTTAGTACAAAGTCTAATCAAAATTGGCTATGGGTGTGGTCTGTCCTGTAGCACAAACCCTCTGCTTGTGTACCTGTGAAATCTAGAGAAGAATGTACAATGGAGTGGCAAGCATAAAATAAACACGTCCATTTGATTGGTAGGTGAAAGGAAAACACAGTTTATGGTTCCAAACCCTGCATGGCATACTCTGCTACATTTCAAGTTCTGAGAATCACATATATAATGAAATTTTGTCCTCCAAGACTGATGAAGTGGCAATTTCAGCCCTCCCAAGTGCTTGTGCAACAGCCATGCTCTCTATAAACACAGGAGTGAAATCTCCAACTTCTCAGGACTTTGGGGTTGTGGTCTGACTCTGAAACCTTTGGGGAGTAGTCACATACCTCTCAGAACAGTGTGGTGGCAGAGAGAAATTCTACAATCCTAATGGGTTCTGATCCCACCATCTGAACGAGTGGAGTGATATTCAACATGGGGTGAGGCCAACACACTCCAAGCTGTGAAAAAGACACACAATTTCTACATATATTGCCAGGCCCACCTTCTTGCCTGAGATGTCTTTGGTCCAGACCTCAGCTTCAATGGCTCTACCCTTGAAGTGATTTGTCCTACAATCTGTCCCTTTTCATCAAGGCTGCCAGTGATTGCTCAGGCAGATTTTGCAAACAACTTGTCAGTTGTGAATATTGTACACAGAGGTCCAAACCATCAGACAGAACAACATTACACAAATTTTTCCTGGATAACTGCATCTCCAATCTTGAGTAGAACAGAACTGCTGATTTTTCTCATGTTTAATTAAACCCTCACATGAAGGGCTATTCTCTGGGGGCTCACTTTCCAGAAGCTTCAGGTTCTCTAAATTAACAATATCTGGTTTCTTTAAGCCCATGGTTTCAGTTGCTAGCTTATCACATTTCTCTCACATTTTAACATAAGTGGTGATTAGAATTCTGAACTTCCCATGCTTATCTTGGAAATTGCCTTACTTACATATCCATGTTCATAAATGAAGATCTGTCTTCTACAATATCAAAACTCAATAGTGACAGGAATCATCTTTCCTCCTGTCTCCATAATACACCATCATTTCCTTCTAGGGCATTACTGGAAATACCTTTCACATCCATATGTCTTTGAATGCTCTCTTCAAAGATATCTAACCCATTCCTATAAATGACCTCATAATCCTTCCAACCTCAACCAATTACCCCATTCTGAAGCTGTATTGCCATTTGTGGTATATGCAACAAAAGCACGTCAAATGCCTAGGCCAAACTCTGTCTTAAGTTTCCTAGGCTACTTAAGCAAATAGCATGTAATGGGCTGGTTTAAAAATGGAAATTTATTTGTTTATCATTTTGAGCCTTGGAAAATGTCCAAATCCATGCATCATCAAGACAACATTTTCTCCCCAAGACTGTGGCTTTCTGAGACTCACAACTGGAAACCATTGTTCTTTAGCTTGCCATATGGCAAGACGCATGATGCTGTTTCCTGATTTCTTTCTTTTCTTCAAGGTTTAATCAACTTCAGAATTTTATGCCTATGGCTTTTTTTCCTCTCTCTCTCTGAATTTTATTCTCGTATAAAAGACTCCAGTAATAGATGAAAATCCATCCTGCTGAAGAAAGGACACAACTTAACTAAAGTAACCTCATCAAATTTAATACAAACAATTGTTCACAGGTGAAGGAATGGATTAGATTTAAGAATATTCTTTTTTTGCAGTACATACAGCTTCAAACCACTATCATGACTTAAAAAGAATATAACTGTTGAAGGTCAGCCTGGGGAAAATTACCTGGAACATAGAATATTGACCATTTTTCACCATCAAAGCCAGGATTGGACATGAAGTTATCCAAGACAGATCTGTGGAAACTTCTTATGTCTGATGGACATGATCTGAGACTGTTTCATAGAAAGCCAATGAAAGTGTTGCAGGAGCTATGTAAAAAGAACCACTGGCAGTCAGAACAGAGAGGGACAGAGAAAGGACACATTGGAGGAAAAATAACTTCAAAGGTAGAATCATGGAGGCTGAGGTCTGAAGTCAAGAAGCCTCAGGCTAGGAGAGTAGACCCATGCAAACATGTGGAGAGGGTGAATTTACCCCAAAGGAAGAGGATGGCCCTTCCACCTCATTGCAGTGGAAGCGTGGTGATGCCTTAAATCTTGATCTTATGCCCAAATACAGTGAGAACTTCTGGTTGCTGAACCAAGCTCAAGAACAGATGGCAGAACACTCTATATTTCCAGACAAGAAAAATTCTAGATTTCCATAATAGTTCATTATGATTTTCACAAAGAATTCAAAAACATTGTGATGGTTAAGTTCATATGTCAACTTGTCTATGTGAGGGTGCCCAGTTTTCTGGTCAAGTAACCACTGGCATAACCATTACTTCAAAGAAATTTCATGGCTGATTAATAAATTGAAGGCTGGCTTACTAAATCATTACTTAGTTTATTGTATCTATGGCTAATTACATCTATTATCAAATGAGAGAATGTCTTCCACAAAAAGAGAACTGAATCAGTTGGATTTAATTCAATTTGTTGAAGACTTTTAAGGGAGAAGAGATAAATTCCATGCCTTCTTAAGCCATCCAGCACCTCCTGGGGAGTTCATTTATGACCTTCATTGGAGTTGCCAGCTAGTGCCTACCTTATAAAATTTGACTCATACATCCACATATAGTTGGTGTGAGACACTTGTATAAAATCTCATATTTATAGATATCTTCTGTTGGATGTTTCTCTGGAAAACCCTGAGTAATACAATAGGTTCCCTTGGAACATTCTAAGTTAATGTGGAAAATGATACGCCTGTTGTGTTGTTACTACCATCTGAGTCCACACAAAATCTCTAGAGCACAATAATTATTTAGGGCATATTTAATCTCCTTGTTTATCTGTATAGAAAATACTCATTGTATTCTCAACATCGTGCTGAGTCTTTAAATTTGAGTAAAAGAAATAGATGGAATTTGTGTTCACAAAGATTATATTTTAGTTAGGGGAAAAACTGGACATAAGTAGTAAGTAAAGAGACAAAAATCTTAGATAGTATTTCATGTCATGAAATAACATAGAATGTGAATATAAAGTAAAATCTAAGACAATATACACAAGCTGTTCTAGACACTTCTTAAGAGGATTAGATAGGTAAGTTTCATACTCACCCACAGAGAACAGATGACTGATATTCTCCAGCATCACATCTCTGAACAGCCTTCTCTGGGATGAATCCAGCATGACCCACTCTGCCTGAGTAAACTCTATAACTACATCTTTCAATTTCACTAACTCCTAAAAGCATCAGAGATACAGTGTTCAGAGAGGGCCATCTGCCAATATTCAGAGTACAATGATTAGGAGCTTAGCACTGAGGAATTGGTAACTGTTGCTGACAGCTCAAACTGCACTTGTGTTTCTAGTCAGATGATTCTCAGTACTGAGCAATCTGTCTTTCACAGATATGGACACATACATATACACACTGTTTATTTGACTCTATAATTTTAAAAAATCTCAAAAAACACATGGTCTAATATAATCTTGACATTTCCCAATAAACTGGTCATTAGAACTTGCAGATGGTGAGATATAATTTGCACTTCAGCATTTATAAGAACAAAAATATTTTCTGCCTATTTCGAGTAAATGTACAGACTCATCACAGGACAAAGAATACCCATGTGTTGCCAATTTCATAACTATAGTTATATTACTGCCCCAGATGATCTGTTTTCTCTCATCTATGACATAATTTCACAAACAGTTTGAAATTTTGAAAGATCTAATGAGCTTATGTGTAAAGTACTTTGCATCTGGACATAATATATAGCTATATTTTTCAGTGGAATGGCAGCAAATTTTGCAGTTAAGTATAGCATTCTACAGAACTAAATAGGTATCATGGATAAGTTGTAAAAGTGTATGCTGCCTCATTAAATTTTCCATAACTTCAGGTATTCATCATAAAATACAAGTATGGATCAGTGGCTCACTTCACAAACTCCTGAAACCCCTATACCAAAAGATGATCCTAGCTGCCCATTCCAGGGATATGAGATCATTCAAACTCAATTTTCCTTGGGATCTTCAAAACCCATGTTCATCCTCTCTTTAATATCTTCACCTCCTCTTCATGTTCAAGAATAAAAGAAGGTCCTCAAGCCATTCTGGTCTCTCCAATTCATCACAAAATTTCTCAGGGCTATGATTTACTCTACCTACTATACTCAAACTAACATTGAAGAAATAACAATACTTTTCATTACTTCTAGTTACAAAATTTGAATAAATTCCTAAAATAAGGGGAAAAGAGCAATGAGAACAAAAGAAAGGGAAAATTTTAGGTATCCATTTTGAAAGTTTTAAAAACATACAAATATACAATATTAAAACTTTAAGAAATTACAGTTTGAGGAAAATAAATGATTCCTCTTTTCCTTCTGTTAACTAGTCCTCACATTTCTCTCAACAATGCAAAATCCTCCATTTTAGCAACTGCAACTCTGTACTGATGAACTCACTTGTTGAACACCAGCCTCCCTACCAACTATAAATATCTGCTGTTACTCAATTCTACCAACTAAGATCACTGTAGGCATTAACAGGATCAATGAGTGCAATATTTCTCCAAAGAGGACATGGGCTGAATGAGAACAAACCTCTCTCAGTTTTCCAGTGAATACAGAGTCTTAGTGGAATCTGCAGCAAACTTGTGCTGGAAAGATTACTTATTGAGGAATGATCACTGTGCCAGTTTGAGAGGATTGATGTACCCTTGAAAACCCATGTTTTAATTATAATCAGTCTTGTGAGAGCAATGGTTTCTTCTAATCCCTATTCATTATCATAGGTTGAAAGCATTAGATTATCATTACAGAGACATGACTCAATCAATAGTGGGTGCTAAACTTGATTATATGAATCAACCTAGGTCTTGATTAGTTTGCTGGAATCCTATATAAAAGAAGCCATTTCAGACAGAGCCCCTTTTGAGAACAAGAAGAGAGCCACAAAACCATGACAGAAGGATGGGAGAACCACAGAGTCTACCAGTCAGCAACCTTTGGAGATGAAGAAGGAAAATGCCTTCCAGGAAGTTTCATGAAGCAAAAGGAGATGACACCATGTTTGCCATATGCCCTTCCAGCTAAGAGAGAAATGCTGAATGTCATCAGCTTTCCTGAACCAAGGTATCTTTACCTGGATGTCTTAGATTGGACATAAAATATGTCTATAGACATATTTTAATGGACAATTTCACAGCCTTAAAACCGTAAACTAGCAACAATTAAATTCCCCTTTTAAAAGTCATTCTTTTGATTCTGGTATTTTCCATCATGTCAGCTAACAAAGTAGAACAGATTTTGGTATCAGAGAAGTGGGGTGCTACAATTTACAAATACCAAACATGTTGGAGTGGCTTTTAAAATGGATAAGGGGAAGATTCTGGAAGAGTTGTGAGCAGCTTGATAGAGAAGGCTTAGAATGCTTTGAAGCAACTGTTGGTAAAAATGTGGACTCTAAAGATACTTCTGATAAGGCCTTAGGCAGAAATGAGATATGTGTTATTGCAAACAGCAAAGAAGGTAATCCTTGTTTTAAAATGGCAGATAATATGGCACAATTGACATGTGAATTTGGATGGAAGGCAGATTTTAAAACCCATGAACTTGGTAATTTAGTAGAAGAGATTTCCAAATTAAATGTGGGAAGTGCAACCTGGTTTCTCCTCACAGCTTAGAGCAAAATGCAATAGGAAAGGGATAAGCTGAAAACTGAATGCTTGGGTACACAGAAATCAGATGTTGATTTTCTGGAAAATTCTGAGCTTCTGGAAAGGGGAACCCCAGAGTATAGTGCTGAACATGAAGACTTAACCAAATGTGGAAACCACCAGCTATTTTAGAGAAAGCCAGGATTGGACATGAAGTTATCCAAGACAGATCTGTGGAAACTTCTTATGTCTGATGGACATGATCTGAGACTATTTTATAGAAAGCCAGTGAAAGTGTTGCAGGAGCTATGTAAAAAGAACCACTGGCAGTCAGAACAGAGAGGGACAGAGAAAGGACACATTGGAGGAAAAATAACTTCAAAAGTAGAATCATGGAGGCTGAGGTCTGAAGTCAAGAAGCCTCAGGCTAGGAGAGTAGACCCATCCAAGCATGTGGAGAGGGTGAATTTACCCCAAAGGAAGAGGATGGGCCTTCCACCTCATTGCAGTGGAAGAGTGGTGATGCCTCAGGCCTGGGAGAGGGTGCAGCACACTCTTCGGAGATTGGGGAGAGTAGGGCTGCCACCACATGGAGGGGTTGAGTGTATACCCTAAAGCTTGCAGTGAGGCTGGGTGTGGCCCTGATGCTTAGCGAGGGTGGAGTTGAGTAAAAGGTGGTCTCTCCAGTGTCTCCCAAGGTTCAATTCAGAGAGGCAAACATAGGCCTGTAGAAAGGGTGGGATTGCTGCTTTCTAAAGCCTCAAAGATAAATGACTCTCAGATTTGAAATCTAATGGAATTTTCTCTACAGGTTTTTGAGACTGCTTGGGTCCTGTGACACATGTGTTCCTTCCTCCCTATGGAAATGGGTACATATATCCTATGACTGTTTCTCCTATGTTGGCAGCAGATAACTTGTTTGAGTTTCATACTTCTTTGAGTTTCACAGGTCCAGACCCAGAAGAAAATTTTGCCTTACAACTGTCCTAGCCTGTAGCTGACTTTTATGAGACTTTTACTGGTTTTAACCTTGTGTTGTATTGGCAATGTTACTGAAATGGTTTAAGGTTCTCTGACATTGTAATGGAATGAATGTATTTTGTATATGGGGAAAATGTGTCTTTTTTAGGGTCCAGAGGGTAGAATGTGCCAGTTTGAAAGGATTTATGTGCTCTAGAAAAAAAAACCATGTTTTAATCCTAGTCAGTGTTGTGAGAACAACAGCTTCTTCTAATCCTTATTCAGTACTATAGGTTGGAAATCTAAGCAGCAAACTTGAACCATCACCATTCCAGAGACCAGGGCAAATATAAATTTAGCTCAGATCCTTGAATAGCTTATAAATGAGATTGGAATATTATTCTAGTTTGTTAGCTGCCAGAATACAATATTCCACAGATGGAACAGCTTTTAAAAAGGAGAATTTAATAAATTGTTAGTTTACAGTTGTAAGGCTGTGAAATTGTCTAAATTAAAGCAAGTCTATAGAAATGTCCAATCTAAGGCATCCAGATAAAGATACCTTGGTTCAAGAAGGTGATGACATTCAACATTTCTCTCTCAGTTGGCGGGACACATGGCAAATGTGGTGTCTGCTAGCTTTCTCTCCAGGCCTCTTGCTTCATGAAGCTCCTTTGGAGGCATTTTTCTTCTTCATCTCCAAAGGTCACTGATTGGTGGACTTTCTGCTTCATGTGACTATGTCATTCTGAAGCATTCTACAAAATCCTTCTTTGTTTAAAAGATTCCACTAAACTAATCAAGATCTATACAGAATGGGTGGAAACATGTCTCCATCTAAACAAGTGTAATGCAGACAAATGATTGACCACATCTGCATGAAGATAACCTAATCAAGTTTCCAACCTATAGTGCTGAATAGGGATTAGAAGAAACCATTGCTCTTACAAGATTGATTAGGATTCAAGCATGGCTTTTCTAGGGCACATAAATCCTTTCAAACTAGCACAAATATCTGTGCCCATCTGCTGAAAATACAGAGTTAATTTCAGTAAAAAGAAGTATTCCTTACTCACCAGTGGCTGCATGGTCAACAGCTCAGCTGAGAATTGCCTTCCTCTGGGCTTACACTCACAACAAGATAAGCACTAGGTAAGCAAAACTGAGAATGTAGAAAGAAGCTATTAGTTTATGGACTTATCATTGACATCCAGACACAACTCTCATGAATCCTAATACTCCACCTGGGAATAATCCCAATCCAATAAGCAGAAACATGAAATATGCTCTAAGAGAATAACTTCTTTGTACAGACAAGATGAAAACCATTGAGTTCTATGTCTTCATCAGCCCATGGTTTTCAGAGATTTTCCTTTCCCTTCCTGACTCAAAACATTGGTCTCCACATCCAGAGAAATCACTGTGGATTTTCTCAGCTATCAATATGTCTGGCTTCTGAAATATCCACCTCCATCCTCCCAACTCTCACCTCTGTCCTACTTTACCTTGTAGCTGTCCTTCTGAGGATATTTGCCTGAAATTTTTCTGGTTCTTCCACATTAAATGTCTAATACTATCACTCTCTCAATACTTACTTATGATCTCATCCTGCTGGATTGAGATAACCAAGAAACTATGCATTTTATTATCAAAGACTTATTCCATTTTGAGGGATAAATGGATGGCTGTTGTATTACAAATATATTCCTGAAAATCCCTTCCATCAAAAAGTCACATATGCACATGTGTTATAACATCTCACAATCCTAATAGGTTTAGGAGGCTCAAATTAAATAAATAGAATTTAGGATTTGGAATAAAACCCATACCTTACTTAGAGATTAGTAAAATGGCAGTTGACATCTTATATTATATTAATAGCTTTCAGTTGTAACATCTATCATTTCATCATTCATAGGTGTGGAAGATCTTCTATGTTTTAAATTTTTATTAACATTGTTAATAATTATATATTTATTCCATGGACAAATGATGATATTTTCTGAAAACAGTCAGATTAACTTACACATTTGCTCCTGAATTCACATAAACAACATTCTATTAAATGTGTTTGGAGAATTACATTTATTTAATATTTAAATAAACCATATTGATTAAGGCAGATTTACCTATTTAATGAATTAAACGAAAAGAGGTTCAGAAACCTTAGAAAACCAGAAACTTTTCTAAGGTTTGTAATCTTAGAAAAGTACATGACTAGAAAAAGACACAGCCTGAGTTTAAACGTTTTCTGCTTGGTGCCCAGTTCAAATTCCTTAAGGTTTGCACCATTACCTGAATGCTACCTCTCATTTCAATAATCAGATGATGCACCTTACTACGAAAATCTCCTTTTCATATACTTTGTTCTCACAGTTATGCCCCATACCCAGGTTCCCCTCCAATGTGAGAACTTTCATAAAATTGAATTCACAACCCAAAAATTTCTGGCTCACCTGAATGTTTACTGTCCAATATAACCTACACTTACTCACATCAACATATATTTACTGAGAACAATATTTATCATGCCCTGCCTTGTCCCTGCTCCACACAGAGATGACTAAGATCTTGGGCCAGGTTTAAACACTGAGTTTCTTTCCCTCACATCATTCATAAAATTTGTCATTATTCAGGTATTAGTTCATTTGTCTGTGCTTCCTACCAGTCCAAATTCATGAATTTATTCCTTGAACGATTTTAGGCAAGTTTCCCTGAGAAAAGTACTAATGAATTTTGAATCTAGAGAAAGTGTTTGTCCACTATAACCTAACCTGACCTCAAATAGCCTGAGCTTAAATGCCTGCAGTCAAATTCAATAATTAGAAAGTAAATAAGGACTCTCCTTCTTGTTTAAAATTCTCTTCCTGAAAAGGGAAATAGACTTATATACCATAATAGTTGGAGACTTCAATTCACCACTCTCATCAATGGACAGAACATCTAGAAAGAGGATCAATGAAGAAATAGAGAATCTCAATATTACTATAAATGAGCTAGACTTAACAGACATTTATAGGACATTACATCCCACAACAGCAGGATACATCTTTTTCTCAAGTGCTCATGGATCATTCTCAAAGATAGACCATATGCTGGGTCACAAAGCAAGTCTTAACAAATTTAAAAAGATTGAAATCATACACAACACTTTCTCAGATCATAAAGGAATGAAGTTGGAAATCAATAATAGGCAGAGTGCCAGAAAATTCACAAATACATGGAGGCTCAACAACACACTCCTAAACAATGAGTGGGTCAAAGAAGAAATTGCTAGAGAAATTAGTAAATACCTCGAGGCGAATGAAAATGAAAACACAACATATCAAAACTTATGGGATGCAGCAAAGGTAGTGCTAAGAGGGAAATTTATTGCCCTAAATGCCTATATCAGAAAAGAAGAAAAGGCAAAAATGCAGGAATTAACTATCCATTTGGAAGAACTGGAGAAAGAACAGCAAACTAATCCCAAAGCAAGCAAAAGGAAAGAAATAACAAAGATTAGAGCACAAATAAATGAAATTGAAAACATGAAAACAATAGAGAAAATCAATAAGGCCAGAAGTTGGTTCTATGAGAAAATCAATAAGATTGATGGTCCCTTAGTAAGATTGACAAAAAGAAGAAGAAAGAGGATGCAAATAAATAAGATCAGAAATGGAAGAGGAGACATAACTACTGACCTCACAGAAATAAAGGAGGTAATAACAGGATACTATGAACAACTTTACACTAATAAATACAACAATTTAGAGGAAATGGACAGGTTCCTGGAAAGACATGAACAACCAACTTTGACTCAAGAAGACATAGATGACCTCAACAAACCAATCACAAGTAAAGAAATTGAATGAGTCATTCAAAAGCTTCCCAAAAAGAAAAGTCCAGGACCAGACGGCTTCACATTGGAATTCTATCAAACATTCCAGAAAGAACTAGTACCAACTCTCCTCAAACTCTTCAAAAAAATCGAAGTGGAGGGAAAACTACCTAATTCATTCTATGAAGCCAACATCACCCTCATACCAAAACCAGGCAAAGATATTACAAAAAAAGAAAACTATAGACCAATCTCTCTAATGAATATAGATGCAAAAATCCTCAATAAAATTCTAGCAAATCATATCCAACAACACATTAAAAGAATTATACATCATGACCAAGTAGGATTCATCCCAGGTATGCAAGGATGGTTCAACATAAGAAAATCAATTAATGTAATACACCATATCAACAAATCAAAGCAGAAAAATCACATGATCATCTCAATTGATGCAGAGAAGGCATTTGACAAGATTCAACATCCTTTCCTGTTGAAAACACTTCAAAGGATAGGAATACAAAGGAACTTCTTTAAAATGATAGAGGGAATATATGAAAAACCCAACAACAACCCAACTCTTCAACAAATGGTGCTTAGAGAACTGGATATCCATATGCAAAAGAATGAAAGAAGACCCATATCTCACACCCTACACAAAAGTTAACTCAAAATGGATCAAATATCTAAACATTAGGTCTAAGACCATAAAACAGTTAGAGGAAAATGTAGGGAGATATCTTATGAATCTTACAATTGGAGGCAATGTTATGGACCTTAAACCTAAAGCAAGAGCACTGAAGAAGGAAATAAATAAATGGGAACTCCTCAAAATTAAACACTTTTGTGCATCAAAGAACTTCATCAAGAAAGTAGAAAGACAGCCTTCACAATGGGAGACAATATTTGGAAATGATATATCAGATAAAGGTCTAGTATCCAGAATTTATAAAGCGATTGTTCATCTCAACAACAAAAAGACAGCCAACCCAATTACAAAATGGGAAAAAGACTTGAACAGACACCTCTCAGAAGAGGAAATACGGATGGCCAAGAGGCACATGAAGAGATGCTCAATGTCCCTGGCCATTAGAGAAATGCAAATCAAAACCACAATGAGATATCATCTCACACCCACCAGAATGGCCATTATCAACAAAACAGAAAATGACAAGTGCTGGAGAGGATGCGGAGAAAGAGGCACACTTATCCACTGTTGGTGGGAATGTCAAATGGTGCAACCACTGTGGAAGGCAGTTTGGCGGTTCCTCAAAAAGCTGAATATAGAATTGCCATATGACCCAGCAATACCATTGCTAGGTATCTAGTCAAAGGACTTAAGGGCAAAGACACAAACGGACATTTGCACACCAATGTTTATAGCAGCATTATTTACAATTGCAAAGAGATGGAAACAGCCAAAATGTCCATCAACAGACGAGTGGCTAAACAAACTGTGGTATATACATACGATGGAATATTATGCAGCTTTAAGGCAGGATAAACTTATGAAGCATGTAATAAAATGGATGGACCTAGAGAACATTATGCTGAGTGAGTCTAGCCAAAAACTAAAAGACAAATGCTGTATGGTCCCAATGATGTGAATCAACGCTCGAGAATAAACTTGGAATATGTTATTGGTAACAGAGTTCAGCAGGAGTTAGAAACAGGGTAAGATAATGGGTAATTGGAGCTGATGGGATACAGACTGTGCAATAGGACTAGATACAAAAACTCAAAAATGGACAGCACAATAATACCTAATTGTAAAGTAATCATGTTAAAACACTGAATGAAGCTGCATCCAAGCTATAGGTTTTTGTTTTGTTTTGTTTTGTTCTTACTATTATTACTTTTATTTTTTTTCTCTATATTAACATTCTGTATCTTTTTCGGTTATATTGCTAGTTCTTCTAAACCGATGTAAATGTACTAAGAAACGATGATCATGCATCTATGTGATGATGTTAAGAATTACTGATTGCATATGTAGAATGGTATGATTTCAAAAAAAAAAAAAAGGACAGCACAATACTACCTAATTGTAATGTAATTATGTTAAAACACTGAATGAAGCTGCATCTGAGCTATAGCTTTTTGTTTTTTACTTATATATTTTTGTATTTTTTATTTTTATTTTTTCTCTATATTATCATTTTATTTCTTTTTCTGTTGTCTTACTATTTGTTTTTCTAAATCGATGCATATGTACTAAGAAATGATGATCATACATCTATGTGATGATATTAAGAATTACTGATTGCATATGTAGAATGGAATGATTTCTAAATGTTGTGTTAGTTAATTTTTTTTAATTAATAAAAAAATTGGATAAAAAATATGTGGGCCACACATCGGTCTTAGGGAAGAATATTGCAGGCTGAATAAAAGGTTTTAAAAAAGCAAAATCAAACACAAAAAACCTTGAGAAGAAAATTGTACTAAACACGTTGTTCGAAAAATGAGGAAGCAAGTGTAGCTGGAGTGAAATGAACTGGGAGAGAGAAGTTCATTACACAGTCAGAGAAGTAGCCAAGTACAGACAATGTAAGGCCTTGTAGGCCAAGAAAAACCTTTTCGTATTTTACTCCAGTGTGATGGAAAATTACCAGAGGGCTTTAAGCAGGTGTCGGGTGTAATCTAATCTACACAGACTTGAAGAGGTAAAAGCAGAATCAAGGAGATGCAGGAAGGAGAGGGGCGGTGACTGGGATCTAAGGGGGTAGTAGAGATATAGTAAAAAGATTGTGGAGTACTGGAAATATTTTGGGAGTGACTCTGAAAAGATTTACTGATGGCTTGAATATGGAGTATAATTTTTAAAGAAAAGTCAAGAATGATACCAGCATTTTCAGCCAAAGCATATGAATGAATGAGACTGTCATTCACTGAGACGTAGAGAGTGAGTGGTCAAGGCAAATGTGAGAGCAAAGGTTCTCTAGAGAAAATCAAGGCCTTTTTAATGATATCAATCTATATAAGGATTAGAAAGTAGAAAGCTCAAATTCTTAGGATACTGCAGTATAAAGATCACATTTTTACAAAACTGAGTAGGCTTTAACATCAGTCATGCCTCTGGGAGGAACTGGGCATGGACATTGGGGAGGAGGCAAGGGATCTCTTTTTTATACTGTTGTGTGCTTGTTCAGGTTTCTAAACTTGCTCATGTATTGATTTTATTTTTAAAAATTAACATACCAATTAAAAGCTAATAAAAATTAAGCAGCTCAGTGAGACTCAGTGTCAAAGGACTGAGAAAAACCCTAGAATGAGCTAAGAATTAACATCAAGGGATCGAGAGAACCTTCTCCACCAAAAGGGGGAAGAGTAAAATGAGACAAAGTGTCAATGGCTGAGTGATTTCAAACAGAGTCGAGAGGTTATCCTGGAGGTTGTTCTTATGCATTAAGTAGATATCACCTTGTTGTTCAAGACGTTGTGGAGAGGCTGGAGGGAATTGCCTGAAAATGTAGTGCTGTGTTCCAGTAGCTATGTTTCTTAATGATGAATGAACAATGATATAGCTTTCACAATGAGACTCTGTGAATGTGAAAACCTTATGTCAGATGCTCCTTTTAGCTACTATATCAACAGAAGAGTAGAACATATGGAATAAAAATAAATAATAGGGGGAACAAATGTTAAAATAAATTCAGTTTGAAATAGTGTAAATGAAAGCGAGGGGAAAGGGGTATGGTAAGTATAGTTTTTTTTTCTCTATTATCATTTTATTTCTTTTTCAGTTGTCTTTTTATTACTTTTTCTAAATCGATGCAAATGTACTAAGAAATGATGAATATGCAACTATGTGATGATATTAAGAATTACTAATTGTAAGTGTAGAATTGAATGATATTTAAAAGTTTTGTTTAATTTTTTTAATTAATAAAAAAAGTTAAAAAAATTAAAAAAATTATATAGTTCTACAAGCATGAAGAATATGGTTCAATAAATTAATATGTTGTGTGCAAATTAATATAATTAAATTCTGCCCAAAATTCACACTTAATACACTGACAACATTGATAAACTAATTCTATTATTTATTTGAAAGACATAAGGTCAAGAATGCTGCCACTGAACTCTTTGCTTTAGTCCCAGCTGGGTACTTCTTACTGTTTAAGATCAGGGCCTGACAGGCAAGAATAGGGATCCCTATCTTGGTAAGAGTGATTAATTTGATCAGGGGTAAGAAGGTATGCTGTTATATTACACAAGGAAGGAAGAATATGTTTGACACCTACATGATTTACTTAGGTACCGCTCTATATTCTCCTGTCAAACTTTGTTAATAAATGGAAAATTAACAAACCCTACCTGAGCAAGGTATTGTGACAAAGAGATCTGACCTATCAAGGGTAAGACCTAAGACTGAAAGAGGTACCATGTAGTGGTGAGGGAAATCTAGAATATACAAGGTAGAAGGATACTGATTGGCCCCAAGAACACCTGAAGCCATGGTAGCATTATGTGTAAATATACTTCCTCTTGCAGATTCCTTCAGGAAGAGAGGCCTGGAAGTATGTAGTTATGGCCATTCTAGTTTATGGCTTACATACTGGTCCATATCAGTAATAAGATTACTTTGCAGATTCAATTTTCCCTCTGCCCAGGATTTCTTTCTCTCCTCTCCTTTCCACCACATTTATCACAACAGCACTTACAAACAAATATCCTACATATTAGTTCTGGGAATCTAACCTGTGAGAATAGTCAAAATTGTCTGGGAAAAAAAGATTTCATAAGCAGTAATTACTCAAATTCTGCTGAGGATGAAATAAGATGAGGGCTGAAAAATCTCATGAGACTGCTATATTGATGAAAATATTACTATCATCAAAACTGATGTCCATGAATTAATGGGAATAAAGACTCAGATTGGAGAGGGTAAGAAGGGTGGCATGAAGAGAGAATCTGATGCATGGACTCTGCTCTCAACTTGCACTTAAAAGTACATTAGAGTTCAGCAGCTGTAAATAAAAGTTCAAAAATGTTTTAACTGCTCATCAAGTTTCAGAATGGAAGACTTTAGAACCTGTTGAAATTCAAAGAGCCTGGATCAGATTTTAAATGAAGTAGATTCTAAGATAAAATATATTATTTATAAATAACAATATAAAATTCATGATACTTTAGCAAGGGATGAGAATCAAACACAAAGTTAGAAGTAAAGAAGTCAACTGGGATAAAAGATGATAGCTCAGCTTCTATGAAGAGATGCCAGCAGAAGAATATTTTCAAATTTAATGCCTCGAAATATCTACCTCCAAAAGTACTTGTTTTGTTTCTCAAATAGATTTCAAATGAACTGCTGAATTTGAGTGGAGTGGCAAGAATGTGGAGATTCATGAACATGACAAGGGTGTAAAAGAGTATTTATTAAGCCTGGGGAATGGAATTGACCTGAAAGACCTAATGGGATTGTTTGAAATTTTTGAGGAATGCTCCAGATAACCTGGTGTCACAGCCTCATATACAGGGGAATAATTACAATGTAACTTATTTAAAGAGTTTCCTTCTGGGAACCAGAAACTTCAATCTAGAAGGGTTTATCTCTGCAGTAAAAATTGTTTCTGAGGGCCATTGCAGCTTGGAAACCTTCAATATGCCACTTAGGGGGTCTCAACTATTGGCAGTTATTACAGGCGGTGGTAGACACCTAATGCTAAGATACACCAGAAATAAGCATGCTACTAAACAGTAAAGGAACTTTAAGACTGGGTGTATCTGAAGGCCAGGACTGAATATAATGATCCCTGTGGCCAAATGCAACTCATGCTTGTACAGCCACAGGATAAATTCAAGCATCACTAAATATGACCTATTTGTGCCAAGGAAAACTAATTTGTTCATCTGAAAAACATAGGTGGCATTTTAACCAACTTCTTATTCTGAATGGTAAAATAAATAGTTGATGCAGAGTGCTTTTAGGTAAGCTCAATAAAGATATTCAATTAACATGTTTATTTATAATAGGAGCAATGAATTATTATTTAAGTTTTAGACAAATAATTTTTTCTGAGTTCAGGGAATGATCAGTCAGGCCCTATTTATGAGAAGTATGAAGTTTAGGTCTAACATATTGGATCAAATTAGAAAACACTGAATTCAGTTTGAACAGAATTATGTGGAAATGTGTGAATCCTGATTAAAATATACCAATCATAGGCAACAGAACAATCCTTAAAGAGGAAAAGGAAAATTCATAATTTTTCAAAACTTTGAAATATTATCAAAGGTCTTCAAGTCAATTCCTTGAAAGGATAATTCCAACAAGACTAAAAACCTCATATGATGAATTCAGAAAATGTCAATATTATCCTGATAAATTCTACAATATTGAAAAATCTGAACAGTTTATTAAAATAGCTAAAAAGGGATAATCACAATAGAAGTCATAGTTTAAACTAAGTAATCAAATAATATTCTTAATTATTTTAGATATGAAACATGGAAATAATTTTAAAAAAATGGAAAATCTTTGAACTCATTTAATAGGTCCCCAAAGAGCATGGGACAAAAGTATGCCTTGTATAATTGCTTATTTATGAAAATTCACTGTCATTGCTATGGCTTAGATTATGTCCTAAAAGATTTTTAACCTGAAAATAGTCTGAAGTCCTGACAAATTCAAACAAGTGGGGTCAAGCAATTCTCTTTTTTTTGTCCCATCCTTGGCTATACCAGTTCAGTTTGTGACAGTGAACATTGATGGCTTTTGTTTAATCACCAATGAAACTACATCTGGAGGCTTCCAGCCACTGCCCAACTAATTGCTGGCATTTCTTGACTGGGAACTGACATCTTCAGAGTTCCTCAAATGCTTACAAGTGGTTTCCCTCAACATGATTTCCAAAACATGGGCATTAATAAAGAACAAATGCCTAAATCAAAATATCTGTCATTTTTTCAACAGAGTTTCTGAGACTTTCACATGCCACATGTGATATACAATCCTGAGATAAGCAGAATTGATACCTGCCCTTATGGAGTACATTTGGGTCAAGAGAGTTAAGAAATATGTATTACTAGTGGTCCATACTTGGTGAAATCACAGAGGTTGTATCAGGCTCTTGATACTTAACAAGGTTTGGTTTCAATATTCAAACAATTAAAACCTAGGTGAGTATCTAAAAGAAGGCCGTACAGGGTATTGTTGTCATAAGGAATCCCAGGAATAGATGACTGTGTGAACAAGTCACTAATGCAGTAAAGCCTATGGCCACCCCACAGAACAAGTGAGGTTATACATGTGCTGCTGAGATCAGGTACACACAAACTGCTTGGGAATAAATATGGCTCCAATATCACCACATGACCTCTAAGGCCACCATTTCAGGTAAAGTAAGGAGTCAAAGTCTCTCTATGGGTAAACTGGCATGATAGTAAAGCACTTATGGCCTAAATTCAGTAACTATGTGAGCTCATGGGTGGTTTTGAGACTGAAAATGCTTCATGCCAATTCCAATCTTCCTGCTACTTTCCTGCCGCATCACTAACCATCTGTCTCCCTGTTAAATAGTCTCAATGCTGTGGATCCCTGCAGGAGTGAGACTACAAAAAACATAGACTCATGATCCTAATTTAAGCAACTGCATCATATGCTTATAAAGATTCTCATCCAATTCTTCAAGAACAACCAGAGACTGAAAATACTCTGCCCTCCTGAAGAGCCACTGCATCCTGGTCTGAACCCTGCTGTGAAGAAAATATACTAGGCAGACCCATGAGAAAAGGTTACAAAATCTTGACTAGTATCATAATGAAGATGTAGGAGAAGATTGTGAAAATGGATACAGTTTCAGTATTGTCCTATTTCAAAAATATAGGCATGTTCAAGGTTTACATGAAAAGAAATGCAGATAACAAATATAAACAGATAATAAATGTAAACACAGATATTAGCATCCACACCTCATGAGAGAAAGCTTATAAAACTCTAAGTGGAAAATGAGTCTGTTAGTTTTCTGTCTTTCTAACATAGTCAAATTACCTAAATTTGATCAAAAGTGAGGATCAAATAAGAAACGGCAGACATCCAGGGTCATAATCAAGTTTCTATCTATTTACAAACAACTGATGAGAAAGTTATTGCAAAAAAGTTACTATGAAGGAAGAAGTGTAAAAATGGTGAGACCACGAACGGCTCAATTTGGGCAACCAATTCAAAGAAGAACTAAAGAATATGCAAAAGCATGAGAAATTGTGAACTAGAATGTAGTTCCCAGCAGGTCCACAAAGCTCAGCAGTGAAGTAACAATAGAGAGGGCTAACAAAAGGAGGATTGTCAGGTGAAAAAATTTAGATATAATAGATTATAGCTTGAAATTAAAGCATTGGGATTAGTTTTACAATTATTTTGCATATGGGATGATAATTGATTAGATGCAATGAAAGTGAAGAAAAGGACATATTAAAATAACAGCTGATTCCAGAATAATTTTTAATGGAAAAAACCCTACAAAACAGCAATAAAGGTTTTATAGCTCTTCAAAAATAATATAAACACTAATTACATTTAACAAGATTCATGATATAATTATTTTGGGATATGGTTCAGGCTAGGAGTTGAGCAGGTAGAGTGTGTAAATGAAAATACTCATCATTTGATATATGGAGGTATCTAAAGATGAGTATAAATTTGGAAAGATAAAATTAAAAACAAAAAGATGGATAAAAACTGAAAAATACAAAGAAGCCTTAAAATAACTGAAAATACATACTTCTCAGAAATAAGGTTGAGGATGTGGAGAAATAAGATATGAGGGAATTCTTGTTTATTACACTATTGGTGGTTGTATTACTCAGTATCTCAAACTAAGACTATTTCATTTTGGTCCAACATCCAAAAGAAGGGAAACAATTTTGGACAGCAAAAGCTCACTACTAAATGTTAACTTTTCTTGGTAACCATCTGCATTTTCTCTTCTAAGCAGAGATGCTTTTGGACATGAACAGGAGGAGACGGTGGCAGTATCCTCACTTTTCTGCATAGGTGTGGGAAGCTGAAGACAACTGAGAACCAACGCTGCTCATGCTTCAACAATCACATGAATCTCTGCAATCTTGTAAATTTCAGTTCCTGATTTAATAGGTCCATGGAAGACTCTTTGAAATTGCTTTTCTAGCATGATCTTAAGATGTGTGAATCAAAGGGCATATGTACCTCACACTGAAAGTTGCAAGGTCCTGTTTTGGTCTCCACTTCTTTATGGAAGTGGTTTTCAAACTTTAATGCATATTCAAATAATCTTGGGATCTTTTAAATTCTAAATGTTAATTTCAAAACCACGGACAATTAAATCAGAATTTCTGGCAATGGATTCTTGATATCATAATAAAAGGAAGACAAATAATGTCAACGTGCAGAGGCCTTAAAATCCATTGTCTTAGAAGCAATAATTTTTTTTTACATGAGCAGGCACTGGGAATTGAACCCAGATCATCGGGCATGGTAGGCAAGCATTCTTACCTGCTGAGCCACCGTGGCCCAGAAGCAATAATTTAATATGGGTGATGGTCTCACTTGAAATTGTGTAGCTCATAATATCAACAAAGACAGCAGATTAGTAAGCTCCAATGGATCTTCTGTCCTCAGAAACAATGAATAAAAAGCATAAACTGTCAAAGTCATATTTATCATAACAAATAGTCACAGGTTTACAGCAACCACATTGAAGGCTGAATCAAAAAGGTAACAAATGAGGACAGACTTTACAGCATTTCTACTGAGCCCTATAATTCCACATCTCAAGTGTGGGATGGTTCTGAAGACAGCAACATCTAGTTCCAGTGTTCCCCAGAGGGGGCAGGGAGATTTAGATCTCAGGAAACCGTGCCTTTCTCATTTAACTTCTCAGGACATTTCTTGAATGTTAGATGCAAGATTGTTGCCTTTCTTTGGTCTTAGAACTCTGTCCTGGCAAAAACAGTGGCAAATTGGAGGATGGTCCTTGAAAACATTAGAATGAGAATGAGAAATCTCTGCTGGGCAAAAGATGCCTAGGGAAGTAAATAATAAACACATCAAAATCCTGTCTAGGAAAGCTGAAGAGGCCTATTTTAGAGAATAAATATTTAGAAAAACTTTTTTTAAGGGGAATCAAGAAAGCCAAGCATGTGTTTTGAAAGCATTTGTGCTCATTCAGAAAAGGACCAAGAAGAACCTATGATGCCACATCAGTGTGATGATTAAACTTTAGCAAATTAGGAATTGAATACAAAGGTAGTTGTTTAAAGGGCCTAGCTAAGCATAAGGGAATACTCCAACAGAACCAATATACTAAGACAGGGAAAGGTGTCTAGTTTTACATGTGTGCTTTTCAGATGAAATGCTCTATGCATAGAGAACATATTCAAGTCTTAGTGAACACTCATGTTGGTGAAACCCACTTGAAAATGGTATCTTCAAATATTCTAAGGTAAGTCAGGGTCTGGACTCATTTGTGAATAGGATCTGTGAATATTCTTTGGCAGAATGGAATGAATTTGGGCTTGAACCCAATAGGAGATACTTCACATGCAAAGAAAATTGAACATGGAGATGGGAAGGAAAGAACCAGACATTGAAGCCAGAGGAGGGAGAGAGATCACCATGTGACAGGGGATTTCCATTATCACAATTCTACCAAGTATGACAGAAAACATGAACTTGCTGACCCTTTGATTTTAGTCTTCCAGCCTTCAAAACTGTGAGACAGTAAATGCATGTTGCTTAAGCCAGCATTTGTTATGGCAGCTCTGGTAAACTAAGACTGCTAGTATTAATGAATTTTTTTGTATGTGAAACCTCTTTTTCTCAATATGACTTGGAGACAATTGCTTAAGTTATTGGGAACAAAATATATAAAATTATAAATTGTGACAATAGCATAAAGAGGGGTTGATTGTGCTATGTAAGACTATTATCAGTAATAGAGGACTTAATGCTATAAACCACCTAGATCTAGGAGAACTATACAGAGCACGTCACAAAACAGAAGCAAGTATCCATTCTTTTCAAGCTCACATGGGATATTCTCAAGATTAGACCATATATCTAGTTACAAAAGAAGTCTATAAAATTTTTAAAGACTGAAACACACAAAGTATTTTCCCGAACAGTAATGAAATGAACCATAAGTCAGTAACATAAGGAAAACTAGAAAATTTACAAAAGCGTGGAAATTAAATATATCCATATAACAGACTGTGGGTGAAAAATCAATTACAAGGGGTATTACAAAATATATTGAGATGAATGAATATGATAATACAACATACTAACTTTGTGGGATGAAAAGAAAGCAGTGTTCAAGCAAATTGTATCTTGAAATCCCAACTTTAATAAAGAGAAATGATTCCTAATTAAGTATCTAAATTTACATTTTATGCATTGTATAGATCTATAAAAAAGGAGAGCAGACTAAGCACAAAGTTATGAGAAGGAAGAAGATAAAGATTAAAGAGGACAAACACAGAATGCAGAAGAGAAAACAAAAGACAAAATCAACAAAACCAAAACATGATTCTTTGAAACATCAATAAAATTGCCAAGACTTTACCTCAACTGACAAACACCAGTAACAAAAATGAGAAATTAAAGTGGGGGATTGAATGAGGATCCTATAAATAATTGTAATTCAACAAGCAAAATAGTGTGGATGGAAAAAATTCCTAGAAATAAACAAATTGCAAAAATTGACTCAAGAAAATACAAAATATTTTAACAGAACCATAATAAGCAAAGAACTTAAATCAGAAACCAAAAACCTCCCCATGAAGAAAAAATCAAGACATCTTCACTGTTGAAATCAATAAAACATTTAAAGAAAAACTGGCACCAATACTTTTCAAACTCTTCCATAAAACAGAAAAGAAGATGTATTATATCCACAAAATGGAATATCTTTCAGCCAGAAATAGGAAAGAAGTAATCACATCATATAACAATGAACAAATAAACAAACATGCTAAGTTAATGAAGGCAGACCTAAAAGTTCACATATCTTAATGACTATTTATATGCAATAGCCAGTGTAGGTAAATCCATGGAGACAGAAAGATTAATGTTTAATTGGGTTTGATAGTGGTAGATATGGGGTTTCCTGTGAGGATTACAAATATGTTTTGGTACTAGATAAAGCCAATGTACAACATTGTGAATATAGTAAATGCCACTGACTGTACACTTCAAAATAGTTCATTTGGTGTTATGTGGATTCAGCTCCATCAAAAAAAGGGATAATCACAAGTCAAGGAAATCCAATTTACCTTTGAAACATAAAACATATTTTAATGTATCCATGTGAATATGAACATTAACAGATTAAAATTTCAATTAACTTTTGTTTGTCATATTCACATCATGCAAAAAACACAGCAGAGTAAAAAAAGTGAAAAATACCAAATGAAGAAAAAAGTTCTAGAATTCCTTTCAAATGTTAAACTTGTAAATGAAATGGCAATAAACTTATGTACTACAATCAGGCTGTGTGCTAGAATTTTCACTTAATTTCTGCTTATCAAATACAATTGTAGACAATAAAAAATGAAACACAAAAAGAAAAGAAAAACAAAGACAAAATCAAAAAATACAAAAAGCAACTATAAAATTATCATCGAATTTTGATAGAACAAACAACATTCATAACTTAATCAAGGGAGTGCTATTTGGCTTTTAACCTACCACATCCATCCTCCCTTCTTTATCCCAGGAACCTGTTTTATTTTGTTCAGATCATTTTACATTCTGAAATTTCTTTATTTATTCATCTTTATGCCAGTTTAAAAGTATTATACCCCCAGAAAAGTCATGTTTTAATCCTGATCGAATCTTGTGGGAGCAACCATTTCTTCAAATATAATTCAATACTGTAGGGTACAAGCTTTGATTAAATTATCTTCACAGAGATGAAGCATGCCTAATTGTGGGCGTCACCTTTTTATTAGATGGAAATGTAACTGCCCATTTGGGGTGGGTTTTGATTAGTTTACTGAAGTCCTTTAAAAGAGGAAACATATTGCAGAGAGAAAGAAATGACAGAAACTTCAGAGCTGACAGAGAAAGCAGATGTAGATGCTTGAAGAACAGGTTCTTCAGAGAATATAGAAAAATGTTTGGAGATGCTTGGAACCCAGCAGATGTTGCCATGAGATGTTAAGCAAGACAGAATCTGGAGAAAGCCAAGAGAAGCCAAGAGATTAAAACCAGCCCCTACAGCAGCAGTGAGGGACCCATGCATGTAGAGACTGAAAACAACAGAGCCCAGGAGCAAGGGACCAGCAGTTGCCAGTCACATGATGTCCCAGCCAGCAGGTGTTCCAGACAATTTGGTCTTTCTTGAGTAAAGCTACCCTCTTCTTGGCACCTTAATTTGGGCATTTTCATAGAATTATAACTGTAAACTTGTAACTTATTAAGTTTCCCTTTTGAAAAGCTGTTCCACTTTTGGTATATTGCATTCCAACAGCTTGCAAACTAACACAATCTTCCAATTATTGATATTTCCAAATTTATTTGAAGGAATTCTGGCATGCTGTCTACAGGATATCTAGTCAGTGTCATTGTCTCCTTTCTCTATCTCCAGCACTAAAATGATTTCTTACATGATAATCAAGTCAGAAACACTTATGAAAGAATTAAGGAATGTATGAATCTCTTTCCTGTCCTCCAAAATGGCCTTATATCCATATTCCCCAACATCATATAGGGGTTCTAATTTTGTAATTTTCTGGCAAAGCCTATCAAGATGAAGAATGTGCATCCACAGAATGAAGCCATAACTGGGTTTATTATATTTGTAATCAGGGTGTGACCCCTGGAATATAGCCCTTCTTAGATTTATTAACTGTTTTTAAATAGAATGCAAAATACAGGTTTATGTATGATGAAAATAAGCTGGGAAGTATGGAAACTAGAGAGAAGAGCAAAGTGCTTTCCTCTGAAATTTTTTTGAGAAATTGGTTGACCTGTGTCTTAAAATTTGGAGGACCAACTGAGTTCTCCAAGCAGTAAATCGTGAGCATACCACATTCACCTACACTTTCATAAGCCCTGCTTATATTCAGACATTTGCTGTATCAAAGCAACTTTTACCTCATTATCTACATTTCCTATTTTTAATGAGTCCTTTTACCATTTGAGCTTTGAATCTGTTTCAGTATTTTTAACTGTCCTCTCCAAGATTCTATGCCTGTACTGTGCAATATTGTAAGCCCTAGATTTGAATTAATGTTACATTTATATTGACTTTAAAAAATAAAACAAAACTTAAAGTTCAACTCCTCAGAAACACCAGTTTTATCAGTCCCCTCCAAGATTCTAGATCTGTGCTGTGCAGTACCATAAGTACTAGTCTCAATTTGCTACTAAATTTACATTGATGCTAACACAATCAATTAAAACTAAAATTTAAGCTCCTCAATAGTGCCAGTCAAATTTTAAAATCTCATTATATACATGTGGGCAGTGGTTTCTGTAATGGATTGTGCAGAGATATATGCAGGGATGGAATACTATACTGCAGACAGCACTATTTTGACAAGTTGTCTGCATATTAGTATTTCTTCTCTTTTTTTATAAATATAAAATAGTTTACTTTCTCCTTCTCTCTTAATTGACTTCTATGTCTTTTTTCAAATGATATTTTCATTGTATTTGTTTTAACTTCATAAGGTAAGTATGCATATTGTTTAACTGGTATTTTCCACAAAATGAGGCAAAAAATATCCTATAGTATTGGTTTAATTTTATTCACCATTCAGATATACTGCTTTCACGTGTAAATTTCTTCTATACTTGTGGATTCCATTCTATCTTTAATATTTCTGAATTTTTGGATATATCAGATGTTGAACTTCAATAAATGTTTTGCTTTGATATATGATTGTTCTAATTTTCTAGCTACCAGAAAGCAATATACCAGAAAATCAATAGCTTTTAAAAAGCAGAATTTAAAATTTGCATGTTCACAGTTTTTAGGCTGAGAAAATGTCCCAATTAAAACAAGTCTATAGAAATGTCCAATTTAAAGCATCCTGGGAAAGAAACTTTGATTCAAGAAGGCAAATGAACTTCAGAGTTCTTTTCTCAAATAGAAAGGCAGAATGGTGAACACAGTCAGGATTTCTTTCTTGTCTGGAAGGGCACATGGTGAACATGGCATGATCTGCTAGCTTCCTCTCCAGCTCCATGGGAAGCATTTTTCTTCTTCATTTCCAAAAGTCACTGGTAAGTGAACACTGCTTCATGGTTCTGTGGCATTCTGCCATCCTTCTTTCTCTCTCTGAATCTCCAGGTTTCTCCCAAATGTTTCCTCTTTTATAGGATTCCAGTAATCAAGACCCACCTGGAATGGGTAGAGACATGTCTCCACCTAATCCAGTTTAACACCCACTCTTGAGTGAGTCATATCTTTATGAAGATAATCTAATTAAAATTTCTAGCACAAAGTACTACATAAGGATTAGAAGAAATGGCTGCCTTTACAAAATGAGATTAGTATTAAAACATGACCTTTCTAGGGTACATACATCTTTTCAAACTGGCACAATGATCCAATATGAAAGGGTAGATTTGTAATTTATAATTTGAGATATTACTTCATTCATATTAAAGAGATTTTGTTTTCTACATGATTTGTCTCTGTTTTTCTATCTATGCTTTGCTAGAAAGTAAGCAGAAAGGAAGAAAGAATTTTTTTGTTCAGTTGTCCATTCTTTTCCCTTTAATACCTGGGCCAACACAAAGCCCATTTCTGCTACTGGGATTTAAGAGGAGCCACTTAATAGCATCTCTTTAAAATACTGCATTATTGAGTAAAAGGAAGACAAATGACTGGTGAGTGGATAGTTGATTTTTTTACTAAGAGAGCTATAGGTAACATGTTTTAGTGTGGAAACAAAGAGATGCCTAACACTGAACTGCAGCACTAAGCAGATCTGTCCACAGAGAGGAAGAGCTGGGAAATGACAAGCCTGCTTTCACATGACAATGAATGCTTTTATATATTAAAGTGGCATTGAGGATGTATAACATCTACTTTTGTTGGCTCTTTAAGAGATTCAGATGGAAAGCCTGAGCAGAGCACTCACACATCTTAAAGGCACTAAGGACTTAAATCACTACATTTGCTCTGTTGATAATCTGTATAATATTTTTTGTAGAAAATATTTTTGAATGGAAACTTGAATGATTTGGAAGCATTAAAAAGTTTGTAACATCTCCTCAAGGTCAAGATGGTAGGTATGTTCTTTGTAATATATTTCATCTCCATCTCATCACATAGTTTCTATTGACTCCATGCTGTAGCCCACTATGAAATGTGTTTACTTTGACTTCTTTCACTTAATATACGTCTTCATCACAGTCTACATTTTTATTCATCTATGGCTAGCTCCTACATGCAAAAATTCCTGTCCATCTTTTACTGTTATATTTTGAAAGAATGTGTGTGTTTATATTATGAGCCATGATTGGGTTACCTGTCAGTTTTGTAGACATTCTCCAGTATTTCATCAAGTTGGGGAAACTTTTCCCACTATTTGACTTGTTTCTTTTTTTGTACTAACCCTAAATATTTGTATTTAAATTATAAATAGTGAGAAGGAAATTTATTTTTAAAATATTATATTTATATTTGTTTATCCACACTTAGAGTGAGCATTCCAAAACTCTAAAATGAAATTTCTTAATTTCTATTGAATTAAATCATAAAATTATTTTTCACACTGTACACTTTTTCTTTACTAGTGACATTAATTTCTTCTGTTTTAGAAACAATAAAAACTAAGTGGGTCAAAGAAGAAATTGCAAGAGAAATCAGTAAATATTTAAAGACAAATGAAAATGATAACAAAACACCTCAAAACTTATGGAATGTAGTGAAGGCAGTGCTAGGAAGGAAAATTGTGGCTCTAAACACCCACAATAAAAAGTAGAAAGGTACTAAAATAAACACCTTGAAGAAACTAGAGAAATGATAGCAAATTAATCTCAAAGCAAGCAGAAGGAAAGAAACAAAGATTAGGGCAGAAGTAAATGAAACAGAGAACTAAAAACAATAGAGACTCAATAAAAGCAAAAGTTGGTTCTTTGAGAGGATCATTAAAATTAACAAACTTCATTAGACTGAAAAATCAATAACAGGGCAGATGCAAATAAATAAACTCAGAAATGAGAGGGGTGACATTATTACTGACCCCACAGAAATTAAAAGGAGCATAAGAGCATATTAGAACAACTGCATGCCAAAGAATTAGTCACCTTATATAAAATGGACAAATTCCTAAAATTATATGAATCCTACCCTGACTCTAGAAGAAGCAGAATACCTCAACAAACAAGTTACAAGAAAAGAGATTGAGTCTATCATCAAAATCCTCCCCACTAAGTAAAGCCCAGGACCAGATGGCTTCATAGGTGGATGCACCCAATCATTCCATGAAGCATTTGGTATCAATTGAGTGCAAACTCTTTTTAAAAAATGAAGAACACTACTATTCCAGCATCATCCTAAGACCAAAGCCAAGTAAAGATGCTACTAGAAAAAAAGAATTATAAACCAATTTATCTAATGAATATAGATTCAAATATCCTCAAAAAATACTTTCTAGTCAAATCCAACTGTATATTAAAAGAATTAGATACCACAACCAAGTGGGTTTTATCTGAGAAATACAAGGTTTGGCTCAATACAAGAAAAAAAAATACAGGGTTTGGCTCAATACAAGAAAAACAATATAATACATGTAAAATTTGGAGGCAAAAATTCACATGACCATATCAGTTGATGCACAGAAAACATTTGACAAAACCGAATATGCTTCAGTATAATACTTCCAAAAATAAGAATAAAAAAGCTCCTCAACATGATAAAGGGCATATATGATAAACCCACATAAACGTCATATATAATGGTGAAAAACTGAAAGGTTTCTCTTTAATGTTTTAACAGTGCAATGATGCCCACATCCACTACTGTTATTCAACGTCATGCTTAAAATTCTACTAGAGATATTGGGAAATAAAAGACATCCATATTGTAAAGGGAGAATTAAAACATTCACTCTTTGCAGATAATATGATCCCATTTATATCAATTTTCAAAAAAATCAACAAAACTACCAGAGCTAATAAATGAGTTCATAAAAGTGATGAGATACAAGAGCATCATGCAAATATCAGTAGTGTATTTATACACTAGTACTGAGCATTCTGAAGGGAAAATCAAGACTAAAAATATTCCATTTACAATGGCAACTAAAAGAATCAATATCATGGAATAAATTAACTAAGTATATAAAGGACCTGTAATTGGAAAACAACAAAATATTGCTAAAAGGAATCAAAGAAGAAGTAAATAAATTGGGGACATTCCATGTTCATGTACTAGAAGAATAAATATTGTTAAGAAGTAACTTCCACTAAAATTGATTTACAAATTCAAGGCAATCTGGATCAAAATATTAACAGCTGATGTTGAAGAAGAAAATGAAATTATCCAATTCATTTGGAAGATTAAGAAGCACAGAATAGCCAAAAACATCCTGAAAAAGAAGAAAGAAATTGGGGAACCCACACTTCCTAACTTTAAAGCTCATTACAAAATTCAGTGATGAAAACAGCTTGGACCTGACATAAAGATAAACATATTGATCAAAGGAAACAATCCAGAGTTCAGAATTAGACTGCACATTTTTAAACAATTGATTTCTGACAAGTCTGACAAGTCCACTCTACTAGGACAGAAAATCTCTTCAAAAAATGTTGGAAAAACTGGGAGACATCTATATTCAAATAAAGAAAGAGGACTACTATCTCACAACTGATACAAAAATTACTTCAAAATAGATAAAAGACCAAAATGAAAGTGATAGGACCATAAAGTTCCTGGAAGAAAATGTAAGCAGAACTTGTGGTAGATAAAGGTTTATTAGACCTTACACCCAAAACCACAAGCAATGAAAGAAAGAATACATAAATGGAACCTCCTTAAAATTGAATACTTTTGTGCTTCCAAGGACTTTGCCAAGAATGTGAAAAGTCAGCCTGCTCAATGGAAAAAAATATTTGGAAATCACAAATCCAGTAAGAATTTATGATTCAGATTATACAAAGAAATTATACAACTCAATGATAAAGTGTCAAATCCAATTAAAAAATGAGCAAATGACTTCAGTGGACATTTTTCAAAAGAGGAAATATTAATGGCTAAAAATGCACACAAAGGCATGTTCAGCATTACTACCTATTAGGGAAATGTAAATCAAAATTATGAGCTATCATTTCACACCTACTATAATGGCAAATATTTAAATAAAACAAGAAAAATACAAATGTTGGAGAGAAAATGAAGAAATAGGAACACTCATTTACTGCTGGTGGGATGTAAAAGGGTGCAGCTACTGTGGAAGACAGTTTTGCCATTTCTAAGGAAGCTAAATATAGAACTGCCATATGATGCAGTGATACCATTACTGCATAGTATCAGTACCATGATGTACTGATATATCAAATATACTACATGTATATACCCAGAAGAACTGAAAACAGGACATGAACAGACATTTGCACACTGATGCTAATAGCAGGACTATTCACAATTTCCAAAAGATGGAAACAACTCATGCTTATCAACTGATGAAGGATAAACAATAAACAGGATTGAATAACATTCAGCTGTAAGAAGGAATGAATTCCTGATGCCTGTAACAACACACATGAACCTTGAGTACATTATGCTGAATGAAGTAAGCCAGACACAAAAAGACAAATATTTTATGATCTCACTAATATGAACTAACAATAAACAAAATCAGAGTCATAATCTAGAATATAAGGAACCAGGACACAGGAGGGTAGAAAATGGGGAGCTGATGCATATTTTTGGTAGAACTTTTTATTCCATTGATTCATAATAATTTGAAATGGATAAATGGTAATGATGGTACTATATTATTGTGGTTCTAATTAGCACTGCTGAATTATGTGATTGTGGTTAAAAGGGGAAATTTAGTGTCATGTGTGTCACTAGGAGGAAAGCTAGATAAAACAGATGATGACGGTGGTTAGTAGCAAAAATATAAGAATATTCTTTTATGAATTAGTACAAAGGTATGTCGTTTTCACAAGATGCTAATAGGGTGATAGTTGGGAAGAACTATACCTAAAACAAACTATGGATTACAATTAATAATAATATTTTTTTTATTAATTAAAAAAAGAATTAACAAAACAATTAGAAATCATTCCAATCTACATGTACAATCAGTAATTCTTAATAACATCACATAGTTGCATATTCATCATTTCTTAGTACATTTACATCGATTTAGAAAAAGAAATAAAAAGACAACAGAATAAGAATTAAAACAATAATAGAAAGAAAAAAAACAAAAAAAACAAAAACAAAAAACCTATACCTCACATGCAGCTTCATTCAGTGTTTTAACATAATTGCATTACAATTGGGTAGTATTGTGCTGTCCATTTCTGAGTTTTTATATCCAGTCCCGTTGTACAGTCTGTATCCCTTCATCTCCAATTATCCCTTCTCTTTTTTTTTTTTTTAATTAACGGAAAAAAAGAAATTAACCCAACATTTAGAGATCATACCATTCTACACATGCAATCATTAATTCTTAACATCATCACATAGATGCATGATCATCATTTCTTAGTACATTTGCATTGGTTTAGAAGAACTAGTAATAACCGAAAAAGATATAGAATGTTAATATAGAGAAAAAAATAAAAGTAATAATAGTAAAATCAAAACAAAACAAAACAAAACAAAACAAAAACCTATAGCTCAGATGCAGCTTCATTCAGTGTTTTAACATGATTACTTTACAATTAGGTATTATTGTGCTGTCCATATTTGAGTTTTTGTATCTAGTCCTGTTGCACAGTCTGTATCCCTTCAGCTTCAATTACCCATTGTCTTACCCTGTTTCTAACTCCTGCTGAACTCTGTTACCAATGACATATTTCAAGTTTATTCTCGAATGTCCGTTCATCAGTGGGACCATACAGTATTTGTCCTTTAGTTTTTGCTGGATTCACTCAGCATAATATTCTCTAGGTCCATCCATGTTATTACATGGTTCATAAGTTATCTTGTCTTAAAGCTGCATAATATTCCATCGTATGTATATACCACAGTTTGTTTAGCCACTCTTCTGTTGATGGAGATTTTGGCTGTTTCCATCTCTTTGCAATTGTAAATAATGCTGCTATAAACATTGGTGTGCAAATGTCCGTTTGTGTCTTTGCCCTTAAGTCCTTTGAGTAGATACCTAGCAATGGTATTGCTGGGTCGTATGGCAATTCTATATTCAGCTTTTTGAGGAACCGCCAAACTGCCTTCCACAGTGGTTGCACCCTTTGACATTCCCACCAACAGTGGATAAGTGTGCCTCTTTCTCCGCATCCTCTCCAGCACTTGTCATTTTCTGTTTTGTTGATAATGGCCATTCTGGTGGGTGTGAGATGATATCTCATTGTGGTTTTGATTTGCATTTCTCTAATGGCCAGGGACATTGAGCCTCTCTTCATGTGCCTCTTGGCCATCCGTATTTCCTCTTCTGAGAGGTGTCTGTTCAAGTCTTTTTCCCATTTTGTAATTGGGCTGGCTGTCTTTTTGTTGTTGAGATGAACAATCTCTTTATAAATTCTGGATACTAGACCTTTATCTGATATATCATTTCCAAATATTGTCTCCCATTGTGAAGGCTGTCTTTCTACTTTCTTGATGAAGTTCTTTGATGCACAAAAGTGTTTAATTTTGAGGAGTTCCCATTTATTTATTTCCTTCTTCAGTGCTCTTGCTTTAGGTTTAAGGTCCATAAAACCGCCTCCAGTTGTAAGATCCATAAGATATCTCCCAACATTTTCCTCTAACTGTTTTATGGTCTTAGACCTAATGTTTAGATCTTTGATCCATTTTGAGTTAACTTTTGTATAGGGTGTGAGAGATGGGTCTTCTTTCATTCTTTTGCATATGGATATCCAGTTCTCTAGGCACCATTTATTGAAGAGACTGCTCAGTCCCAGGTGAGTTGGCTTGACTGCCTTATCAAAGATCAAATGTCCATAGATGAGAGGGTCTATATCTGAGCACTCTATTCGATTCCATTGGTCGATATATCTATCTTTATGCCAATACCATGCTGTTTTGACCACTGTGGCTTCATAATATGCCTTAAAGTCAGGCAGCGCGAGACCTCCAGCTTCGTTTTTTTTCCTCAAGATGTTTTTAGCAATTCGGGGCACCCTGCCCTTCCAGATAAATTTGCTTATTGGTTTTTCTATTTCTGAAAAATAAGTTGTTGGGATTTTGATTGGTATTGCATTGAATCTGTAAATCAATTTAGGTAGGATTGACATCTTAACTATATTTAGTCTTCCAATCCATGAACACGGTATGCCCTTCCATCTATTTAGGTCTTCTGTGATTTCTTTTAGCAGTTTTTTGTAGTTTTCTTTATATAGGTTTTTTGTCTCTTTAGTTAAATTTATTCCTAGGTATTTTATTCTTTTAGTTGCAATTGTAAATGGGATTCATTTCTTGATTTCCCCCTCAGCTTGTTCATTACTAGTGTATAGAAATGCTACAGATTTTTGAATGTTGATCTTGTAACCTGCTACTTTGCTGTACTCATTTATTAGCTCTAGTAGTTTTGTTGTGGATTTTTCCGGGTTTTTGACATATAGTATCATATCGTCTGCAAACAGTGATAGTTTTACTTCTTCCTTTCCAATTTTGATGCCTTGTATTTCTTTTTCTTGTCTAATTGCTCTGGCTAGAACCTCCAACACAATGTTGAATAATAGTGGTGATAGTGGACATCCTTGTCTTGTTCCTGATCTTAGGGGGAAAGTTTTCAATTTTTCCCCATTGAGGATGATATTAGCTGTGGGTTTTTCATATATTCCCTCTATCATTTTAAGGAAGTTCCCTTGTATTCCTATCTTTTGAAGTGTTTTCAACAGGAAAGGATGTTGAATCTTGTCGAATGCCTTCTCTGCATCAATTGAGATGATCATGTGATTTTTCTGCTTTGATTTGTTGATATGGTGTATTACATTAATTGATTTTCTTATGTTGAACCATCCTTGCATACCTGGGATGAATCCTACTTGGTCATGATGTATAATTCTTTTAATGTGTTGTTGGATACGATTTGCTAGAATTTTATTGAGGATTTTTGCATCTGTATTCATTAGAGAGATTGGTCTGTAGTTTTCTTTTTTTGTAATATCTTTGCCTGGTTTTGGTATGAGGGTGATGTTGGCTTCATAGAATGAATTAGGTAGTTTTCCCTCCACTTCGATTTTTTTGAAAAGTTTGAAGAGAATTGGTACTAATTCTTTCTGGAACGTTTGGTAGAATTCACATGTGAAGCCATCTGGTCCTGGACTTTTCTTTTTAGGAAGCTTTTGAATGACTAATTCAATTTCTTTACTTGTGATTGGTTTGTTGAGGTCATCTATGTCTTCTTGAGTCAAAGTTGGTTGTTCATGTCTTTCCAGGAACCCGTCCATTTCCTCTAAATTGTTGTATTTATTAGCATAAAGTTGTTCATAGTATCCTGTTATTACCTCCTTTATTTCTGTGAGGTCAGTAGTTATGTCTCCTCTTCCATTTCTGATCTTATTTATTTGCATCCTCTCTCTTCTTCTTTTTGTCAATCTTGCTAAGGGCCCATCAATCTTATTGATTTTCTCATAGAACCAACTTCTGGCCTTATTGATTTTCTCTATTGTTTTCATGTTTTCAATTTCATTTATTTCTGCTCTAATCTTTGTTATTTCTTTCCTTTTGCTTGCTTTGGGGTTAGCTTGCTGTTCTTTCTCCAGTTCTTCCAAATGGATAGTTAATTCCTGAATTTTTGCCTTTTCTTCTTTTCTGATATAGGCATTTAGAGCAATAAATTTCCCTCTTAGCACTGCCTTTGCTGCGTCCCATAGGTTTTGATATGTTGTGTTTTCATTTTCATTCGCCTCGAGGTATTTGCTAATTTCTCTAGCAATTTCTTCTTTGACCCACTCGTTGTTTAGGAGTGTGTTGTTGAGCCTCCACGTATTTGTGAATTTTCTGGCACTCTGCCTATTATTGATTTCCAACATCATTCCTTTATGGTCCGAGAAAGTGTTGTGTAAGATTTCAATCTTTTTAAATTTGTTAAGACTTGCTTTGTGACCCAGCATATGGTCTATCTTTGAGAATGATCCATGAGCACTTGAGAAAAAGGTGTATCCTGCTGTTGTGGGATGTAATGTCCTATAAATGTCTATTAAGTCTAGTTCATTTATAGTAATATTCAGATTCTCTATTTCTTTGTTGATCCTCTGTCTAGATGTTCTGTCCATTGATGAGAGTGGTGAGTTGAAGTCTCCAACTATTATGGTATATGAGTCTATTTCCCTTTTCAGTGTTTGCAGTATATTCCTCACGTATTTTGGGGCATTCTGATTCGGTGCGTAAATATTTATGATTGTTATGTCTTCTTGTTTAATTGTTCCTTTTATTAATATATAGTGTCCTTCTTTGTCTCTTTTAACTGTTTTACATTTGAAGTCTAATTTGTTGGATATTAGTATAGCCATTCCTGCTCTTTTCTGGTTGTTATTTGCCTGAAATATCTTTTCCCAACCTTTCACTTTCAACCTATGTTTATCTTTGGGTCTAAGATGTGTTTCCTGTAGACAGCATATAGAAGGATCCTGTTTTTTAATCCATTCTGCCAATCTATGTCTTTTGATTGGGGAATTCAGTCCATTGACATTTAGTGTTATTACTGTTTGGATAATATTTTCCTCTAACATTTTGCCTTTTGTATTATATATATCATATCTGATTTTCCTTCTTTCTACACTCTTTTCCATATCTCTCTCTTCTGTCTTTTTGTATCTGACTCTAGTGCTCCCTTTAGTATTTCTTGCAGAGCTGGTCTCTTGGTCACAAATTCTCTCAGTGACTTTTTGTCTGAGAATAATAATAATATTTTATTTTAATATTCTTTTATCAACTGTAAAATAGACCCCACACCAATGCTGTTTCAATAATAAGGGCTATAAGGTGTATCAGATTTTCTTTTGGGAGGAATGAAAGTATTTTCAAATTGCCTGTGATGATGAATGCACAATTCTTGTTGATTATTCTGTGAGAGCCATTGATTATATACTTTGGGTGGATTGTATGTTATGTGAATATACACCTATATGGTGTGTGAATATATCTCCATAAAAGTTCTTTAAAAGCAAAAGAAATAAACCTTGGACACCATTAGGCACTGGAAAAAAACTTATAAAGTACATAAAAAAATTATAAAGCAACACTGTTTATATCTAGAGAAGCTATTTTTCAAAACTGAGGGAAAGACTAAGATATTCTCAGATAAACAAAAGCTGAGTATGCATCATTTGATCTGCCCTATCAGCAAAACCAAAGTGAGTTCTTAAGACTGAAAGGAAAGGACACAAGATAGATGATCAAAGAAGCATGAAAAGATCTCCAGTAAAGGAATTATGTTGGTAATTTTAAATTTCAGTACTATTTTATTGTATTTTTGGTATGCAACTCCACATGCAGAATATAGCAGCCAAATGCATTAAAGTAATGAAAAATGCATGGTTTCAGATTCAAAATGAATAAACACATAATTTGGGACAAGAACTTTATAAAGAAGGGTGAATAGAGAAATACAGGAACAAAGTTTGTGGATGATCTTGAAGTTAAGCTGGTATCAAAATCTAAAAATATTATTAGATACAGGATGTTAAATTAGACTCCATGGTAATCACAAAGAAAATACCAGAAAAATATGCAAAAAAGGAAATGAGAAGTATTTCTATAGTGGTTCATTAAAAAAGATCAACTAAATTAAAAAGGAGGAAGTAATGAAATAATTGATGTACAAAAAATTATGACTTACAAAAACCAAATACCAAAATTTTCAGAAGTCCTGAATTACCAGGAGTTATTTAAAAAGTAACTGTCTTAGGGCAGGCCACAATGGCTCAGTGGCAGCATTCTTGTCTGCCATGCAAGAGTCCTGGGTTCATTTCCCAGTGCCTGGCCATGTATTAAAAAAATGTAAATGTCTTAAATATTCAAGTTATCCCACCTACATCATGACTTTCTCCATCATGTATTCAATATATCACAGGTTAGCATAAGAAATTAAATGGGACCTTAGTGGAGTTATGCAGAAGCTGCAGCTGACACATGAAGGCTACTAGACAACATAGAAACTGTCTAGGAACTCAGAAATGCATAAAATTTATGTATAGTATTATATAATATCAATATGTGTTATCTTTCAATGCCAATAAGTTATTGTAAACAGAAAAAAAATTCATACTTCTTCTCTGGTATGAGTAGAGGACCAAAAAATTGTATGCAGATTTTATACATTGTGGGAGACAGATTTTATTCATTGTGGGGGCACCACTTGTTCCCTAACCCCTGTGATGTGGAAGGGAGTACTCTATTCTACTTACAAGTGACACACCTTAAATTCAAAGACACAAATTAGTCAAAAGTGAAAGGATGAAAAAGTATCCCATGAATATTGTAACCAAAACAGAGTAGTGATGGTTAAATAATCAGCAGAAAAAACAGACTAAAAGTCAAATATTCTTAGGAGGAACAAAGAAAGACCCTATATATAGATAAAAGTATCAATTACAAACATAAATAGAATATATAAACTCAGTCTTAAAACATAGAATATAGGGTACATAGAAATAGCCAGAAGTTAGAGAAAGGGGGGCAATTACTTATTACACAGAGAATTTTTAACAAGGTTGAACTTAAATGTTTGGAAATGTAGAGGTGAGGGTAGCTTGTTATTGGGATTATAAGTAACAGTTTTCTACTGTAGGTGAATTAGGTTGAAAGGGGCTGATAGAGAAATAGTAAGTCACCAATTAACCCTACAAATATCTTGTACGAACTAGTACAAATATATAATGCTTGTATAAAGAGTTAATATAAGTGATATATGGGGAAAATACCTTTGTCAGTATGGACTAGAGTTAACAGTAATACCTTATTATTTCATCAACAGTGACAGGCATACCACACCAATACTAGAGGTCAACAATAGAGGAGATAAGGGATATGGGATGATTTGGTTTTTCTGTTTTATACATCTATGTGTCATTTTTCTTTCTGGAGCAATGAAAATGGTCTATAACTGATTGTGATGATGACTGCACAATGAGGGGATGCTACTGTGAGACATTGTATACATATATGATATGTCAATATATCACAATAAAATTTGAGGATGAAAACACATGTAAATAAAAATTATGAGGCCTGAAATATGTGAAGCAAACATTCACAGATTGATGGGAGAAATAGGTGATTCCATATTAATAGTAGAAGACTTCAAAAAATTACTGTAAATAATGGCTAGCACATCCACACTGAAGGCCAAAAGAAAAAGGGGATTTGAATAATAATATCTATCAAGTAGATGCAACAGACATATATAGTTGTATATAACATACATAGAGAGGGAGAGTGTGAGAAATAGGCAACACAAATAGTTTGAAAACAACAGAGTAAATATTTTTCTGAAGTGAAGAAGGATCATTCCCTAGGACAGACTGTATATTATATCACAAACATATTGGAATACAAGTTTCAACAAATTTTAGAAGATTGAAATCATATAAAGGAGCTTACCTGAACAAAATGAAATGAATCTAATTATCAGTAACAAGAGAACATGAGAATTTACAAATATGTGGAAATTAAACAATCACTCATAAGAAACCAAAGTAGCAAAGAAAAAATCACCAGGAAATTTGGAAATAGCTTAAGATGAATGAAAAGGAAAATAGAAAATACCCAGACTTGTGACAAAGATTAGACAGATTGATAAAGAAACAAAAAGAGAGGGCACAAATAACAAAAATCATTTGAACTGAAAGGGGAAATAGTGAAATAAAAGGGATTAAGATATTAAGAATGACTTATGCTAATAAATTAGATAACACATGAAATGGACAAATTCCCAGAGACACACAAATTGACTAAACTGACTCAATAAGAAATATAATCTCAAAAAGACCAAGAACAATTAAGTACTACATCAGTTATCAAAAACCTCCCAATGCAGCAACATCTAGGACAGTATAGCTTCACTACTGATTTAAGTAGAATTTCTCCAAAGAAAATACAAATAGCCAATAGTACATGAAAAAATATTCAACATCATAGGTTATCAGAGAAATGCAAATCAAAAGCAAAATGAAATACCACTTTCCATCCTCAACATGGCTATTGCTATCCAAGTCAAGAATAATAAATTTTGATGAAGATACAGAGAAATAGGGATCCTGATATTATTGCTAGTAGCACTGTAAAATGGTACAGTCACTATGGAGAGCAATTTGGCAGTTCTACAGAAAGTTGAAAATGGAATTCCCATATAACCTAACAATCCAATTTCTTGGTATAAACTCAAAAGGTAGGGACACAGATAATATGGTATACCAATGTTTACAGCAGCATTGTTCAAAGGAGATAAAAAGTGGAAGCAACCCATGTCCATTAATAGATGAATGAGTAAACAAAAAGTGGTGTACAAATGTTTTGGAGCAGCTAGAAGACAAAATCTGAAATGGTGATATGGTAGCCCAAGACAAACTCTGGGATCTGTCCTGTAACTACTTGTTGACAAATGCTTTGAAAACTATTGCTTTTGTCTTTCTTTGCTTTGTATATATGTTATAAAATAAAAATAGAAAGTTAATTCAAAATAAAATTAATATTCTCTTACAAACTAAGGTCTATAGTTAACAGTAACACTGTAATATTCTTTCATTAATTATAACAAAGTCACCCTGTCAATAATAAGAGGATATAAAGGGTATGGTATTTCTTTTGGAAGAAATGAGAATGTTCTCATATTAAAAGTGATGATGAGGGCGGGCCACAGTGGCTCAGCAGGTAAGGATGCTTGCCTGCCACGCCCAAGGACCCAGGTTCGATTCCCGGTGCCTGCCCATGTTAAAAAAAAAAGTGATGATGAATGCATAACTATATGATTATACAAAGAGCCTTTGATTGTACACTCAGAATCAATTGTACAGTGTGTGAATAAAAACTGTTTAAAAAAGTGGCATACATACAGTGGAATATTATTCAGCTGTAAAAGTGAATGAAGATCTGACACATACTATAACATGCTTGAATCATGAAGACATGTTGTATAAAATAAGCCAGATACAAAATGACAAATATTGTATGAACTTGTTTATACAAAATAATTGAAAGAAGGAAATTTCTTAGTGACCAATGGCTGCTGTGTTACAAAATTATGTTGTTACCAGTGTCTGGAGGTGTACAGAAGGAAAAGGAGTTATTGTTTGATGAGTAGAAAGTTTCTGTTTGAGGTGATGAAGAAGTGGGATAATGGACATTGGTGATAGTAGCACAATGTCACGAATGTAATTGATCCAACTGAAATGTCCACTTGAAAGTGGTTAAATGGAAAACTGTGAGTAGTAATTGGTACCACAAGAACAAGTTTTAAAAAGATCACAATGATATATACACTTGACACTCATGAGAATGGTTACTGTTAAAAAAAATACTCACAAGGTGCAGAGAATTAGAAAACCTTGTACATTTCTGGTGGGAATATAAAATGATGCAACCACTGTGTGAAAGAGTTTGGAGATTTCTCAAATAGTTAAACATACAACTATCATCTGACCTGGCATTCTACTTATAGATATATTCCCCAAAGAACAGGAAACTCAAACATATAATTGTAGAGCAATACTTACAGAAATGTTTTTATTATATCTAAAAGATGGAAGTAACCCAAGTATGCATCAAACAGAGGAGATAAAGTGTGTTATATAAACATACAATGGAATATTATTCAGCTGTATAATGAAGTTCTGACACATGCTACCATGGATGAACTAGAAGACATCACATTGAATGAAATGTCAGGCAGATACAGACATATTGTATGATTTCACTCATTTGAATAACTGAAATGAGCAAGTTCAGAGACAGAAAATAGATTAAAGTTTATCTGGTGCAGGATAGATAGGCAATAGTGAATTGATGCACAATGGTACAGAATTTCTGTTTAGGGTAAAGGAAAGGTTCTGGAAATGAATGGTGGTGAGCAGAGTACAACATTGTCCATGTAACTAATCTCAGTGAATGTTATTCTTAGGAGTGTTTGAGATGGTAACATGCATGCTGTATATATGTTTCCAGAATTTAAAAATTGTCTTTGTCTCTTTTGTTGCTCTTTTTTTAAATTGTGGAGACATATATACAACATACATGTTATACTGTCTCTTTTCTTACCCCAAGATGGGATCTAATATTGGAGAAAAGACTTGAAAAGACCTTGTTGGACATATACCTTGTAATGATATTAATGTGTATAACATGTTAACTCTACATAAGGGAGTACCATTAGTGATTATCCTAGTTCTAAGGATATTTACATAGAAGCATTGTGTGCAAGGAAAATGGTGTGTCCAGGATACTCTCAAATGTTTAGGAAGGAGAAAGACATAAAAGAAGAAATAAGAAATGGCAAATGTGGCAAAATATTTAAAAAATCCTAAATCAGGACATAGGGGCAGGGTTTTGATATTCTTTATTTTTTGCATTTGCCCTGTGTGCCAGTTTTAAAGGATTTATGTACCCTAGAAAAGCCATGCTTCAATCCTAACACAATCTTGTGGAGGAAGCTATTTCTTTAAGCCCTATTCAGCACTGTATGGTGGGAACTTGGTTAGATTATCTCCATATAGATGTGGCTCTACCCATTCCAGGTGGCCTTGATTATTTTACTAGAATTCTTTAAAAGAGGAAGCATTTTGAGGAAAGTGGAGAACAAGGAGAGAGCCACAGAACCACAGAAGAACCACAAGCCAGAGACATTTGGAGATGAAAAAGGAAAGTGCCCCCAAGAGAGCTTCATGAAATAAGAAGCCTGGAGAGAAAGCAAGCAGCATTGCCATGTTCACCATGTGATTTTCCAGTTGACAGAGAAACCCTGAACTTCATAGACCTTTCTTAAGTGAATGTAACCTCTTGTGCCTTCATTTGGACATTTTTATAGACTTGCTTTAATTGGAACATTTTCATGGCCTTAGAACTGTAAAATTGCAACTTATTAAATTCCCCTTTCTAAATGCCATTCTGTTTCTGGTATATTGCATTCTGGCAGCTAGCAAACTAGAACACCCTGCAATTTAGAAATTATTTCAGTAACATTAAAGGAAAAAGTGAAACAAGAAGGGAATTGAAATGGCACACTACAAAATAATGGAGGATTTAATAATAAAAAATACACACAGAAAACAATTTAAATGGAAATTTTACATCTTTCATTGTAAGTAATTTTATTCACTATGCCAAGCTCTGTTCTCATTTATCTTAATAAATTTTCATTTAAAGTAATTACTTAATTAGAACAGAGCTTGGTGCAACCATTTATTGCCTGTAAGAGAACCACTTTAGATACAAAGATCAGAGAGGTTGAAAATGAAGGAATGGAAAACAGTACTGAGATACTACATGCAAATATTACCTAGAAATTAAATAGGCACACTAGAATAAAAGATAGAAATTAAAACAACCATAGTTATAAAAAAAAGAACATTTTATATATATATTAAAGTGTCAACCTCTCAAGAACACGTAAAAATTATAAACATATACAGGGAACAGCAGAGCACCAAAATATATGGAGGAAAAAATAAATATGTGTCTATTTGGATAGACATATAACTCTCTATTATGGTAGATAGTTCTACTATAATAGTTGGACAGCTCAATTTTCCATTTCACAAATGAATAGAAAAACTAGACAGATGATTGATAAGGAAATAAAGGACTTAAACAACACTATCATCCAACTAGTTCCAGCAGAATATATGTTCTTCTGGAGTCCATGTGGAACATTCACAGAATAGATCACATATGTTACACTACAACCTACATAAAAGAACACTGAACACATAAGTAACTTCTTTGACTGAGTGATATGAAATTAGATATCGATAACAAAAAGGAAAGTGGGAAGTTCCACACATATGTGGAAATTGAACAATATGCCCAATCAACCAAAGGGTCACAGATGAAATCATGAGGAATATTAGAAAAAACACTTAGAAGATATACAAAATTGAATATACAGCATAACTTATAGGATGCACTGAAAATCTTGCTAATAGAGAAATTTAGCCATAAACACCTGTATTTAGGGTGGGCATAATGACATAGTGGCAGAGTTCTCACCTGTCCTGCTGGAGCCCTCAGTTCAATTCTTGGTGCCTGCCTATGCAAAAAAAAAACTGTATTTAAAAAGAATAACAATTTTAAATTAATACCAGAATTTACAACTTAAGGAAATAGCAAAAGAAGAGCAACCTAAACCCAAATCTGGTAGAAGGAAGGAAATAAAGATTAGATCACAGATAAATCAGAGAACTGAAAAACAATAGAATCAATACAACTAAAAGTTGGTCTTTGAAAAGATCAACAAATTTGAAAATCTGATAGGTAGGTAAAGAATAAAAGAGAGAAGAAACAATTCATTACATTTAACAACAAAAGTGGTGACATTTCTAACAACCTCAGAAATAAAATGGGTTTTAAGAAAATACTACAAACATTTCTGCCCCAACAGATTAGATATCTTTGACAAGATGGCCAATTCCTAGAAACCCACCTTGTCCACTTTATAATATTTACTCTCAAAAATTCACTTTTTAAAAAAAAAGTACATATTTTTGAAAAGCAGGTATTTTATGTAATCACATATTCTACTTTTTATATTATTCATAATTTTATGTTATCTTTTGTCTTTCTTGCTTAGTTATTATGCAACATTTTTAAAGCAATTAATAATCTCTTTGAGTCAAGGCTGTGTTAGTCAATGCAAATATACAGGCAAACAAAACAGTCAATTGTCTGCCCTGTAGTGTTTAAGTTTAGTTTACAAAGGATAATTTAAAGTTAAAAAATGACAATATTAACTATGTATATAGTATCGAAGGATGTCATTTTTGAGATGGGACAATCTTGTTGGAAAGAACAAATGGGCTTGGTGAAATTTAAAGTATTGAGCTGGGCAAAGTCCTAGAAAATTTGCCTGATATACAAACAAGTTTAATGAGAAATGCACAAAATCCCAGCAACAGTAGACTGTTTTTTTGCAGAAATTGAGAGTGGAATGAACTGCAGGCAATTGGGGTGGACTGGATGGCAAAGAGTGAAAGAGAGAAGAATTCAGGATCTGAGGACAATAGTAAGCCCTATATTCTTTGTTCTAAGAACAGTGCATGCACTGACAAATTTAAAGAAAAATGGCATGATGAGATATCTGTGTCCAAGCGAGCCCTTTAGGTTTAGGATACATTGACATTAGGACTAAAGGGGTACATTAAGAGAAAATTTAGAATGGCACTGGTGAATTTTAAATATCCAAAGATGGATGCCTAAAAACCTTAATGAAAGAAATGAGATCTGTATCATAGGATTGAATATGGAAATTGAAATCAAGTATAATTTGATCCTCTCTTCTTGAATCCCACTTAGACTAAGGAGAGGTGACTTACTTGAGGCCTCACTTGAATCATCTTGCAGGAGATCCCACTAGTGCGATCTGGTACAATTTGAGCATTAAAAAAAAAGATGAGAATACATGGAATAAAATAGAATACATAATGTTTGAGTGCTGTAACATAGCCAGTGAGCAAGCAAACCCTTTGTAAGGCAGAAAGCCAAATAAAACATAGATCTCTGTTGGAAATGGAAAATATGACAGGATGGCAGCCATTAGAGGGTGGTTGACTGGGTTGAAAATATTGTGGGTGGAGGACGGATGGAGACTACAGTATAGCAGTAGATATATTATGAAATACATCTTCATAAAATGACATAATACAAGGTGAAAGCATGTTTTTGCATATGGAAGAACTTTAAGAAATTTCAACAGGTTATAAAATTCACATCACTGATGTGTAAGGAAGTGGATCTCAGATCATGCTTGATTGAATGCAGTAAGTAAAGCATAGCTTCAAGCTGGGTTTCTACTGGGAATGTTGGGCCTAAATCTCAAAAGGGAACACTGAGCAGATTAAGGCTGGGTCATATGTGCTCCTCAAATTTGTTGAAGATGTAAAAATAAAAGAACCTCATGAGGAGCTCCATATTGAAGTTTACTGGAAAAAATAGATATTTTTAGACAGTTTGTGAAGGGTAAAACAATGAATGAAAGTTGAAGGGGTCTGTAAGTGAGTTTATAGCACTGAATCAAAGTTGATTTCTGATTTGAAGTGTTTTAGGAATATGCCTTTGTTTTGTCAATAAATACAATGGAGTATTTTTATGAAATGTTTGTTCATGATCAAAAATAGTTAAATTGTAACAGCTGGAGAAACTTAGTAATGGTATCAGGAAATCTTTGTACCTACTCTTGTAATTTTTTATATTATTTCAAAATGAATTACTTCAAAAACACCCGTGTCCATCTCCCAACATCCCCCAAAACCCTATTAGGGCCTTAACTGGAAATCATTCCTTTTATAAACTCCTTTTAGGGGGGAATGAGCATCAATGTTACATGAATGTTGAGAACATGGTATCTATTTTCATTCATTCAGAATGCTATTTATGTCTTTCAATAGTATTTTATGGTTTTTGTCACATGGCACTTTTCTTGTTAAATTTATTTTATTGTTTATGTTGCTGTTGTGAATAGACCATTTCCTTCAACTTCCATTTCTAGTTGTTGCTAGTCATTCTCCAGTCTATTGCTAATTTGGAAAAATACTATTATTATTTTTGTATGTAGCCATTTTATCCAATTGTCTGATTAATTTTCATTTTCTTTTTAAGCTCTAGAAGTTTGTGCTTTCTATGTCTACAAATATATTATTGGCAAAATACAACCAACACATATTAATTGTATAAAGTTTTTAGTCTTAATACATTTCTTTATGAGAAGCAATACAATATTGAATAATAATGACATTAGTAGCAAAAAGAAAAAGAAATCGTTTACAAAATCAAGTGTTCTAACTGGAAGATTTCAAGATTATTTTTTAAAAAGTCATCAGTTATCTACATTTATTTTTTCTCCAGAGCAGATGCCTGGGCTATTATTCCTTTCTTCATATTGAGTAGTGGACTTTCTATTACAAAATATGTAACTGTATTTCTTTCCATAGTGCCTGAGTTGCAAAACATTTCAAAAAAACTGTAATTTATCTTCCTATATAATGCAGATATGAAAATTAAAGATTCTGCAATTTTGTGAAATGAAAATAAAATATTCATTTCACTGTCATGGCACTAAAGTACTCAAATCTACCTAAATGAAATTCAACCAAAATTTTGAAGCAATCAGCCTTTTAAGAGTTTAAATGTTATTACTTAGTAAGTGTGTCATTATTATAATAATCAAGTATGTCATTTGTGTCCTGAATGATTTGGGGTCTTTGTGGAAACAGTGAGGTGTTCGCATTTCCCCTGCTGCATACTTTGGAGACTGACTGCATTTTAACTTTAACCCAGGTTGAAAGCCATGGAGAAAACCATATATTATATAAATCCATTCTCTAAACCAGGGATGTGTTACTCTAGAATTTTTTGTGCTCACTCTGCTTTCAGGAGGTGGATCAGATTTTAGCCATATTTCTGCACTTGGCTTTTTTTTGCCTGTCTGTGTTTGTGTGTTTCTCAGGATTATCTATCTCTTTCCACTTCAGCAGTCTTTTTTTTAATTCTTTGTATGCAGTATGGCAGGGGTCACATTTCATTCTTTTCCCATGTGAGTATCCCTTTATAGCAGCAGCATTTGATGAACTTTTTTGTTTGGTTTTGTTTCCCATTTGTTTGCTTGCATGTCTGTTTATTTTGGAAGTGCAACTTCCAGGAATCAAACCCAGGATTCCTGCACAGCAGGCAAGAATTCTACCACTGAACTACCATCACACACACACACCCCTCAGTAGTCTTTCAGGATAGATATTAGTGACTTTTGGTAGATACTAGGGGAATGAGGTCATGACTTGATCACATCAGGGATTTGCAAGGTGGAGAAGTGCCACAGGCTATCAAATGTGAAGGTTTACTTTTATGTGCCAAGCTGGGAGGGTAACACATGTAATTAGGGCACTGATTCTTGTTGAAAAGTGATTACAAACATTTATGAGACTTATTAGTCTGAGATGGTGTATGACACCAAGAGAAAATAGTTAATAAATTTGAACAAAAATCCAAACAATATACATAGGTGGATGGTTCTTAGACCTATTCCACCTTCAGTGGATATCATTAGAGTAAAACTTAACTAGACATAAGTATATTTTCAAATTTCAAATTAGAGAAAGAGAAAAGAAATTGCAAATGATTCATAATCTTTTGAAATAGTGATACTTACAAGAAATAGGCATATACAAAATGATGAGATTGTAGACTTACTGATTTCACCTCTCCAAGGAAATATACAAAACTAAACTAAATGCAGATTCAGAGTTTAAGTTTTCTACAGGAGAAATTTAGTTTCGGTGAACGCATCTGAATGGCAAAAAACAAAAACAAACAAACAAAAAAACAGCCTCTGACATGGCTCTTCAGTAAACTGATAATTTAAGTGCTGCACAAATTTCATCTTAAGTAGATTTAAACAGTATGCAATACTAGGTATTGAAAATCACAATAGTGTTTTGAGTACTAAAAGCTAACTTCTGTTCATGCATGAATTTTACTCAAGGCAAGCATATCCACACTTGAAATTTGCATATTTGTTAAATTCACATGGCAAATAAGCAATTTAAAGTGTACAATTCAGGGGCATTTAGGGCATTCTCATTCTTTGAAATTATCACTTCTATCCATCTACCTTTATAAATAATATGGTATCAGTCACACTAAAGTATTTTAGTAACCTAAACTTAAAAGTAACTTAAGATCATTACTTAGTTATAAGTAATTGTAAAATGTCGCACTTGAAAACAGAAAAATTTTTAAAGTATATTTTAAAATCTTTACTCAAAACTTTGCTTTTATTAAAGCCATGAAAGTAAAATTATTATGAATGATGGAATTTGGGGTAAATAACACGTAACATTAATATTGGGAGTTGTATTACCCATACTTGTAAACTCTTCAACATTTTTTCAACTACATAATTTTTGCAGGAAAAATTAAACAAAAAAGAAAATAACAAAGGCATATACATTTCCCCTTTCACTTCGGACTCTGAGACATGGCTCAGCCAGACTGGCTGGTCCCTCAACTGATCCACTGGATGGTTGAAATATTTTACATATCAATTTCAGTATTTTAGAATGATTTCCCCTCTCTGTGTATCTTTATTAGAATTGTCACTAGAAAGTATAGATCTCATAAAATAATCCCAGTTTCTGACCGGGCAAAACCCCCGACAAGCAGACGTTTTGCTAATATATACCTCTTGCTAAGAAAGTAGAGCATGAACTACATGAAAAGAGTGCATAAAATGAAGATTCTGTGCTTGTTATTTAAAAATAAACCTCAGAGAACTGCAACAAAGTCCCTACCTCAGTCTCAGGCATGAACAAGAAGCTATTTACTCACATGCACGTGGCCCAAGTACTCCACGAGCTACGGGTGCCTCCTCCGTGGGTCCCACAGGAAGAAATTGTTTGTCCTTCCTGTGGTTGTGACGCCTAGTGTGGGAAATGGGCCAGGAGGTGTTTCTGGCATGGTTTGGTCAGAAAAAGTGTTTTTGCCCTCCCTCTGCTGGCCGGCGGTCCACAGCGCAGGAAGTTTTGGGCTCTGCTTCATTGTGAAAATGTGCCTACTCCCTGAATGATTAAATAACTGAGGCTGTATTCAGACTGTTCAATGCCCAGAGACTGAGCCTGAGTGAAGTGAACTCCTCAGCACAGTCAATATTGAAGGTTCAGAAAGAAGGACCTGAAGAAAGAGCAAGCTCTGGAGTCCCCTCTGTGACCTGACCACTGTTCACATCACACCTTTGCCCCCCACCCCCCACTTGTCTGCACAAGTCCAGGACAAAACTCCTGGTACATCACAAAAGGTATCTGTGACATCCCATGGGGCTCTCTGCACTGGCCCAACTTAGCCAGAGTCCTTCCTACTTCCATTGCACCAACTTTCTGCCCTGTTCAGTTAAGAGATAACCACAGTTTTGTTGATGAAGTTATTGGACATCGAGTTAGGTGACCTGTCCATTATTTCATTGACACCGGGAAGCATGGCAGGCCCAATCCTATGTTCCCAGCTCAGGGTACACAGAGTTACATGGGTCAAAAAAGTTTAGCAGGTGGCTGCTTAAGTCATAAGGAGGGGTGACTGAAGTCCCTTCTCCACAGCTTACTCCTCAGAGCCTGACTCATGTGTTAGAAAGTACATGATACTTGAAAGAGAATAAGCACTCACCTGATCGTGAAGAAAAACAATTTATTCACAATCTTGCAAGAATGGATGCCCACCAAAAAATGGTGGTAGGTGCTCCAAACAATAGAATGCCACATGTATTTATATCCTAAGCTTAACACATAGGCCCCTCTCCTATTTCTCCACTGATTAGATAATCCAGAAGTTACAGTCTATGCAGATAGTCTAACCAAATTTCCTACAGAAGGTTCTTGCTTTTTATTACTCTTTACATTTCAATGATCCTGGCTATTATTTATTTAAACTTCTATCTACTTTTTTTGGTGACAATTCTAGGCTTACATCAGAGGTGCTCTCCTTCCCTGCTCCCTGAGTTGTTCTGCAGCCCCTTCTTGCACCACCTTGTGTGAAAGCTAAACTTAATTTTCTTACAAATCTCCCCTCTTTCTTTTAGAACATTTTTAGTTTGTACATTTTATTCTTTCTTCAAATTTGATGGGAATATTTTTATGCTTTTCATTATAGGGATTTTCTTTTTTAAGGAAAAATTTGTACTGAACAGGCATTTGTTTGGTTAAGGCAGCCTCAATGAGTCTCTGAACTAATCCTCAGGTACATGGGATAATGGAGCATTCAAGTGCTATGTGTACCCCAGCTAGGATGAAAAGAAGTTAACATGGATAGTGCCACCCCTTTCCGTTTCCTTGACTTGTTTTTTTTTTAAACATCCCATGAGAGGGTCTTCTATGCCTGATTTTTTTTTGCCAATTCTTTGGATAAGATCCTCAGACTTGTAGAGCTTTGCTAAGAGTTCTATTTGGGGCTGAATTATTGGGGATAAATGTTTAACCACCTCTGGCCATAAAGCTAATGCCTTCCTTCTCAGCTCATATTACGTTTAGGGCCATCTTATTTTTCCATGTCATTTGGCAAGTAACATACAACACTTCTGCTCTTCCTTCAATTGCATACTTGGTGTAATTAATTTGATTAATCTACATTTTTGTTGATGGTGAGCACCAGAATAAGGATTATTGAAATTCTGCAGCTACTTAATTTCTAATCTTAAACTCATTTGAGATTTCCCTTGGAACTCCTATACTTTGTAAATGAACTCAATCCTCCTACATTTTAAATACCATGGTGAATGGGATGGCCAGTTGGATCAGAGCACATGTCCTTCCCACCTTCTTTGGAAACACAGGTTAGGTGATGCCTTTTTCACAATACCACCAAAGGCTGGCTGTGGTGTAGTTAACCTGGAGAGATTTTTATTATTGTCCTCTGTCACATCCCATGCTTGGATACATGAGACCATGGTCCCAAGGACCTGGAGCCCCTCTTCGCATCTAGAGAGACAGGCAGAGTGATTTCCTTAACTGAGGCAAGAAGCCAGTATGACCTTGACTTTTCCTTCTCTGATTAGAGGGACAGGGGAAGACAATATACTTCAATTTTTGACAGGAGTAGTATTCTGAAAAATTATCATGCACTTGGACTCCTTTTGGGTTCCTCCATACCCTTTGGAAAGGGCACAACAAGAACAGTGGGATGGCCTGTTGCACACACATAACAGTTGCTTTTGTTTAGACTCAGGACTGGATATAGGATCCATTCCACCCAGGCATTTGCATTTTTGCACCCTATCCCTAAACTTATGTTGCTCCGAGTTTTCTGTTCTTTCTGCCCTGACAACTTTGGGATTATTCTGTATTTGGGAAACTAACTTTTAGCTGAGTCCTTAGGCACTATTGAAGAGTTAATTGGAGAGGGAGTTATTGAATAGGGAAAGAACTTGTATCCTGAACCTTACTAGAGGATGTTTTTCAGTGAGATTTGCCCCATCCCATATATTCTGTGAACTATTATTGCATTTCTGCTGCACCCCCTGCTAGATGTTTTTTTGCTTCCTTGATGGTTATCATGAGGTTACACTGCCTTTAGGTCTGTGAAATTAATTCCATGTTCACATTTCATCCTTGAAATTGGGTAGTCCATTGTCACGGTTAGGGACATATGTCAACTTGACCAAGTTGTGGTACCTGTTTATCTGATTGGGTAAGAGCTGGCCTGTCTGTTGCAATGAGGACATTTCATAGGATTAGGTCATGATCATGTCAGCTGCATCCACAGCTGATTCCATTTGTAATCAGCCAAAGGGGAGCATCTTCTGCAATTAGTGATGCTAAATCTAATCACGGGAAGCCTCTTAAGGTGGACTCAGAGGAGACAGGTCTCATTCCTGCTTTGGCTGGTGAGCCTCTCCTGAGGAGTTCATCCAGACCATCCATCAGAGTCGTCAACTTCACAGCCTGCCCTGTGGATTTTGGACTCTGTGTTCATGTGGTCATGTGAGACACTTTCATAAATTTTATATTTGCAAGTGTTCCCTGTTGATTCTGTTTCTCTAGAGAACCCTAACAAATGCATCTTGGTACCAGGAGTGGTTATTAAGAAACAGAATCTTAAAATGAGTTTTATGAATGGTTTTCTACTCTGACTGAACTTGGAGACACTAAGGACCCTGATTCCCATAATCAGAATGACACTCAAAATCCATGGAGTGAGTTGGCAAAGGAGATAGTAAAAATATCATCATTCAATTCTCCTAATGCTTCACTTGCACAAAGCCAGACTCTGGGGGATAATTTTTTGACACTTTTACAGAGTTTTGTAGAAATAAGAGTCATAGAGATGTTGATTGATTGTTGTTAGATACACTGGCTACATTAAGGGGTGAAAGGGATGGGCTTAAGGCTTCAAACGAAAAGCTCAAGTGCCGACTGAAAGATGTAGACGTTTCTGTGAGTATCTTGAAGGAAAATCTTATTTCCTGTAGCTGTAGACTTGAGATCTCTGAAAATCAGACTCAATCTTATTGTTAGAGTAGCAACTTTACAACATAAACTGAAATCTCAGTCTTGCATGGTATCTGCCATTAAAGTGAGGGCATTGATTGGAAAAGAGTGGGACCATGAAAAATAGGACGGTGACATACGGATTGATAATGATGTTGGGGGCGGGGTTGAAACCCTAGGCCATGCTGAGTCTTCTCTAGATAACCCTGTAATAGTCTGCCCTGAGGACATAGCCGCCCCACCTCCAGGCTGCCTTGAGGAATTGGCCACCCAACCTCCTCCTGAAGGGATTAGCCCTAGAGTGATTAATCCTGTTTCACCACATGAAACTGCAAATGAAGGCCCTGAAGCAAATGGCTTGGGAGATATTTCTAATTCTTTTCATGACCCACCCCCACCACCCCTCATTTCTTCCAGACCTATAACTAGACTAAAGTCCCAACAGGCCCCTAAAGGTGAGATACAAAGTATCACACATGAGGAGGTACATTATATTCCAAAAGAACTGTGTGAGTTTTCCAATTTATATAGATAGAAATCAGGGGATTATGAGTGGCAATGGATTTTAAGAGTGTGGGATAATGGTGGGAAGAATATAAGGCTGGATCAGGCTGAATTTATTGATATGGGCTCACTAAGCAGAGATTCTGCATTCAATGTTATAGCTCGAGTGGTTCAAAAAGGTGTTAACAGCTTGTTTGGGTGGTTGTTTGAAACATGGATCAAAAGGTGGCCAACATTACCTGAGGTTGAAATGCCAGAACTGCCCTGGTATAATGTAGATGAGGGAATCCAGAAGCTTAGAGAGACTGGAATGTTAGAGTGTATTTATCATGCAAAGCCTGCTGTTACACCCCAGGAATGTCCAGAAGATGCACCTTTTACCAGAACAGTGAGAAATAAATTTGTGAGATTAGCACCATCATCCCTCAAGAGCTCTGTGGTTGCACTTCTCTGTAGGTCAGATATTACTGTAGGAACTGCTGTCACTGAGCTGGAATCCTTAAACACAATGGAGATGACAAGATCCCAAGTTGGCAGAAGCCAGGTGGCAGCACTAAATCACCAAAGACAGGGTAGACGTGGCTATTATAATAGACAGCAAACTCAAAGGAGGCATCAAAATTATATGACATGTAGAGATTTGTGGCATTGGCTAGTAAATCATGGGGTACCAAGAGATACAATAGAAGAGCAGTCTACTAAATTCTTGTTCAAGATGTATAAACAAAAGAGTTCCAGGTCAAGTGATCAGAAGTCTAACCTGAATTACAAAAACACAGAGTCATGGTCCCTTAATCAATTTCCATACTTGAAACAGTTTACAGACCCAGAACCCCTTGAATGAAGGGGAGGCCAGGCCACTTTGGGGGAGAAACCGGTTACACTGCCACAAATTTATACTGTTAATCTTCCTCCAAGTCTTCCCCAAGGAGACCGATGGCCTTTTACCAGGGTAACTGTACATTGGGGAAAAGGAAATGATAAGATATTTTGGGGATTATTAGACACTGCTTCAGAAGTGACATTAATTCCAGGGGACCCAACATGTCACTCTGGACCACCAGTCAGAATGGGGGCTTATGGAGCCAAGGTGATCAATGGAGTTTTAGCTCAGGTACATCTCACAGTGGGTCCATTGGGCCCCTGGACCCATCCTGCAGTTATTTCTCCAATGTATAGTTTGCATAGACATACTGAGCAACTGGCAGAATCCCTATGCTGGCTCTCTAACTCATGCAGTGAGGACTATTATGGTGGGAAATGCCAAGTGGAAGCCACTAGGACTACCCCTACCAAGCAAAATAGTAAATCAAAAGCAATACCATATTCCTGGAGGGATTGCAGAGATTACTGCCACTCTTAAGGACTTGAAGGATGCAATGGTGGTGATTCCCACCACATGCCCATTCAACTCTCCTATTTGGCCTGTGCAGAAAACAGATGAGTCTTGGACGATAACAGTGGATTATCGTAAGCTCAACCAGGTCGTAACTCCAATTGCAGCTGCTCTTCCAGATATAGTATCATTGCTTGAGCAAATCAATACATCCCCGGTACCTGGTATGCAGCTATTGATCTGGCAAATGCTTTTTTCTCAATAGCTATTACTAAGGACCACCAGAAACAATTTGTTTTCAGCTGGCAAGGTCAGCAATATACTTTCACTGTCTTACCTCAGGGGTATATCAACTCTTCAGTCCTAGGTCATAATCTTGTTCACAGAGAACTTGATCATTTCTGCCTCCCACAAGACATCACACTGGTCCATTATATTGATTGGACCTAGTGAGCAAGAAGTAGCAACTACTCTATATTTATGGGTAAGGCATTTGCATGTCAGAGGATGGGAGATAAATCCAACAAAAATACAGGGGCCTTCGCCTCTGTAAAATTTCTAGGTGTCCAGTGGTGTGGGGCATGTCGAGATATCCCTTCTAAGGTGAAGGATAAGTTGCTGCATCTGGCCCCTCCCACAACCAAAAAAAGAGGCACAATGCCTAGTTGGTCTTTTTGGATTTTGGCGACAACATATTCCTCATTTGAGTGTGCTACTCCGGACCATTTATCGAGTGACCAGAAAAGCTGATAATTTTGAGTGGGGACCTGAGCAAGAGGAGGCTCTGCAACAGGTCCAGGCTGCTGTACAAGCTGCTCTGCTTGGATGATATGATCCAGCAGATCCAATGGTGCTGGAAGTGTCAGTGAGAAATAGAGTTGCTGTCTGGAGCCTTTGGCAGGCCTCTATAGGAGAATCACAATGCAGACCCTTAGGATTTTGGAGCAAAGCCTTACCATCTGTTGCAGATAACTACTCTCCTTTTGAGAAACAGCTTTTGGCCTGCTACTGGGCCTTAGTAGAGACTGAACGCTTAACCATGTGCCACCAAGTTACCATGAGTTGCCTATCATGAGTTGGGTGTTGTATGATCCACCAAGCCATAAAGCTGGGCATGCACAGCAGCACTCTATTGTAAAATGGAAATGGTATATACGAGATAGAGCCAGAGGAGGTCCTGAAGGCACAAGTAGGTTACATGAAGAAGTGGCACAAATGCTCATGGTTTCCACTCCTGCTACATTACCTTCTCTTTCCCAGGCCAGAGCTATGGCCTCTTGCGGAGTTCCTTACAGTGAATTGACTGAGGAAGAGAAAACTCGGCCCTGATTTACAGATGGTTCAGCACGATATGCAGGTACAACCCAAAAGTGGACAGCTGCAGCAGCATTACAACCCCTTTCTGGGGTGTCCTTGAATGACAGTGGTGTGGGGAAATCCTCCCAGTGGGCAGAACTTCGAGCAGTTCACCTGTTTGTTCATTTTCCTTGGAATGAAAACTGGCCAGAGGTGCATTTGTATACTGGCTCATGGGCTGTTGCTAATGGTTTGACTGGAGGGTCAGGGACTTGGAAAGACCATAATTGGAAAATTGGTGACAAAGAGGTCTGGGGAAGAAGTATGTGGATAGACCTTTTTGCATGGACTAAAAACATGAAGATATTTGTGTCCCATGTGAATGCACACCAGAGGGTGACTTCAGTAGAGGAAGATTTTAATAATCAAGTGGATAAGATGACCCCTTCTGTGGATACCTGTCAGCCTCCTTCCCCAGCAGCTCCTGTCATTGCCCAATGGGCTCGTGAACAAAGTGGTCATGGTGGTAGGGATGGAGGTTACCCACGGCCTCAGCAACATGGACTTCCACTCACCAAGGCTTGCCTGGCTACAACCACTGCTGAGTGCCCAATTTTCCAGCAGCAGAGACCCACACTCAGCCCCCGATATGGCACCATTCCCTGACGTGACGAGCCAGCTACATGGTAGCAGGTTGATTATATTGGGCCGCTCCCTTCATGGAAGGGGCAGCGATTTGTTCTAACTGGAATAGACACATACTCTGGCTATGGGTTTGCTTTCCCTGCATGCAATGCTTCTTCCAAAACTACCATCCGTGGGCTTACACAATATCTTATCCATCATCATGGTATTCCACATAGCATTGCTTTGGATCAAGGAACACACTTCACAGCAAATGAACTGCGGGAATGGGCACATGCTCATGGAATTCTCTGGTCTTGCCATGTTCCCCATCATCCAGAAGCAGCTGGATTGATAGAACGGTGGAATGGCCCTTTGAAAACTCAATTACGGTGCCAACTAGGTGGCAAAAACTTGAAAGGCTGGGGTAATGTTCTCCAGGAAGCTGTGTATGCGCTGAATCAGCGTCCACTGTATGGTGCTGTTTCTCCCATAGGCAGGATCCATGGGACCAGGAACGAAGGAGTGGAAATGGGTGTGGTGCCACTCACTATTAATTCTAGTGATCCACTAGGAAAAGTTTTGCTTCCTGTCCCTGCTACCCTGAGTTCTGCTGGTCTACGGGTTTTAGTTCCAAAACAGGGTGTGCTTCCTCCAGAAGAAACAACAATGATACCACTGAACTGGAAGTTAAGATTCCACCTGGTCACTTTGGGCTACTTATGCCTCTGGATCAACAAGCCAAGGAGGGGTTTACATTATTTTCTGGGGTAATTGACCCTGGCTATCAGGAGGAAGTAGGACTGCAACTACATAATGGAGGTAAAGAAGAGTTTTCTTGGAATATAGGAGATCCCCTAGGGCGTCTATTAGTACTACCATGCCCTGTGATTAAAATCAATGGAAAACTGCAACAACTCAATCCAGGCAGGACTACTAATGGCTCTGAAGGTTCAGGGATGAAGGTTTGGGTCACCCCATCAGGCAAAGAACCACAACCAGCTGAAGTGCTTGCTGAGGGAAAGGGAACATGGAATGGATAGTGGAAGAAGGTAGTGATAAATATGAACTTCGACCACGTGATCAATTACAGAAACGAGGACTGTAATGCTGCTTTGTTCATGTTATACTATTTAAGTTGTAAAATGTCAAGTTTACGAATGAATGTTACCCAAGCATTTGCACACTATTCTGGAGAGATTTAATATGTTTCCAGTTATATGCAGGACGGTTGAGTATTGTCAGGTAAGAGAAAAAATGTGTGCTTATTTGTTTTCATTTGGAAATTAAGTATGGTTTAAGTTGATATATATATAGGTGACAAGTTGACAAGGGGTAGACTGTCATGGTTAGGGACATGTGTCAACTTGGCCAAGTTGTCGTACCTGTTTATCTGATTGGGCAAGTGCTGGCCTGTCTGTTGCAATGAGGACATTTCTTAGGATTAGGTCATGATCACGTCAGCTGCATCCACAGCTGATTCCATTTGTAATGAGCCAAAGGGGAGCGTCTTCTACAATGAGTGATGCTAAATCTCATCACAGGATGCCTTTTAAGGAGGACTCAGAGGAGACAGGTCCCATTCCTGCTTCGGCTGGTGAGCCTCTCCTGTGGAGTTCATCCAGACCATCCATTGGCGTCGTTGGCTTCACAGCCTGCCCTGTGGATTTTGGACTCTGCGGTCCTGTGGTCACGTGAAACACTTTCATAAATTTTATATTTGCAAGTGTCCCCTGTTGATTCTGTTTCTCTAGAGAACCCTAACTAATACATCCATCATTCCAGGATGGGCAATGAGAGGCTTGACTGTAACAACCCCCTACTGGATCTGGACACTAGTATTTGTTTTTCCCACCCAATTAAAATTGATTTGTTAAGTCTCTGCAATATATTATTTGCCAAGCATCAAATGTAAGACCTGGAAGATAGGATCCCTTCCACCAGGATGTGAGCTACCCCTGGTAAATATTTTAGAAAGCCTCTCTTACCCAAAATGGCCTCAGCCCAGCATCTCCTTCAACCTCAATCATCTGCTTTCTTTCAGTTATTTCTCATTATTCAGCCTCCACTCTCCAGAAAATGAATTCTTGTGTGAACTCCCCTCATTTATTATTTGTCTTCCAGCATTTATAACCCTGCATGCCTAAGGCAGTGTTGGAATTTTAAACTTTACCAATGGAAAGCTCCCATCTCCAAACTTAGCTCCCTATTTCTGAAAACTAGCTGAAAGGGACTTGCCTAACCATTGCCCCCAACTTTTAAACCCTAAAAACCTATCCCTATCCACCATATTGGTGCAACTATCTTTCTCTTTCTCTTGAAATGCTGTCTGGGTGGCTCTGTTTTCCCCTGAGATAAAGCCTTTGCTTAAACCCCTTTGTACCACCTCGTTCCTGGTGACTTTGCAGAGTTTATGTTTCATCAAACTGTATAGTATGGGGCCTTAAACTTCAGTTACATACATTACTAATTTGACAGGGCTTATTACATTCCCAATTTGGAACATACCTCTTCCCTCTCATTCATATATTGTAGTAAATCTTGTCAATATTGACAATTTCATGGTTCTGAAATAATATTTCATGTTAGTGCTGTTTCCTTCTATAACCTATTTGTAAAAAATAATTCTCTTATTATGTTAAAACATGTATGATTTGGATTCATTTGTGAATAGGATCTTTGAAGATCTTATTCAGGTGTGGCCAAATAATAAGGGAGGGTCTTAATTAATACTTCTGGAGACCTAGAAGGAGAATACAGTAGAAACAAAAAAAGCAGACCCAATTAGAATGGTCACCATGCAACCAGATGCACAGAGGCAAACTAAGGACTCCCAAGGATGGTGGCAAGCCAGCATCAGAATTTTAGACAGCAAAAGAAATTGTAAATTTGCCAAATCTTGGTTAAGAATTTCTGGCCTTTCAATCCATGTGTGAATAAAAACTTGATGATATTAACCAATTGTGTACTGTTTTCCATGGAATCTTTGGAAATCCAAGACAGATTTTGGTACCAGAAGTGGAGTGCTGCTATTAAAGACCTAATACATGAAAGTAGCTATAGAATTGGTAATGGGTAGAAGCTGGATGAATTTTGAGGTCCTCTATAAGAAAAGCCTAGACTTCAGTGAAGCAGATATCCATGGAGATATGGATCTTAAGGTCATTTCCTGTGATGGCAGAGAAATAATTTTGAGATGTACAGAAAACTTTGTCGTCTTAGGGAATACATATTTATGGTGAGAAATTTTGTAGAAATATAGACATCTAGGTTCTTCTGGTGAAGGTAATAAAAGGAAATGATGAATTTACTATTTCAAAACTAGATGGGGTGGTGAGACAGTGGCTCAGTTTTAGAATTCTCACCCGCCATGCTGGAGACCTGGGTTCGATTCCCGGTGCCTGCCCATGAAAAAAAAATAGGTGAAAGGTGATCCTAGTTATAAAATGGTAGGAAACTTGGCAGAATTTTATGATGTCAGGTAGAGAGCAAAATATGCAAGCAGTGTTCTTAGATATTTAGCAGAGGAGAATTCTAAATTATAAGTGGAAGACGTGGCCTGGTTATTTCTTTCTGCTTGTAGTAAAATGAGAGATGAAAGGGATAAATAGAACTGAGATAATAAGGCAAAATGAACTAGCAACTGATGACCTTGAAAATTTTCACCTTATCCACGTATCATGCTGTGAGATAAGGTCCAGAAATGACTCGTGCTTTTCTTGAGCTCCTGTGCAAGAGAGCTAACAAAGAATGGGACATAAAGTGAGGTTTAATCATAGCCATTTTCTAGGAATATTATGTGTTTGACTCATGCATCCTGACAGCCTATTCAGAGGAAGGAAGTTTTGGAAATACATTTATCCAGAATCTGTGGAAGATACTTTTGTGTGATGACTTAGGCTCATTTATATTGCCCCCAAACCATGAGGATTTTGAGAATTTTAATGAGATTAAGTATTGCCAAACTGAACTGAATGGGACAAGTGAAGGAAAAATGACTGCCAGTGCAGAACAAAGGAAGCAGAGGTCAGATCAGAAGGGGATTCCTTTGTGCAAAATGAGGGCCTTTACTATGAACTGGCAATTCCACTACTCAGTATAATTTGAAAGCAAGGATATGAGCAGATGTTTGCAAATTGATGTTCATAGCAGCTTTACTCACAATTGCTAAAAGATGGAAACAATCCAAGTGCCAATTAATGGATGAATAGATTTAAAAAATTGTTAATGAGGTTGATCATAAATGTTTTGGAATGGGTAGAGTGATGGTAGCTCATTATTATGATTATAAATAATAGTAATGTACAGTAGGTGAATTTGATTGAAAGTGGTTGCTTAAAGTATCTAAATAAGCTTCTGCATGAACCATTATGAATGAAAAATAAAATGTAGAGGTATATGGGTAAAACATAGCTATAGCAAACTGGTCTGTAGTTAACAGTAATAGTTTAGTACTTTTAATCAACAGTAACAAATTTATTACACCAATACTCTGTGTCAACAATGGAGGGAAAAGGGCTATGGGAGGATTTGGATTTTATTTTTTATTCTTATTTTGATTCTAAAGTAATAAAAATATTTGAAAATCCATCATGGGGATGTATGTGATAATACTATGAGCCACTGATTTTATATTTTTTATTGTTTTTGTGGTTTGTGAATATATCTCTATAAAATTGAAAAAAAATTCCATTTGTTTGGGAACCAGAAACAGTGGGGCTCATGATCCCAGTTTTTAAGAGGCCTTCACTGCCAACCTGGTTCTGAGAGAAAGCATAGCCTGTTCTCTGAGTTTCAGGAAGAGCTTGTCCATATGCCATTCTTGGTAAGGCTGAGCCTTCCAGGCCAAGGGAACAAACCCACTAATTGACAGATAACTTTCAGACATTAGAATATTACAGAATTTTGCTTCTGGATTTCAGAATTGTGTGGGACCAATGACCCCTAATTTCCTTCCACTATCATCTATCTGTGAAGAAAAAACCAATTCTATGCCTGCCCCACTATTACATTTCTGAGCAAAGGTAATTTTTTTACTAAGTTTTATGGTTTCAGAGCTTCACACATGGAGAGATATTTTGCCCCAGGACATATCACACCCATATTTGATTTTGTTAAGTCTTTGACTCAGAGTTGTTACTCAAGTGCTTTAAGGATTTGCTATTGCAGAGGTGGTGCAAGTATTTTGTATGTTGGAAAAACATGCATTTTGGAGGGAATCCAGGGGTCAAACTGTGGTAGATTGAGTCATACATGCCAACAAAATAGGTATCTTAATCTCTGTTTCTGTCTTTATAAATCCATTTGTAAATAGTAATTTTAATAGGTTAAATTGAGGAATGGTCTGGAGTCTTTTTGAATAATATCTTTCATCCTCCTGTTTGGTTATGCCTGAATGAATGAGTGTGGGTCTTTATCCGTACTACTAGATTCCTTTAAAAAATGTGGTATTCAGCAGAAAACAGAAGAACAGACACAAAGATATAATGATAATGAGCCATGGGTCAGGATGGGGAGAGGTAAGCCAAAAATAACAGGAATTGCAGTGAACTAGCACCAGAATACTGTGGTCTCTGAGAGGAAGCATAGCCATGATGAACCCCTTGGTTTTATACTTCTGGCACTTAAAATTGTGAGCCAATAAATTCTTGTTTTCAAACCAACTCATTTTGTAGTATTGCCACAGCAGCCCTGGAAAGTTAAAAAAAAAAAAGATCCAATCATGATGTACTGGGTAATAACTACTATAGTAGACCTCTACTGTGAAATTTTATGGTGATCTCCTTAGGAAATTGGCTGCATTTATTCAACAGGATGCAAATTACTATAATTCTCTTGTTATCATCTCCAGGTTGCTGTTGGGGTTCCTAAGAACATGTGAGAAAGAATCTGTGTCTTGCAGATATTACCATAATAATCTACCATACTGTACTGAAGTGCTGCTGATTAGTTTTTAGGAATAGAAGAGGGAGGGAAGCATCCCACAATTTCATCTTTAAATCTCAATTTTCACTGGTGTTTAGAGTTTATCATGACTTAAGTAAGACAAGAAGGTTATTGGAATTGAACAAAGCCTACTTCACTATGTGGAATATTTTCTAGTGAAGTTAATAATTTGTTTTGCTTTATTTTGTTTTTCTCAAGAGTAGAACTTCATTATGGTAAAAGAGATGGGTATATTTCACAATGGTTCTCAAATATTCACTGTGGTATCATGTTCAGGTTCTTGGATCTAATACCCAGAGTAGTGATGAAAACCCTAAAGATGTCATCCCCTATCTGTAACTAGCTATCCCACATTCAGCTTCAGCAGTTTTATAAAATTACCATGTAAGTATTCCAAGAAGCTTTTGGCTTCTTAGTTCCTGTTCTAGATAACAAATATTAGGTATGATCCTCTTTATTTTTATGTTCCTCTTTAAATTGGGGTGGCACTTTGTCCCAAAGTCAAAATCCTCTTGTGAATCCAAGGAAAGACATTGATTTTCAGTTGGATTATTATTGATCGTGCCCTGGAATTGAGATTCTGCAGGTATGACCACATTGTTGCTAATGATAAGTCTTCATAAATATCAAATTTAAGAGGATGACAATCCAGCCCAGAGAGGGAGAAATTTTTTGTCACATTTGCAACTGTAATAGGATGGGTATACAGACTCCATAAAGAACTTCTAAAAATCAATGAGTAAACACTGAATTCATTCAAAATAAAAAGTACAAATGAAATAATTTAATGAGAATACTGAAATCATATACAAATAGAGCTTGAATATTGACAAAACATCATTATTAACCCAGGATAAACAAGAAAAAGCCACAACTCATTTACAAGATATTTAATACAACTAATTTAGAACACAGTTGGACTTTACTTTTCTAAGTTAAACCATGCACCATAGTTAATAGTACAATTTATAAAAAACATGCCATCATCTATTGTAACAAATGTGCCCTATCTGTCACTAGCTGAAACAGGGTTTAATAACACTTGGTATATAGGAATCTTGTATTGCATGATTGTTCTGTGAACCCACAACATCTCTAATAAAGAAACCAAGGTTTACATTCTTATACAATAAGGTAAATGATATATCCAAGGCAGAGGAAATCACAATTCTGGATCTTTTTTTAATATGATTGCTTCTAGGTTATTTGTTCTGTGCTGGAAAAGGTAAAATGAGAATACAAGAACCTATCTATGAGTTTGCTTTTTGTAGTTATTTCACATCAGTGAGATCATACAATATTTCTTTTGTGTCTGATTTATTTCACTCAACATGTTGTCTTCAAGGTTCATCCATGTGTCACATGTATCAGGGCTCAATTCCCTTTTATGGATTAATGATAGTCCATTATGCATGTGTACCACATTTTATTTATCTGTTCATCAAACAGTTTTTTTTTTTTTTACATGGGCAGGCACCGGGAATCGAGCCTGGGTCCTCTGGTAAGGCAGGCAAGTGTTCTTGCCACTGAGCCACCGTGGCCTGCCCAATAAAACTGTTTTTGACATGTGGGTTACTTCTACCTTTTGGAAATTGTGAACAAACCTGCTTAAAAGTGATTGATGTTAATTCATCAGTGAAACAATTTTGTGCAAGTTCTTTTTTATACAGTTTCGATCTTTGCACTTGTTAAAGGGTTTTTGAGGTTTTCTATTTCTACTTGAGTCAATTAAGTGGTTTATTTGTTTGTATATGTTTTCAATTTTATCTAGTTATTTTAATTTGCTGGCATACACTTGTTCTTAATATTCTATTGTATACCTTTTTATTCATCTAAGGTGGTAGTAATATCACCATACACATTTTTAATGTTTTTATTTTTATATTTATTTTTATTTTCTTTATCAGTCTACCTAGGGATTTGTCAATTTTATTGACATTTTTCAAGGAAGCATGTTCTTATTTCATCAATTCTCTGAATTGTTTTCCCTTCTCTAGTTCATTTATCTCCACTCTAATCATATTTCCTTCCTTCTGCTATCTTTGAGTTTACTCTGCTCTTCTTTTTTCTGTTTGCCAATATATGATTTAAGAAATTAAATGGAGACATTTGTCCTTTTTACGATAGGCATTCATAGCTATGAATTTCCCTTTGACACTGCCTTTGCTACATCCCTTAAATTTGGTACTCTTGTTTCTTTTATTTCATTAGTCCCTGCCTATGGACTTTCTAATTTCTGTTGTGATTTCTTTGTTAAAAAATTGATATTTCACAATGTGCCACTTAATTTCCAATTATTTATAATTTTCCATATTACTTTCTGCTATTTATATCTAACTTTCTTCCATTGTGGTTGAAAGGGTTATTTTAAATAATTTTAATATTCTTTAATTAATCAAGACTTCTTTTGTGCCCTAACAAAGGCTGTCTCCTAAAGAATAATCATGTACACTAGGAGTATGAGGGAAATTACCCAACATGATATAGAAGTTTTAGGAAACACAGTAAGATAACATCATGCTCAATGGTAAAAAGCTAAAAGTCTTTCCCTTTCATCACAAACAAGTGAATTATATCCACTGTCAGCATTGCTATTCAATAATGTCCTAGAAATTCTAGAAAAACAAATTAGGAAGAATATTTAAGGAAAACATGTACAAATCAGAAAGGAAATTTAAGCTATCTCTATTCATAGATGACTTGATACTATATATAGAAAATCCAAAGATGAACAAGAAAACCATTAGAGCTTATGCAGATATTAGCAAAGTGGCTGGGTACAAGATTAGCACTCAAAGGCCAACTGCAATTCTAAATACCAACAATGGGCAAACTTATCACGGGCATATTAAGAAATCAGTCTTTACCACAACATTTTAACTGAGTATGAAAAAAATGTGCACTGGAAACTGCAAAATACTTTCATAAGTAATTAAAGACCCAAATAAGCATCATGACCTATCATATCATGGGTTGGAAAACCTAATGATATTAAGATGTCAGTATTATCAATGTGGTCTAAAATCCTAAACAAACCCTATGGAATTACAGGAACTTATTGTGCAATAAAGAAAATACACATCCCCAGAATAGTATAGAATGCATAAGGGCACAGAAAAGTAAAAAACAATTATTAAAAAATAGAGGATTCACATTTCCCAATTATGCCTGCACTACATATCTAAAATAAATATACTATGGTACTGGCACAAAGATCCACATAGATCAATATAATAAAATTAAAAATCCATAAATAGACCCAGATGATTTTGACTACAGAGCATTGTACATTCAATAGAAATAGAATACTCTCCTCAACAAATGGTGTTGGACAACTGGACATTCACCTGCAAATGAATTAAGTGAAATCCTTACCTCACATCTCATAGAAAAATTGAAACAAAATAGCTCCATAATCCAAGTAAGAGCTAAATATATAGATGATAACAAAGGGCAAAATATTCTTGAACATAAATTAGGTAAATGGATTGTTACATATGACACCAAAAACACAATCAACAAAAGAAACAATAGAATAATTCACCTTCATCAAACTTAAACATTTTCATACATCAAAGTCATTATCAGGAAAGTAAAGGAACTGTAGAATGGTAGAAAGTAGTTGCACATTTTATAACAGAAAGGCTTAAAATCACAAAATACACAAAAATGATTACAATGTGACAATAGAAAGAAAAATAATGCAAGTGCAAAATGGACAAAAACAATGAGTAAGCACAGTGAGAAAAAAATGGAAAAGACCCATGTTCACCATTAAATGAATATAAAACAAATTACAATACATACACAAAATGTAATATTATTCAGCATTAAGAATGAAGGACTGAGACATGATCCATCTTGAGAGAAATTTGAAAAATGTTATGGTCAGATAAATGAATGAGATATATAAGGACAAAATTTGCATGATATCAATGTATGAAAAACCTAGAAATAACAAATTCACATATACAGGAAGTAGTTTAGAGGTTGCCATGGTTTATGGGCTGAGGGGAAGATAGCATATTCATTTGTTGTATATGAGTGTAAATAAATATAATTAATAAAAATAAAAGAAAATGGCATGTTTGAGAAAAGAAATAAAATTAAAATTACATAAATTCAGATGACATCACATGTATGGGGAAGAGGAGGACTTTGATCAAGAAAGAATGATGAAAAATTGAGACTTGTAAAAAAGCATATCATTTTTATGTGGATTGATGGATATTTGGTGTTCTACTTTTATCCACTTAGAACATTATATGAATAGAAATTTTTGCTTAATAGTAAATAATGAAATATCTTAAACACTTAAACAAAAACTCTTTTTTAAAACTAGTACACAATGAGTTATCCAGAATTTTGACTGAATGAAAATGAGGGCAATGTGGAAAATAATACAATATTAAATTATCTAATTTATAAACCTGGTTTAAGTAATACACAAAATAAATTAAAAAACAGTTTCCACAAAGTAATGAGATATATGTTTAGAACATTTGGCACTCTTTTTACAATATTCATCAGTTCCTTTATAGTGTCCAATTTTCATCAGAACTCTTAGCATACTAATCTTAGCTATTTAAATTCCTGATCAAATAGTGTTAAAATATCTCTCATGTTGATTCTGGTTCTGCTTCTCATTGTGCCAGAATCACTCCCCTAAATTTTCTCTGTATGAAGTCTCATTCCAGTAGGCCACAACATAGCTAAAAATAATATCTCAAATTGGTTCTTTGTATGTACTCAATTTAATATTTTATTTTAGTTTACTTTTTTTTGGTCCCTCTAGGGTGCCCAATTAGTAGTATCATGGTCCATATTTTGGACCCCAGAAACACATATTTTTCCCACATACAAAATGCTTTCAATCCAAAGTCTAATGAAAATCAGTTAGGGGCATGTTTTGTAATGGAAAAAAATTCTTCTTCATCTGATGGACCTCTAGAACCTAGAAAACAAGTTATTTACTTCAAAAATACAATTGGGAGGCAGGTATAAGATAAACATCTCCATTTTAGAAGAGGAGGAATTGGGAGGAAAACAACTTTTCTTAAACAATATAGTCTGAAATATAGCAGGATCTATTCGATTTCAAGGTCTGAGAGTTGTCTGCAGAAATTCTTTCTCCTCTGCATCTCATGGGACAGAAAATCCATGATTGAAAGAGCTTGTGCAGTGTCCATGCAGCCCAGAACACAAGAGCACAGGGTGCAAATTTTCTGATCATTAGAATGGGACCCACACTCTGCCTGAATGCAATGGAATAGTCAGAGAACTGGGGTGATGGCATTCTCCCTAAAAATTGGGATTCAAGGCACCTGACATCTTAGTGTTGGGGTAGGTTGAGTGTCCCCTCAAGAATAAGGATGGACAAGCTACTTTCACACACATGAGTGAGCATTCTGTCTTGACAGCAGAGGCTAATTTGGGTTCAGACCTCTGTATCAATGTTCCTGTGCTTGATGTCCATTTACCTTCAAGTTGTCCATCTCTGTCCCTTTCAATCCAGGTAGGTATTACTTCTATTCATAAAAATCTTGCAAAAGCCTTGCTGATTTTTGTGCAGTTCAAGTTGTCAAAAGGTCAGATAAAAAGACTTTCCACAACTCCTTCCTGCATAACTTCATTTTAAAACCTGTTTTGAACTTAAATGCATTGCTAGATCCATATTCAGTCTTGCCTCCTTTAACAAAGAGGTTTTAACTTAAACCTTGACATGTAACACAATTCTCTGGGAAGCTGCTTCCTGAAAGCTCAGTGATGTCCTTGACAGAGATCTTTCTGTCCTTACTCTCAGAGTGCTTATCTGCACAGACTGAGTTTTTTTAATTGTTTTGCTTTATTAGTGCTTAATAGCTTAATTTTTAGCTTTATAATAACCTGTAGTCATATACAATCATATATATATATAGTCATATATGTATATGCTGCAATGAGTAGCTAGGTCACACCTTCCACATTTAAGTTGGAAATCTCTTCAGCTAAATATCAAAGTTCATTGTTTACAAGTTCCAGGTTTGATTCAACATTCAGACACAATTTCACCAAGTTGCCAGCTACCTTATAACAAGGTTAATCCCCTCACCTCAGTTTCCAATAACACATTCATCATTTCCCTCTTCAGTCTCATCAAGGGTAAATTTTATGCCCATAATTTCATGAAAGGTCACTGCAATTCAGTGTAGACTTTTGCTTTCAAGTGCCTCATATTTTTCCAGTCTTTACCCAATCCCCAACTCCAAGGCAGCTTCCACACTTCCATGATTTTCTATCAGCTTCATCCAACTGCCCAATACCAAAAGCAGTCTTAGAGTCCCAGTTTCTATGTACAACACAGATATGCTATGGGTTTGCTTAACAACAGGAATTTATTGCATCATGAACCCTAGAGTGCTAACTTCCTAATAGGTCAGCAGTGTTCTGTTTGTTTGGAAATCCATGGGCTACTTAGCTTTCTTTCCATATTATGATGTACTATCTTTTCTCTTCTGGGTTCTGTTATCTTCCTGTTTCTGGCTCTGCTACATGTCTTTTTCTTCATAAAGTGTCTGGAAATAAGATTAATGTCCAACCTCATTAAGTTGGGTCTCTCTTTAATAAAAAAATTACATCTTCAAAAGACCGTATTTATAATGGGTCACATACACAGTAATGGAATAAAATTAACAACCACCACCCTGGAAGATATAAAATTAAACCCACCACATGTGTGAGGTTTTGTGCGCATAGCTAGGAATTAGATTGTTTCCAGTTTGCCGAAGCTGTAAGTTATTAGGGGTTAGTATTTCCACCAATTTCCTTGCTTTTTCTTCCCTATATTCTTAGGTTTTCCTAAAGACTTCTTAAATAAGGCTCAAGGCTTAAAATTCTTTCTGTTGTAATCCACTTTTATTACATAGGAGCTTTATCAATGTCCTTTGAGGTATGGGAGAAGGGAAAGCTTTCTATTTTCTTATGATTGGCTCCCTACATTTTAGTTAGCATGTCCCTGGACTGTGAGCTTAGATGTTTCTCAGCATTGTAAAGTTTCCCTGCTCCATATGAGAAAAGAAATGTGAAACAGGCTGCTTTGGTATATTTTCCTTCCCATACCTCTAAAGCTAGATGGGGTCTGATGTCTGTATTTTCCTTCCACAATATGGAAGTGTAAAGGTGGTTGCCATTCAGTATTTCTTTTCTCCTATGTTATTTACATGCTGAGAAAACCAAAGTTTGTTATGCTTTATAAAATAGTTAAGCATTCCTTTTTAAGAGAACATATCAGTGTATGCATATTTCAACATGCTTATTTTTCCCTCTTTCTACTGGAAAGGGGTAATTTTCCTGAGTTCACAGTAGGAAAATAGTATGGCTATTTGTAAATAAATCTCAGTAAAACATGTGCCCTCCCCAGTTTGTCTGGTCTCCTGGAGACTATGACTCTCAAGGTTGTCCAGACTGCGAATCCACAGATTTGTTAATGAGTTTCAAGCATTCCCACTTGTACCGGCTCCAGCAGAGGTCTTTTTTCCATCCTTCTCCTGGTTGCTGTCATTCACATTAGCTTCCTCTACTCTGTCACAGGGCAGTGGTTTTCCCTGTGACTTCAATTTTGTCATAGATATAAGACTTGTTTTTCTGATTGTTCACCATTTTTGTTGTTTTAGAGATTGGAAGGATAATTTCAAAGGCGCTCACCTGCTAGGTGAGCAAACTGGATGAAGAAACTGGAAGTTTGAGAAATGTATTTTATATTCCAACATCTCAGAATTATTCACAAAACTGATTTTCATCAGCACCAGATGATCCTCAACACGTTATTTTAACACAGTCTTTTTCTATAATTAATAAACTAAGCAAAGAGGCAGAATGAAGACAAAATTTTCCTTCTGAATAGCATTTTAATGAATCAAAATGTCATCATATAAAAATTATTTTGAATCTCTTTATAAATTCTCTAAAAAGAATGCTAGCATTTAATAGTATGGTTGCATAATAACAAATAGGTAATTAATTGAAAACAAAAGTAAAAAATAAATGGGACACTACCCTAATGTAGCTTAATTTATAGCCTTTAATTCCACAAAAATAAACAATAAAGAAGCAGATGTATCAATATTAAATTTAGGAGGAAAAATGATGAATTAACAATAAGATTCTAGAATTTAAATGGAACAAAATAGTTTTCAGGGAGATAGATACTAAATCGAAGAAATATTTCAGATATGTTATCTTGCCTGAAATTTTTCAGGCATGTGACTAAACAATAGTACAACTTAATATTAGTAAATATTTGCAGCTATATATACATATACACTGCTGCTTAAGGATATATATATTCTTCTGTGTTCACTTAGCAGATTAACTGTAAAAGATAAAAATCAGCACATCTCACATTGGACTTAACTATTTTTTCCATTACCTTAGAATTAAATATTATACAGAGAGAATAAACAGCACACTCTTTTGATCTCAAATATCTGTCCTCTGGATCAAAAACTACTTTTATTATCTACTTTCCATATTTGAAGATAAACCATGAAACCATATCCTGCACACCTTATTAAAATCTATCCTGGTACTTTAGTCAAATTTTTTTGATGTAGCCACAAAAAATAAATATAATCTTTGTAATAGCAAACAAGAAGTTAAAAATTTTCTGTGTCTAATACATTCACACTCATAAAGAGTAGCAAAGTTCAAAATACAATTTTAAAATTTGGAATTATATATTTAAGAAGTTTATCATCATTGATAAAGTGCAAATTGAAACATACTTTAAATTTAAGCTACTGGAAAATACTAATTATGCAAGGAGTGTAATGAATATTCTCATATATTGGTCAATGAAAGATTAATTCATATAAAATTTTGTTCATCTAGCTGTAGGTGTTTTCTTAGTTTCCTGGGGCTAGCCTAAGAAGATACCACAAACTTTCTTATATTCCAGAAATTTATTGGGTGACTTAATACAAAGTTTCAGCCACCAGAAATCCATATCAAGTAGTTGGCAGAGCCATGCATTTTCTAAGGTGTCTCAGGTTCTGGCAGTGACAATCAATACACAATGTCATGCTGTTTCCAGTGTGCAGTTTGTTCTCCTTTCTCTTTCTTTGTCCAAATTTGATCTCCTTTTAAGGATGCCAGCTATATTGCCCACCCACTCCAGCTAGGCCTCATGATATCTGCAAAGATCCTCCTTCTACCTAGGATCACATGCATGGGTGTTAGGACTTTAATGTATCTTATTGCAGAGTAAATTTCAATTCAAACTAGGTATCAAAATTAGAACCATGCAGCAGGGGCCAAGATGGTGGCTTAGTAAGGTACGTGCATCTTAGTTCCTCCTCCAGAGCAACTACTAGGTGAACAGAAACAGTGCAGAACAGCTCCCGGGGCCACGGCAGGGAATGGACACACAGCATACCCCAGTCTGGATTGGCTAGTCTGACTGCGAGACCCTGCTGCGGTGAGATCCCCGAGCGGTGCGCGATCCCCCGAGCCATGGCAGCTGTGGTGGCCGGAGTTCCTCCCTCCCTCCGTTCTGGGCCAGCTGAGAGTCTCAAGCCGTGGCGGCTGGCGCCCCTCTTTTGTGGGCGGCTTTCTAGACCGGCTATGAGTCTCGGATCAGAGGGCTACCCAAGCCACAGCGGCCGGCACCCCTCTTTTGTGGGCGGCTTCCTTGCTGGCACCCCTCTTTTGCGGGTGGCTTCCAGGTCTGGCTACAAATCTCGGATCAGAGGGCTACCCAAGCCGCGGCGGCCGGCGCCCCTCTTTTGCAGGCAGCTTCCTGGCCGGTGCCCCTCTTTTGCGGGCGGCTTCCGGGTCTGGCTATGAGTCTCGGATCAGAGGGCTACACAAGCCACGGCAGCCGGCGACCGACACCTCTCCCCCGCGGGCGGCTTCCTGGCCAGTGCCCCTCTTTTGCAGGCGGCTTCCGGGTCTGGCTACGAGTCTCGGATCAGAGGGCTACCCAAGCCGCTGCGGTCAGCGACCCACACCCCTCCAGGGAGAGGAGGGAATTTCCGACAGTGGCAGGGACTGGGTCCAACCAAACACCAATAGGGGAATTAATAAAGGAGCCACAGGGTCCCCTCAAGCCGCGGCAGCTGACGCCCCCACCACGCATGGCCCCCCGGACCAACTGAGAGAATTGGATCAGAAATCCCCCAGGCCGCACAGAATGGTGACCATGGGGGATCCCTTCCAAACACGTGAGACAAACGTGTGCCACGAGCGCCACCTACTGGGCAGGATAAGAAAAACAGAACCCAGAGATTTCACAGAAAAATCTTACAACATTGTTGGGTCCGACACCCAGGGAAATCTGACTAAATGCCCAGATGCCAGCAGAAGTTAACAGTCCACGCTCAGAAGACTGAGAATATGGCCCAGTCAAAGGAACAAACTAATAGTTCAAATGAGATACAGGAGCTGAGACAACTAATGCTGAATATACAAACAGAAATGGAAAACTTCTTCAAAAATGAAATCGATAAATTGAGGGAGGACAAGAAGAAGACATGGGCTGAACAAAAAGAAGAAATAGAAAAACTGAAAAAACAAATCACAGAACTTATGGAAGTGAAGGATAAAGTAGAAAAGATGGAAAAAACAATGGATACCTACAAAGACAGATTTAAAGAGACAGAAGATAGAATTAGTGATTAGGAGGATGGAACATCTGAATTCCAAAAAGAAACAGAAACTATCGGGAAAAGGATGGAAAAATTTGAACAGGGTTTCAGGGAACTCAAGGACAATATGAACTGCACAAATATATGTGTTCTGGGTGTCCCAGAAGGAGAAGAGAAGGGAAAAGGAGGAGAAAAATTAATGGAAGAAATTACAACTGAAAATTTTCCACCTCTTATGAAAGACCTAAAATTACAGATCCAAGAAGTGCAGCGCACTCCAAAGAGATTAGACCCAAATAGGCGTTCTCCAAGACACTTACTAGTTAGAATGTCAGAGGTCAAAGAGAAAGAGAGGATCTTGAAAGCAGCAAGAGAAAAACAATCCATCACATACAAGGGAAACCCAATAAGACTATGTGTAGATTTCTCAGCAGAAACCATGGAAGCTAGAAGACAGTGGGATGATATATTTAAATTACTAAAAGAGGAAAACTGCCAACCAAGACTCCTATAGCCAGCAAAATTGTCCTTCAAAAATGAGGGATAAATTAAAACATTCTCAGACAAAAAGTCACTGAGAGAATTTGTGACCAAGAAACCAGCTCTGCAAGAAATACTAAAGGGAGCACTAGAGTCAGATACAAAAAGAAAGAAGAGAGAGGTATGGAGAAGAGTGTAGAAAGAAGGAAAATCAGATATGATATATATAATACAAAAGGCAAAATGTTAGAGGAAAATATTATCCAAACAGTAATAACACTAAATGTTAATGGACTGAATTCCGCAATCAAAAGACATAGACTGGCAGAATGGATTAAAAAACAGGATCCTTCTATATGCTGTCTACAGGAAACATAACTTAGACACAAAGATAAACATAGGTTGAAAGTGAAAGGTTGGGAAAAGATATTTCATGCAAATAACAACCAGAAAAGAGCAGGAGTGGTTATACTAATATCCAACAAGTTAGACTTCAAATGTAAAACAGTTAAAAGAGACAAAGAAGGACACTATATACTAATAAAAGGAACAATTAAACAAGAAGACATAACAATCATAAATATTTATGCACCAAACCAGAATGCTCCAAAATACATCAGGAATACACTGCAAACACTGAAAAGGGAAATAGACTCATATACCATAATAGTTGGAGACTTCAATTCCCTACTCTCATTAATGGACAGAACATCTAGACAGAGGATCAATAAAGAAATAGACATTCTGAATATTACTATAAATGAGCTAGACTTAACAGACATTTATAGGACATTACATCCCACAACAGCAGGATACACCTTTTTCTCAAGTGCTTATGGATCATTCTCAAAGATAGACCATATGCTGGGTCACAAAGCAAGTCTTAACAAATTTAAAAAGATTGAAACCATACACAACACTTTCTCGGATCATAAAGGAATGAAACTGGAAATCAATAATAAGTGGAGTGCCAGAAAATTCACAAATACGTGGAGGCTCAACAACACACTCTTAAACAACGAGTGGGTCAAAGAAGAAATTGCAAGAGAAATTAGTAAATACCTCGAGGTGAATGAAAATGAAAACACAACATATCAAAACCTATGAGATGCAGTAAAGGCAGTGCTAAGAGGGAAATTTTTTGTCCTAAATGCCTATATCAGAAAAGAAGAAAAGGGAAAAATGCAGGAATTAACTGTCCACATGGAAGAAGTAGAGAAAGAACAGCAAACTAATCCCAAAGCAAGCAAAAGGAAAGAAATAACAAAGATCAGAGCAGAAATAAATGAAATTGAAAACATGAAAACAATAGAGAAAATCAATAAGACCAGAAGTTGGTTCTATGAGAAAATCAATGAGATTGATGGGCCCTTATCAAGATTGACAAAAAGAAGAAGAGAGAGAATGCAAATAAATAAGATCAGAAATGGAAGAGGAGACATAACTACTGACCTCACAGAAATAAAGGAGGTAATAACAGGATACTATGAACAATTTTATGCTAATAAATACAACAATTTAGATGAAATGGATGGGTTCCTGGAAAGACATGAACAACCAACTTTGACTCAAGAAGAAATAGATGACCTCAACAAACCAATCACAAATAAAGAAATTGAATTAGTCATTCAAAAGCTTCCTTAAAAGAAAAGTCCAGGACCAGACGGCTTCACATGTGAATTCTATCAAACATTCTAGGAAGAATTAGTACCAACTCTCCTCAAACTCTTCAAAAAAATCAAAGTGGTGGGAAAACTACCTAATTCGTTCTATGAAGCCAACATCACCCTCATACCAAAACCAGGCAAAGATATTACAAAAAAAGAAAACTACAGACCAATCTCTCTAATGAATATAGATGCAAAAATTCTCAATAAAATTCTAGCAAATCGTATCCAATGACACATTAAAAGAATTATACATCATGACCAAATAGGATTCATCCCAAGTATGCAAGGATGGTTCAACATAAGAAAATCAATTAATGTAATACACCATATCAACAAATCAAGGAAGCGGAATCACATGATCATCTCAATTGATGCAGAGAAGGCATTTGACAAGATTCAACATCCTTTCCCATTGAAAACACTCCAAAAGATAGGAATACAAGGGAACTTCCTTAAAATGATAGAGGGAATATGTGAAAAACCCACAGCTAATATCATCCTCAATGGGGAAAAATTGAAAACTTTCCCCCTAAGATCAGGAACAAGACAAGGATACGCACTATCACCACTATTATTCAACATTGCGTTGGAGGTTCTAGCCAGAGCAATTAGACAAGAAAAAGAAATGCAAGGCATCAAAATTGGAAAGGAAGAAGTAAAACTATCACTGTTTGCAGATGATATGATACTATATGTTGAAAACCCGGAAAAATCCACAACAAAACTACTAGAGCTAATAAATGAGTACAGCAAAGTAGCAGGTTACAAGATCAACATTCAAAAATCTGTAGCATTTCTATACACTAGCAATGAACAAGCGGAGGGAGAAATCAAGAAACGAATCCCATTTACAATTGCAACTAAAAGAATAAAATACCTAGGAATAAATTTAACTAAAGAGACAAAAAACCTATATAAAGAAAACTACAAAAAACTGCTAAAAGAAATCACAGAAGACCTAAATAGATGGAAGGGCATACCGTGTTCATGGATTGGAAGACTAAATATAGTTAAGATGTCAATCCTACCTAAATTGATTTACAGATTCAATGCAATACCAATCAAAATCCCAACAACTTATTTTTCAGAAATAGAAAAACCAATAAGCAAATTTATCTGGAAGGGCAGGGTGCCCCGAATTGCTAAAAACATCTTGAGGAAAAAAAACGAAGCTGGAGGTCTCGCGCTGCCTGACTTTAAGGCATATTATGAAGCCACAGTGGTCAAAATAGCATGGTATTGGCATAAAGATAGATATATTGACCAATGGAATCGAATAGAGTGCTCAAATATAGACCCTCTCATCTATGGACAATTTATCTTTGATAAGGCAGTCAAGCCAACTCACCTGGGACAGAACAGTCTCTTCAATATATGGTGCCTAGAGAACTGGATATCCATATGCAAAAGAATGAAAGAAGACCCATATCTCACACCCTATACAAAAGTTAACTCAAAATGGATCAAAGATCTAAACATTAGGTCTAAGACCATAAAACAGTTAGAGGAAAATGTAGGGAGATATCTTATGAAACTTACAATTGGAGGCGGTTTTATGGACCTTAAACCTAAAGCAAGGGCACTAAAGAAGGAAATAAATAAATGGGAGCTCCTCAAAATTAAACACTTTTGTGCATCAAAGAAATTCATCAAGAAAGTAAAAAGACAGCCTACACAATGGGAGACAATATTTGGAAATGACATATCAGATTAAGGTCTAGTATCCAGAATTTATAAAGAGATTGTTCAACTCAACAACAAAAAGACAGCCAACCCAATTACAAAATGAGAAAAAGTCTTGAACAGACACCTATCAGAAGAGGAAATACAAATGGCCAAAAGGCACATGAAGAGATGCTCAATGTCCCTGGCCATTAGAGAAATGCAAATCAAAACCACAATGAGATATCATCTCACACCCACCAGAATGGCCATTATCAACAAAACAGAAAATGACAAGTGCTGGAGAGGATGCGGAGAAAGAGGCACACTTATCCACTGTTGGTGGGAATGTCAAATGGTGCAACCACTGTGGAAGGCAGTTTGGTGGTTCCTCAAAAAGCTGAATATAGAATTGCCATATGACCCAGCAATACCATTGCTGGGAATCTACTCAAAGGAATTAAGGACAAAGATACAAACGGACATTTGCACACCAATGTTTATAGCAGTGTTATTTACAATTGTAAAGAGATGGAAACAGCCAAAATGTCCATCAACAGACGAGTGGCTAAACAAACTGTGGTATATACATACGATGGAATATTATGCAGCTTTAAGACAGGATAAACTTATGAAGCATGTGATAACATGGATGGACCTAGAGAACATTATGCTGAGTGAGTCTAGCCAAAAACTAAAGGACAAGTACTGTATGGTCCCACTGATGTGAACCAACATTCGAGAATAAACTTGGAATATGTCATCGGTAACAGAGTCCAGCAGGAGTTAGAAACAGGGTAAGATAATGGGCAATTGGAGCTGAAGGGATACAGACTGTGCAACAGGACTAGATACAAAAACTCAAGAATGGACAGCACAATAATACCCAATTGTAAAGTAATCATGTTAAAACACTGAATGAAGCTGCATCTGAGCTATAGGTTTTTGTTTTTTTGTTTGTTTGTTTGTTTGGTTTTTGTTTTTGTTTTTTTGTTTGTTTTTTGTCTGTCTGGTTGTTTGTCTTTTTTTTTACTATTGTTATTACTTTTATTTTTTCTCTATATTAACATTCTATATCTTTTTCTGTTGTGTTGCTTGTTCTTCTAAACCTATGCAAATGTATTAAGAAACGATGATCATGCATCTATGTGATGATGTTAAGAATTACTGATTGCATATGTAGAATGGTATGATTTCTAAATGTTGGGTTAATTTCTTTTTTTTCTTTTTTTCCGTTAATTAATAAAGAAAAAATCAGGTTGTTGGAATTTTGGTTTCTACTGCATTGAATCTGTTGATCAATTTGGGTAGAATTGTCATCTTACCAACTTTTAACCTTCTTATCCATGAGCAAAGCATGTTTTTCCAGCTGTTTATATCTTCTTTGATTTCTTTTAACAGTATTGTGCAGTTTTCTGTGTCCAACTCCTTTACATCCCTAGTTAAGTTCATTCTTAGATAATTGATTCTATTAATTGTTATTTTGAGTGAAATATTTTCCTTAATTGATTCCTCAATTAGGTCATTGCTTCTATAGGAACATTACTTATTTTTTGCACATTATCTTTACATGTCACCACCTTACTGAATGTAAATATTATCTCAAGTAATTTTGATGTAGAATTCTCAGGATTTTCCAAATATAGCATCATGTCATCTGCAAATAATGAAAGTTTTACGTCTTCCTTTCCAATTTGGATGCCTTTTGTTTCTTTTTCCTGCCAAATTGCTCTAGCTACAACTTCTAGCACAATGTCGAATAATAGTGGTGACAGAAAGTATCCTTGTTTCATTCAAAATCTTAGGGAAAAGCTTTCAGATTCTTTCCAAATGAGTACAATGTTGGCTATGTGCTTGACATATATACCTTTTACCATATTAAAGAAGTTACCTTTGATTCTTTTTTTTTCATTTTTATTCAATGTTTCCAAATGTAAAGAAAAGTCAAAGATTCTTACACCAATTATCTCAAATGATACCATGCAAAGTAATTCAAAGTGTGTACAACAATCATTTGCCCAACCTCAGTGTTGCTGTTTTATATAGTGTGTAATCAACAGAAAACTGAATGGCATGTGCTTGGTGGAAAATGTCACCTGTTTACAAAACATGCAGGACAATTTCTACACCTCATGTCTGCAAGTCTTAATTTACAAAAACTTTTTTATTTGGGGGAGACACAAGCGACTGAACAGTTTAGCTGCCCAATTTTATCCAACTGCCACACAAAAATCACAAATGACAGTCCCAACCCTGCAAACTCTGGAGGGCTGAGATAGCAGACATTATTATTTGTGGTAGGTTCAACTGTTAAGCTTGAAAATGTTGGCTTTTTCTCTTAGGAGAAATAAATTTCCTTAGGGCCTTTCCTCTAAATTTGCTAGATTCCAGAAGAATCCTCCACAATTTATAGTGTGACAGGAAATGTATTATGTTGCATTTACATATGCTTGTGTCTCCCCGCAAATAAAAATGTTTTTGTAAATTAAGACTTGCAGACATGAGGTGTAGAAACTGTCCTGCATGTTTTGTAAACAGGTGACATTTTCCACCAAGCACATGCCATTCAGTTTTCTGTTGATTACAGAAATGTATTATGTTGCATTATATGAATAGAAGACCTTGGAACATTGCTAGTTGCATAGACTAAGAAAGATGATTGTTTGCTAAATGGCACTGAAGAAAATCCTGACCCAAGTGGCACGACTTAGTCTAAATGTTTCTGACCAAAGAAAATTATACAACAATATTTATTTGCTAAATTTTTAAGAGATGGTTGATATCAATACTGTACATATTTCACATGTCAAATACATAGTTCAAGAGTTTATAAAATAAAATCATGCATTATTACCTCTAAGAATATCATATACAAAAGAAATCTTCCCCAAATACTTGTAACAGCATTTCAAGTGAAAGCAGTCTTATATACAAAAACAATCTAGTTTCTCTGCTGTGTTAAGAATATAATTTAAAGAATTTTAAGAGATTACTAAAAATAGAAAAAACAACAAAAAAAAAACCCTAGCCCATTGACGATTGATACAAAGTGTCAACTGTGGAATTTTAAATGTTTCCTTTTGAAAAAACATCCAGAAATACACAGCCTCTGTAAAAAGAAAAATACAAAATTCTGGATGATCATATTTGATCACACTACATAATTTAGAATGAAATTATGTCATTGGTTATTTTCTACTTTACCCATTCCCTTGACAGCATTAATTTGTGAACTAAGGTTTATATTTCAGTTCAGCTGCATTTATGGTACAAGGTCTTATCTCAAAATGTGGCGCCAACTTTCCTTAAGTGTAACAGCACTCTATTTTTTTAGCAGCAATTTTTTAAGGGTTATCAATTTTTGGAACAAAATGTTCTAACTCTAATTTATACTCACTAGTAAAATTTTTACAAAAAGCTTGTCTGCACAGAATGATCTTTCCTTTTCCCCCATCCTACATCTTAAAGGTTTTTTTCTTCCATTTGATTGTGACCTGGTGGGGAAAGCGCAGGAATTTCAGGAAAGATACCTAGTGTGTTAGAGATGGGATTCTGGATTTTGAGTGATTACAAAGGGAAGTATAAGACAAAATAATTCTTAGTTCAGGATGTTACAGTGCCCCAAAATTAGTTGTATGATAAGAAGTACCTACTGATAATCTATAAAAGATGAGGCATTCTAAGGTATCCTAACAATGTAAGTCTGAACAGTGAACAAGAAAGCCATTTTACTCAATTGTGGTGTACCATCACTGCCTGGACATTTAAGGTTAGACTCCAATCCTGTGGCCATTAGCAAACAGGGAAATTTAACTGAAGAGATGTCACTACACTCAAAAATAAAATGCATTTTAGAAGCCATTTATTGTGACAGAAATATGGTTCCTAGGTTTACTGTGTAGAGATATCGATAAACTGTGTAGAGATATCGATAAAGGGAGATGGTCACTGAGCATGTTAAATCAAATTCCATGAATATAGTTTTCATGAAATTTATTTACTGCATGCAATTTGTTAACAATATCTCCCTGAAAATCACTAACTCTGTAGTTATGCTTTGTGTTGAACTACTGTTGAATTATAGGGGAAATAGTTGTATCAGGTAGCTATTGATACCATACCAGTTATGAAAATTAAGACAAACCAGCTGACATTCCTGAAAAGAACAAATTGAATCCTTTGTCAAAACAGTTATTGCACAACACAGAAGTAGCTCAAATCTGGAATTTATCAATTAAAATTGTGATCCTATGAAACAAATTTTGGAATGCATGTATAATTTCTTCAATACTGTTCTAATTTGCTAGCTGCTGGAATGCAATATACCAGAAACAGAATGGCTTTTAAAAAGGGGAATTTAATGAGTTGCTAGTTTACAGTTTTAAGGCTGAGAAAATGTCCCAATTAAAACAAGTCTATAGAAATGTCCAATCAAAGGCACCCAGGAAACGATACCTTGGTTCAAGAAGGCCAATGAAGTTCAGGGTTTCTCTCTCAAGTGAGATGGCACATGGTGAACACAGTCAGGGCTTCTCTCTTGACTGGAAGGGCACATGGCGAATATGGCATCACCTGCTAGCTTTCTCTCCTGGCTTCTGGTTTCATGAAGCTCCCTGGGAGGCATTTTCCTTCTTCATCTCCAAAGGTCACTGGCTGGTGGACTCTCTGTTTCATGATGCTGCAGCATTCTCTGCTCTCTCTGAATCTCTTTCTCCAAAATGTTTCCTCTTTTATAGGATGCCAGTAAACCAATCAAGACCCACTCAAATGGGTGGAGACATGTCATCCCCTAATCCAGTTTAACAACCGTTCTTGAGTAAATCACATCAACCAGGGAGATGATCTCATTACAGTTTCAAATATACAGTATTGAATAGGGATTGTTCTACCTTTAAGAAATGGGATTTATATCAAAACATGGCTTTTTTTAGGGGGCATACTTCCTTTCAAACCAGCGCAAACACCAATAAGCCTCTTGCCACAGAAGGAGTTGAGTGCATTAATGCTGTGGGAATGAGAAGATAATTTAGGGGGAAAATATACCCACAAGTAAGTTAATCTGACAGAATAAACCAGATTGAATCAAATGGACAAAAAAAAGTTATAAAAGCCTGTGAAAAAATATGACAACCCAAAATAACATGGGATGGGGGTGGAGGGACCATAGTTAAGGCATCTAAAAAATTCCTCATGGCTTTGGCTTATTAAAATATTTTTACACTTAAAAAAAATGGATAACTCACTTATCCACTGTTGGTGGGATTGTCAAATGGTGCAACCACTGTGGAAGGCAGTTTGGCGGTTCCTCAAAAAGCTGAATATAGAATTGCCATACGACCCAGCAATACCATTGCTGGGTATCTACTCAGAGGACTTAAGGGCAAAGACACAAACGGACATTTGCACACCAATGTTTATAGCAGCGTTATTTACAATTGCAAAGAGATGGAAACAGCCAAAATGTCCATCAACAGACGAGTGGCTAAACAAACTGTGGTAGATACATACGATGGAATATTATGCAGCTTTAAGACAGGATAAACTTATGAAGCATGTGATAACATGGATGGACCTAGAGAACATTATGCTGAGTGAGTCTATCCAAAAACTAAAGGACAAATACTGTATGGTCCCACTGATGTGAACCAACATTCGAGAATAAACTTGGAATATGTCATCGGTAACAGAGTCGAGCAGGAGTTAGAAACAGGGTAAGACAATGGGCAATTGGAGCTGAAGGGATACAGACTGTGCAACAGGACTAGATACAAAAACTCAAAAATGGACAGCACAATAATACCTAATTGTAAAGTAATCATGTTAAAACACTGAATGAAGCTGCATCTGAGCTATAGGTTTTTTTTTGTCTGTCTGTTTGTTTGTTTGTCTTTTTTTTACTATTATTTTTATTTTTTTCTCTATGTTAACATTCTATATCTTTTTCTGTTGTTTTACTAGTTCTTCTAAATCGATGCAAATGTACTAAGAAATGATGATCATGCATCTATGTGATGATGTTAAGAATTACTGATTGCATATGTAGAATGGAATGATTTCTAAATGTTGGGTTGATTTCTTTTTTTCTTTAATTAATAAAAAAAAAGTTTCCAGTAAGCAGATTGAAACCCACCTTGAATGAGATGGGTCACATCTAATAAACTAATCCCACAGTAGGTCGGTACCCACAGGAACGGATTAAAAGAACATGGCCTTTGCTGGGGTACATACAGCTTCAAACCACCATAGGGAACAACTCTTAAAATAAACACAGATTTCTCAGAAAAAAATATTGTATTCTAAAAAAAAAAAAAATGAAAGCATCTGAAAAACATTGTTTGAAAATCCTGTATGGCAAATTCAGACACTTTGCAAGTGTCATTCAGATGTTTGCCAAGGAAAATAAAGAAACCTCTCTCTCCATAAGCTGGCAGATGGTGGTCAAGTTCCTCCCAATTCCATCTATTACTGAATGGCAATCCAGAGGTCTGTGAGCAGTTACAAACAAGGCATTACTATCTGGAAGGGAAGGGACAGTGGAATTTCCATTGGTTGGGGGAAAACCCAGCTTCAGTTTTTCCAGATACTCTGCATGTACAGGTTTATGAGACTGGAGAACTTTGATTGCAGCTTCTACTTTGAACCACTCTCTCTTCCTTCCTATATTAACAGAATCTTCCCAATCTTCTAATATTTCAGTGACTGTAAGAACATAAACATATGTTCTGTGTTTTCGGTCTTGGTTCTCAAATATGCCCAAGAGTCTGCCTAATTTTGCTTTGACTCCACCCTCTTCATACACCTCCCTCACCGCAGCACCGCCAAGCTCCTCCTCTGGCTCCATCCCACCTCCCGGGACAATCCACTGGTCTGGATACCGACTGCTGCTCACAAGCAGCACCTCATCCTCCTGTTCGCTCCGAAGCACAGACACACGCCCGCTTCTTGAAGCCCTCGCGGTCATAGGTTCGCCTCTGGTTCGGCTTGAACTTCATCCTCGAGGTGGCCTCTCGCTGCTGCTGCTCCGGCCGCCGCTGCGTGGGCCTGGCCGCCGCCACGCCGCCGGAGAGTGGGGGCTAGGATGAATCGGGATGCAGGGGCGCGCGAGGGGAGGGGCGGCGAGGCCGGGCTGCCCCCGAGGCAGCGGCCGCTTCGACACCGGGCAGGACACGAACGCCCATCATGGAGCCCGGTGGCCGAGGTGGAGGCGCCGCCTCTGGCCAGGTTTTCGCCGCTCTCCAAGGAGCCCGACACCCGCTCGCAGCTGACAGCCGCCGCCGCCGCCACGGTCCGGGAAAGCGAGGAGCGAGGCTCGCACCGGGCGGGGACAGTTGCCGGAACTCGATCCGAGTAGCAGCCGCGCCGCGCCCTACCTTTGATTCTTATCTTTTGAAATGTTTTTATCAGAAGAGAATGTTGAATATTGTCAAATGTTTTTTCAGCTTCAGTTGAGATGATCATGTGACTTTTCCCTTTTGATTTGTTAATGTGCATTCGTGTTATACATCCCACTTGATCATGGTGTATAATTATTTTAACGTATTTTTGGATTGGATTTGCTGAAAATTTTTGCATATATGTTCATTAGGGAGATTGGATTGAAGTTTTCCTTTCTTATGGAAACTTCACCCAGTTTTGGTATTAAAGTGATGTTAACATCATAAAATGAGTTAGGTAATATTCCTGGTGTCTGATTTCAATCTCGCTTTTGTGATTGGTTTATTGAGATCATCTATTTATTCTTAAGTCAGTGTAGCTTGTTAGTGTGTGTGTATTAGTTATCTACAGAACCAGCAGGGGTTATCTATAGATATGAGATTTATAAATGTATCTCATGCAACTGTTGGGATTTAAGTGTCCAAAATTTGTAGGGCAGGACATGAGCAAGCAGCTTCAATGATGGAGCTCAATGAACTCTCAGGAGATGCTAGCTGGCTGAAGCAAATATGGGATCATCTCTTCTGAATCCTCCTTAAAAGCCTATCAGTGATTAGATTAAGCGTGATTCATTGCAGAAAATACTCCCCTTAGCTGACTGCAGATATAATCAGCTATGGATGCAAACAACATGCTCACTCATGGTATTGTCCATGAAATGTCCTCATAGCAACAGATTGGCCAATGCTTGCTTGAATAGGCAACTTGACATTATCATCTGTCCAACTTGACACATGAACCTAACCATCACAGTTGACCCCTTGTCAAATTGGCATTATACACATCACCTTAAACCATATGTAATCTCTAAATAGAAAATAATGACAGACACATTTTTCCCAGGCCAAACAATTCTCAAGTGTCCTGTATACAACTGGAAACACATTAAATCTCTCCAGAATAGTGTGTAAGTCTTGGGTAAATTTTACTTATTAAAATAAGTATTCTTATTTTTATTAATATTAATTATATTAATATTATTTATTAATATAATTATCTTAATTATATTACTTAATATTCACTCTTAATCTTTAGATCTTACAATTTAAATACAATAATGAACAAAACAGCTTATGTTATATGATAAGGAGATAAAATAGAGAGAAAAACAAAGATACTTGCTTTATGTATTCATACATAGATACTAATTACAAAGCAAGGAAGAATAGTCATACCATTATAGGCCTCACTTCTGTAACTGATCACATGGTTGTAGTTCATGTTTATCACTATCCTCTTCCACTACCCATATCATGCTCCCTTTATCCTCAGCAAGCACTTCAGCTGGACATGGCTCTTTGTCTGGTGGAGTAACCCAAATCTTCATTCTTGAAGTTACTGAGCCGTTGGTAATCATTGCTGTCTCTCCTGGAAGAAGCACTACTTCTTCAGAAACTAAAACCTGTAGACCATCAGAGCTCAAGTTTGCAGGGATAGGATGCAAAAATTTTCCTGGTGGATCACTGGGGTAATAGTAAGAAGTACAACTCTCTTATCCACCCCTTGATTCCTGAACCCATGAATCCTGACCATGGGAAAAACAGCACCATATATTGGGTGCTGGTACAGAGCATACATAGCCTCCTGTAGAACACTGCTACAACCCTGTAAGGTATTGCTTCCTAGGTTTAACCGTACTTGAGTTTTCAAAAGGCAATTCCATCGTTCTATCAACCTAACTGGCTCTGGATGATGGGGACAAATTGCAACGAGAGAATTCATGAGCATGTACCCATTGTTACACTTAATTTGCTGTGAAGTGGTTTCATTGTTCACAAGCAATGTTGTGTGGAATATCATGCTGGCAGTTAAAGCATTTCTTAAGTCCACAAATGATAATTTTGGCAGAAGAACTGCATGAAGGGAAAGCAAACCCATATCCAGAGGATACATCTATTCCAGTTAGAACAAATCATTGCCTTTCTATGTTGGATGTAGTCCAATGCAATCAACCTGCCCCCATACAGCCAGCTGATCACCTCAGAGAATGGTGCTATATTGGGGGCTGAGTTTGGGTCTCCTCTGCAGGCAGATTGGGCACTCAGAAGTAGCTGTAGCCAGGTCAGCCTTGGTGAGTGGAAGTCAATGTTGCAGAGCTCATGAATAACTACCGTCCCTACCACCATGACCACTTTGTTCATGGGCCCATTAGGCAATGATGGAAACGGCTGGGGAAAGAGGTTTGCTGGTATCCACAGAATGGGCTATCTTATATATTTCATTATTTAAACCTTCCTCTGCTGAAGTCATCTGTGGTGAGTATTCAGATGGGACACAAGTATTTTCATGTTCCATGTCCACTCAGAAAGGTGATCCACACACTTCTTCCCAAGAACTCTTTGTCATCAATCTTCCAATCATGTTCCTTCCAAGACCCTGACCATGCAGTGAAAGCCTTAGCAACAGCCCATGAGTCAGTATACAAAAGCCCCTCTGGCCAATTCTCCTTCCAAGCAAAATAAACAACCAAGTGTATTGCTCAAAGTTCTGTCCACTCTCAGTCGGTACCTGTGCAGAATTATCTGTAAATCAGGTCTGAGTTTTCTCTTCCTCAGCTAATTTACTGTAAGGAACTCCCCAAGAAGATATAGCTGGGAAAGAGATGTATGTGAGAGAAAAGCAGATGAAAGGCCTTTAGTCCACTTCCTCATGTAACTTACTGTGCATCCAGGACCTGTTCTGGCACTACCATTTCCATTTTACGAAGTAGTGCTCCTGTGCATGCCCAGCCTTATTGTTTGGTGGGTCAGAAAATACCCAGTCCATGATGGGCAACTCAGGTCTCATGGTAACTTGGCACCACATGGTTAAGTGTTCAGTCTCTACTAAGGTCCATTAGCAGGCCAACAGCTATTTATCCAAAGGAGAGACATCATCTGCAGTGCATACTATGGCTTTGTCTACAATTCTAAGTGTCTACATTGTAATTCTGCTATAGAAGCCTTCAAAGGCTCTTGATAACATCTTTGTTTGCCACTAACACTTACAGAACCATTGGATCTGCCAGATCATATTGTCCAAGTGATAGAGCAGCTTGTAGAGCTGTCTGGAGCTCTTCCAGAGGCTCCTCTTGTTCAGGTTCCCACACAAAACTAGCTGCATTTCAGGTCACTCTGTCGATGGACTAGAACAACACACCTTAATTTAGGAATATGCTGTCACCAAAATCCAAAGAGGCCAACTAGGCATTGCACCTCTTTTTTTCTTGCAGGAAGGGTCAGATGCAACAACTTATCCTTCACCTTAGAAGGAATATCTCAACATGCCCTACACTACTGGATACCTAGAAAACTTGTGAGGTGGAATGACCCTGTATTTCTTTTGGATTTATCTCCCATCCTCTGGCATGTAAATCCCTTACCAATTAGTCTAGAGTAGTTACTTCTTATTGCTCAGTAGAGCAAGTCAATATGATATCACCAAAATAATGAGGGTGATGTCTTGTGGGAGGGAGAAATTATCAAATTCTGTGGGGAGAAGATTGTCACTTATGGTTGGAGAGTTGATATACCCCTGAGGTAGGACAGTGAAAGTATATTACTGACCTTGCAAGCTGAAAGGAAACTGTTTCGGGTGGTCTCTACTAGCAGCTATTGAGAGAAATTTGCTAGATCACTAGCAACATACCAGGTACCAAGGAATGTGTTGATTTGCTGAAGCAATAATACCACATCTGGAAGAGCAACTGCAATTACAGTCACCATCTAATTGAGTTTGTGATAATCCACTGTCATCCTCCATAACCCATTTGTTTTCTGCACCAGCCAAATAGGAGATTGGAATGGTTATATGCTGGCAATCACCATTCCTGCATCTTTCAAGTCCTTAAGACTGGCACTAACCTCTGCCATCCCTCCAGGAATCTAATATTGCTTCTGATTTACTATTTTGCTATGAAGTTCCTTTCCTTCTTGGTCTTCCCTACAATAACAGCTTTTGCTCTATGAGTCAGAGAGTCAATGTGGATATTCTTCCAGGTGCTCTGCATGTCTATTACAATTATGCTTTATGGAAATGGAGAAATAACTACACAGTGGGTCCAGAGACCTATTGAACCCACTGTGAGATGGACATGAGCTACAACTCTATTTATCACCTGACTTACACAAGTCCCTACTCTGACAAATGGACCAGAGTGATATTTTGGGCCCCTGGAATTAACGTCACTTCTGAACCAGTGTCTAGCACTTCCTGATATTTCTGATCACTTCCTTTTCCCCAGTGCACAGTTACCCTGATAAAACACCAGAGTCCTCCTTGGGGAGCACTAGTAGGAAAATTAACAGTATAAATTTGTGGCAGTATAACAGAGTACTTCTGCAAAGGAACCTGGCTTTTCCCTTCATTCAAGGGGCTCTGGGTCTGTAAGCTGTGTCTGTTTAGAAATTGTTTAAGAAGCAGGGCCTTTTCTTTTTGTAACTGAAGTTAAATTTCTGTTCAGTTGACATAGAACTCTTCTACTTATACAGATCAATCAAGAACAGAGTAGAGTATTCATCTATTGTACTTGTATGTACCCCGTGATCTATGTCAAGTACTGGAAGTCTCTGTAAGTCAGATTATTTTGACTCCTGCTCTGAGTCTGCTGTCCATTATGATAGCCATGCCTACCATGTCTTTGGTGATTAAGTGCTGCCCCATAGCTTCTGCCATCTCAGGGTCTGATCATCCCCATTGTGTTTAAGGATGCCAGCTCAAGGACAGCATTTCCCACAGTAACATCTGATATACAAAGAAGGGCAGCTGTAGAACTCTTCAGGGATGATGGACCTAGTCCCACAAATTTATTTCTCACAGTTCTAGTAAAAGGTGTGCCCTCTGGTTATTTCTGGGGGGTAGGAGCAGACCTTCCATGATAAATCCTCTCTAACATTCCAATCTCCTTCAGTCTCTGTATCCACTCATCTACATAAAGCTCAGGCAGTTCTGGCATTTCAACCTCAAGAAATGTCCACTTTTTGATCCATATTTCAGCCAACCACTCAAACAAACTGTTACTGTCCTTTATAACCTTTCGAGCTATACCTCTGAATGCAGAGTCTCTGCTTAGTGGACCCATATCAATAAATTCAGCCTAATCCAGCTTTATATTTCTTCCACCATTTTCCCACACCCCTGAAATTCATTCCAACATATATTCACCTGATTCCTGTCTATACAAATTGGAAAGCTCATGCAGTTGGAGTACAGTTTATCTCCTCATGGGTAATACTTTGTACCTCAACTTTTGGGACCTGCTCTGACATTAGTTATATAAGTCTGGAAGAAAACAAGGATGGTGGAGGTGGGTCATGACAAGAATTAGAAATGTCTTCCAAGCCAATTACCTCAAGGCATTCCTTTGCAGTTTCATCTGATGTGACAGGATTAATCACTGCAGGTAGAGAAGCAAGGAATATTTCCACATGGCAGGTACTTACATTCCTTGGAGACACTGAATGGTTACTCTCTTCATGAGGAGGTTTTATGGCTCATTCATCAGGACTGACTGGATGTCCAGAAGTCATTTCCTCTGGGCAGGCTAGAGGTGGAGCTACAATGTCTTCAGGGCAGATCATTACAAGTATATCTGGAAAAGACTCAGCACAATACATGGTTTCAATATCTACACTGCCATCATTATAAATCTATAGGTTGCCATTTCATTTTTAAGGATCCCATTCCTTCACAATCAATGCCCTCACTTTAACAGCAGATACCTTGAAATGTTGAGATTTCAGTTTACATTGTATAGCTCCTACTGCAACAACCTGATTTTCAGAGATCTCAAGTCTGTAGCTACAAATAATATTTTCCATGAGGGCACTCATAGAAACATTTACATTTTCATTTGGCACTTAAGCTGCAAACTTGAAGCCTTCAGCTCATCCCTTTCCCTCATTACTGTATCCAACATACCTAACAATAACCAGGCAAAATCAACATATCTCTTAATTCCACAAAACCCTGTAAAGGTTTCAAAAACACTTTCACACAGAGCTTTGCCTCATATAAATGTAAAATTAACAGAATCTAATGGTAACATTTTGAGTACCTCATTTGCCAACTCACACCATGGACTGTCAGTGCCATCCTATTATGGAAAACAGAGATAGTGCCTCTGAGTCTAGTTAGAGTAGTAAACCAATTGCAAATAGCCATTTTTAAGATTTTGCTTCTCAATAACCACTCCCAGTTGCAAAACTGTATTAGTTATGGTTCTCTAGAGAAACAGAACCAACAGGAGATGTCTGTACATATAAGATTTATAAAAGTGTCTCACACAACTGTGTTTGCAAAACTCCAAAATGTGTAGGGCAGACTGTGGCCTGGCAGGTCCGATGAAGTTCCTCAATGAACTCACACAAGAGGCTGGCTGGCTGGCTGAAGCAGAAAGAGGGATTTTCTCTACTGAATCCTCCTGAAAAGGTTTCCAATAATTAGATTAGGCATCACTCATTGCAGAAGATACTCCCCTTAGCTGATTGTAGATGTAATCAGTTGTGGATGCAACCAATATGCTCATGATATAAGTCCATGAAATGTCTTCACAGCAACAGATAGGCCAGTGCTTGCTTGACCAGACAACTGGGCACTGTTATCTGGCCAATTTGATAACCTAACCATCACAGTGTTTTTCTGGAAATTTGTTCATTTCATCTAAGTTATCTAGTTTGTTGGCTTGCAGTTGCTCATAGCAACTTCTTATGATTTCTTTTATATCTTCAGGGTCTGTGGTAATGACCTGTCTCTCATTTCTGATTTTGTTTATTTTAATTATCTATTTTTTCTTTGTCAGCCTTGATAGTGGTCCAATGATTTAATTAATTTTCTCAAAGAACCAACTTTTAGTTTTATTGATTCTTTCTGTTCTTTTTGTCTCATTCATTTAACCCTGTTTTAATCTTTGTTATTTCTCTTCTATTTGCTTTGGGAATGGTTTGCTTCTTTCCCAAGTTCCTCCAAGTGGGCAGTTAAGTCTTCAAGTTTTGCTCATTCTTCCTTTATAATATAGGTATTAGGGCAATAAATTTCCCTTTCTCCACAGCCTTTGCCACCTCCCATAAATTCTGATGTATTGTAATCTCATTTTCATTCATCTCCAGAGAACTACTGATTTCCCTAGCAATTTCTTCTTTCACCCTCTGGCTGTTTAAGAGTGTGTTACTTAATCTACACATATCTGTGAAAGTTCCATTCATTGGTGATTATCATTTCCAGCTTCATGCCATTGTGATCAGAGAAAGTGCTTTGGATAATTTCAATGTTTAAAAATGTATAAAAAGGACAGGCCATGGTGGCTTAGCAGGCAGAGATTTTGCCTGCTATGCTGGAGATCCAGGTTTGAATCTCAGTCCCCACCCATGCAAAAAAAAATGTATAAAGACCTGTTTTGTATCCTAGCATATGATCTGTCATAGACAATATTTGTACTGGTTTGAAAGGATTTATGTATATTAGAAAAGCCATGTTTTTATCCTAATCAATTTTGTGGAAGCAACCATTTCTTCTAATCTCTATTCAGTGCTTAAGGTAGGAAACTTGATCAGGTTATCTCCATGGAGATATGACTCAATCAATTGTGGGTATTAAGCTTGATTAGATAGAGTTGAGCCTCCACTCATTCTATGTGGAGCTTGATTAGTTTACTGGAATATTTTATAAGATGAAGCATTTTGGAGAAGGATTCAGAATGACATAGACATGAGAAGCAGAGTCCACAGACAGTGACCTTTGGAGCTGTTGAAAGAAAATGCCTCCCAGGGAGCTTCATGAACTAAGAGGCCTGAAGAGAAAGCTAGCAGATGCTGCCATGTTCATCATGTGTCCATCCAGCTGAGAGAGAAATGTTGACTGTCATCATCCTTCTTGAACAAGGTATCTTTGCCTGGATGCCTTGGATAGAACATTTCTATAGACTTGTTTTAATTTGGATGATTTTGCAGCATTAGAACTGTAAGCTAGCAACTTATTAAATTCCCCTTTTTAAAAGCCATTCTGTTTCTGGTATACTGCATTCAGGCAGCTAGCAAACTAGAACAATGTTTCATGAGCACTAGAGAATAATGTATATCCTAGTGTTTTGGCATGCAATGACGTATATATGTCTATTAGATCTTATACTTTTATCAAATTGTTTAAGTTCTCTATTTCCTTGCTGATCCTCTGTCTGGTTGTTCTATCTATAGAGGGTGAGGTATAAAAGTCTTCTACTGTTATTATTGAAACATCAATTGTTCCCTTCAATGTTACCAATGTTTGTCTCATACTTTGGAGCTCCTTGAAGTAACAGTGAAATTTTTAATTGCATGTTGCATCTTTATAAGCCACAGACTTAATTGGAAAAGTGCTGGTTCCATTTTATTCCACTTTCCTCATGAATGATTCTTGGTGGGGATCAGATATTTGTGTGCAGATGAGGGGAATCACAGCAATGAGATACCTGAATAAAAGATTCTTGCTGTTTTATGGAGTTGGGGCCTGGAGAGGGAAGAGGTAAGAGTGTAAGGAATTGAAATGAACTGAGAAATGACCCCAGGTGAAAAATATGCCCCTGGGGTTCTCTCCACTCCCCATATAAAGGTTTCAGCTTTGCCAGGTTTGGGCAAGCAGGGATCACTTTCCAGTTCCCAAGTGGCCACAGACTGCTCCTCTTCCTCCAATCTAGACTTACTTCAAGAACAAAAGAGGGTCCAAGAAGTTAGGACCAGGCTTCCAATTCATGATGCTGGCCTTCCTTCTGCCTAACAGGACATTCATGGGCTTTTGAAATCCCTCAGTTCCAGGCTGTGTTCACCATCCCAGCCTGTAAATCTGTCACACTTCAAAGGAACTGAAGTCAACCAAAGGCCTTACAAGAGTGAAGCTGACCTCCAAGAAGAGATCCTGCAGGCATGCACACATCATGGATTCTGCTTCTTCTTATTCATTCTGGACTGCTGATAGTCAGAAAGCAGCCTTCACTTCTCCTAGTCTTCCTGAAGTATGGGAGCTCATCCAACTGTCAATTGGAAGTTCACTTCATCTCAGTGGTTTTGGAATAAGAGTTCCATAACAACCTTCACCCACTGCTTACTTTGAAATACAGGCTGCCTATATCTCCAGCAACTGGCAGAGTACATAATCAAATTTGAAGTGGGCAAAGTCATGATTAAGAACTTAGCATGTATCCCTTTCTTAAGTGCCAATGATACCCTTAGCAAGGTGGTGTCTAATGTAAGGATAGATGGCTTGCCTTTGGGAGCAGGTGGCACATTAGAGCAGAAGAAGCTTAGACCTTCCCCATTTCAAAGGCTGCTTGAGGGTACTGAGTTAAGAGCTGGAAAAATATAACTTGTGGCCTCTGTGCACCCTGGAACCCTCTGATCAGAGAAAGAGTATGGATGACTTTACATGAGGGTGTTAGAAGTGTCCCTTTAAGGGTAAAGTGTCATAAAAGTGGGACTGAGGTGCAATGTCAGATCTTTTGTGTAGGGTTCTAGACAGTCCCTTGTAGCCCATGAGTTGGCCCCTGAAAGCCCCTCTGGTACACTTACAGGGGCCTTGCCTGCTTTCATCTGTAGTCTCCCCTTTCCTGCCTAAATCTCCAGTGCCTTATTACAATGCAGTTTTTGTTTTCTTCTCTTGTGTGCCCAGCCTTGTACATTTTATGAAGGCCTAACTCCAACCATATCCATGTTGGATTCTGCTGGCACACTGAAAGATTGGTAGGGCAGGGATAGTCCCCTCCTAAAATGTCATCTAGGGTCATCTAGATACAAGCTGTCAGTACTGGCTGCTACTCTTTGGGTGCAGGCATTTGGCAGCCCTTGCACTGCCCTCAGCTTCTCAGACACCTGGTGTTCTTGTTTAATGTGGAAAATGACTGAACATTCCAGTTCCACCACTGGATATTTGTCAATCCAGAAGTACTCAGGAAGACCACCTTGGAGGGCTTGTGAAGGAGGAAATGGAAACTCCTATTCCCAGATTGCATAATGCCAATGACTTTTACTCCCTGAATGGCCATGTGGCTATTTCTCATCAGTTCATGCACTCTGCTTATTCATCTCCAAAAAGATACCTATGATAGAAGTACCATCCACTGACTGCTGCAGATGTGGTGGAAATACTCCTGCACTCTGGGAAAATTGTTGGAGTACAGCAGAGTCATCTATGAGAATGGGAGCAAAAGAGTAATATCAAAGCTGGTTGGGTACTTCTTTTCTTTGAAACTTGTTTGTATTTTACAGGGGAATTATGGAGTACAGCAAAGGGGTGGGGGGCACCTGACAAATATTCCTGCTTTCTCTTCATTGAGCTTCCATCTCCCCTCTACCATCACTACTGTCAAGGAAGGACCAAGGTGCCCTCTCCAGGTAGTTCCTCCTTACTGAAAGTTTGAATTGAAATAGACAGCTTCTAGACAAAGGGAAAGAAGCTTATTGGACTCTTCAAGTACTGACTGTAGGATGTAGTTTGTGGAGCTACTCTTGCACACATAGTAAACACCTCAATAAAAGGAAGAATATCTCAGAGGAGCTATTCTACACTGCCATGGTCCCATGGGGCAGAGTCAAGAGCCACAGAGGATCATTCAAAGATCTGAAATCTAAAGGTATTTTATCTACTAGGTTTCAAACTGGCTTGTGACCGATGATCCCTTTGTTTTTCCAATTTCTCCGTTTTGCAAATAGAGTGACTATTCTATTCTTTTTCCATTATTTTACTTGGGAAAAAGATTACTTCTTTTCTGTATTCCCTGGTCCACATGTGAAGATATAATTTGTTCCCAGGATGGATCATATCCAGTAATGCCTGATTTAGGTAATTTAGATGTATTGGGGTCTCATTGAGCTAATGATGTTTATTTGAGATTTTGGATTTCAGAGTTGATGCTTTTATAGGTTAAATCTGTTCCAGATGCAAGGTTGGGATAAGTGTATGCAAATGTGAAATGGACATGAATTTTGGGAGGTCAGAATGCAGATGTAGTGAGTTGCATGTTGTCACCAAAAATTCTTATCTGCTGACAACCTGTTAATAAGAACCATATATGGCAAAGGAAGTCATCATTTTAAATCCAATAGTGGAGCATCCTTATAACAGAGAGAAAAGAGGTGAAAGACAGAGACCCCTTTGAAGATGTACATTAAAATCTGGGCAAGGAACAACTCACCAGATCCCTCTAACTGTCTGCACTCTGAGAGTTTCAGAGATACTTTCAATGATCACTAAATAGATCAGGGTTTCTTTCATTTACATGTTGTCTAGATTCCATTTCAAGACAAATCTAACAGGTGGCAGTATTCACTTAAGATTTTTTAACTCAAATATAATTTGCATAGCATAAAATTCAGCCTTTTAAAGTATACAACTCTGGGTTGCTCAATCAGCACCTCTATCAAATCTAAGAACATTTTCATCACCTCAAAGAGAAACTCTACCCATAGCAATTCCTTACCCCCACTTTTTTCCCCTCATCTCCTAATGATCTCTAATCTTTTATCTGTCTTTATGTTTTTACTTACTCAGCACACTTCATGTACTCACAATCACTCCTCCGTGGACTTTGTTTCTTGCTTCTTTCATGAAGCATAATATTTTCAGTTTCATCCCTGTTTTAGCAAGTACCAGTACTTTATCACCTTTTTTGCTTGATAATTTTCCATTGTATGATTTACAGCATTTTAAACATCATTTCTTCAGGTGATTAACATTTCGGTTGTTTGCACATTTTTTGGTGTTATGAATAATGCTACCACTCATATTCTTGCACCAGTTTTATGCAAAAGGATGAATTTACTTTATCATAATATTATTCAAATATTTACATAATAAAATTTGGTATAAAGCCCTTATGTTTATGTCCTTGATATCATCATAATAATCAAGTAAGATCATGCATTAAAATTATTACATTCAAATATTTGTTGACAATTTATTCTATGTCCAGGGACCCATAGATTCAGTATCCAACAAAAAGACAAACTGAATTCCTGCCTACCCATCCTGCACTAGGCTTCAGTTAGGAGAATAAATGAGTGAAGGAAGAGACACCTATTCTCTTTCTATCTTTGGGTTACTTTTTGTTCATATAACTTTTCTTTCTTTCATATCCTCAAGTGAGGAATTACATCACTGATTTTTAGATCTCTTTTCCTCTCTAATCTACACATTCATTACTATAAACTCCCTTCTAAGCACCTCTTTTCAATGTATATTTATCTCAAAACTTATCATATTTATCTTAAAAATGCTTATTTCTCTTGAGATTTTCTGTTTGACCTATGTGTTTTTTAGAAGCGTGTTGTTTACTTTCCAGATATATTGGGATTTTCCAGCTCTCATGCTGTTTTACTTTTTGTTTAATTCCACTGTCATCTGAGGGCATACTGTGTATGATTTTCATTCTTTCAAATATGTACAGATGTGTTTTCTGATCCTGGGAATATTTTATAATTTAGTGGGTGCTCCAAATGAGATTGAGAGAAATGCTTCCTCCACTGTTGTTGTAGGAAATATTCTATAAATGTCAATTAAAATCAGTAGATTGATGGTGCTGTCCAGTTCAGCTCTCTCATGATTTTATTCCTGCTGGATATGTCAGTTAATGAGAGAGGAGCAGTGAAGTCTCCAATGCTAACTGTGGATTTGGCTATTGCTCCTTGCAGTGCTATCCTTTTTTGTCTTAGGCATATTTTTGTTTTCTTGTTAGGTACATACATATCAAGTACTATTGTGTCTTCTTAGAGAATTGATCCCTTTTGTCAATATGTAATATCACTCTTTCTCTTTTATAGTTTTGCTTCATCTGAATTCTGCTTTGTTAAATTCATATAGCTACTCCTGCTTTTTTTTGAATTACTGTTTACAGAGTATAGTTATTTCAATTCCTTTATTTTTGTTCTATCTGCATTTATAGTTAAGGAGGATTCTAACATCCCCAAGTAGTTTCAGTGTACAGAAACCACAGTGAACCCAGAGGCTAGTGATAATCCACCACAGGGGGGTGGCTAAGGAACTGAGAGGCAGAAAGCTGGAGTTTGGCACAAAAGCATGGAGCCCATAGGAGTGAGCAAGGGGCTAGGAAGTAAGCCAGACCATGTTTCTTGGGTGCACCAATCTCACCAGTGCAGCCCCTTGACCAATGACTCACCCCACACCCCACACACCCAAACCCCAAAACCCACTTCCATTCCACACACTCCAGGTGCCCCCACCCAACCAGCCCCCAGTGCATGCACTTGCCCCCCTGCACCCCAAATGCAGCACAGTCCACCTCTCCTGCACCTCTCCCAAGTACTATATCCCCTTCCCTGTTGCCAGCTTATAAAGGCTGTGGCTGCACTAACCTACATACTCGGGCTACCCCTGCTTCCCTCCTCATAGTATTGCACATCCTCATCATGCTCCTCTGAACTCTGCACATCAGTTTATGGCTCTTCTAGACCCATGCATGTGCACAGGCCCCAATCACATTCAGCTCTGGGAACCTCATTTTATAGCAGAACTAGGACCATGCATGTGCACGGCCGGCATCAGACACACTTCCCAGTTCTGAGAAAGTGCTGACCTGTGTAATTGGATCGCAACAACACCCAATCCATGAAGGCATAATACCAACATACTGCCACAACTCTACATTTGCACACAAAGGGCCCCATGCCTTAGACCAATACACACAAGGGTTATGCCCCCCAGACCAGTGTAACTTCACAGCTGCATCATCCCTGGACACTGGGTGCCCACATTCACAAGCATCAGCATAAGATCCCCAATGTGAACCTATACCTGCCCTGAAACAAATCACCACACTGAGTGCCCCACACGATACCTTGCTTCCTGCTGTACAAACATCCCACAAACACAAGGTCTTAGGCTACTGAAATAAATCAACTTCCTTAGTAAATCAATCAAGACATTTACATGCCATAAAGACAGTAGATCACTAAGCTTATCATGATGCAGACAGATATACCCCTGCCTAATGACCAAATTAAAATACCTGAGGAGACAGACATGGGAACAATTAAATAAAGATGTTGATACAACTCTACTTAATGAAATAAGTGGGATAGCAAATAACATAAGGGAGACCAAAAAGACAGTAGAAGAGCATAAAGAGGAATTTGAAAGTATAAATAGAAAAATAGCAGATAACACAAGGATTAGTCTGTTGACCAAATAAAATACATACTATAGGCACACAACAAAAGTTTTGAAGAGATGGAAGAAAGAATAAGTGATATAGAGGGCAAGATAACTGACTTTGAAAACTCACAACAGCAAATGGCAAAAGATGAAACAATTGAATGGAAACTCAGGGAAATGACAGACAAAACAAAATTCACAAATATGAGAATCATTGGTGTCCCAGAAGAAGAAGAGAGGAGTAAAGGGCTAGGGAGAGTATTTGAGGATGTAATGGGGGGAAGCTTCCCAACCCTCATAAAGTACATAAATATACAAATCAAAGAAGCCCAATGAACACCAAACAGAATAAATCCAAATAGGTCTTCCATAAGACACATACTAATCAATCTGTGAAATGTTGAAGAGAAGCAGAAAAACCTGAAAGTGGCAAGAGAAAAACATACTACATACAAGGGAAACCAAATAAGGCTGAGTTTAGACTACTTAACTAGCACCCTGAAGATGAGAAAGTAGTGGTGTGATATATTTAAGATCTTGAAAGAGAAAGACTTCCAGCCAAGAATCCTGTACCCAGCCAAATTGTCCTTCAAAACTGAGGAAGAGATTAAAATTTTCACAAAGAAGTCCTGAAAGAATTTGTCAACAAGAGATTGGTCTTACAAGAAATACTAAAAGGAATTCTGCTGGCTGAAAAAAAGACAGGAGAAGGAGGTCTGTAGGAGGGTGCAGAATTGAAGAGTACCACAAAGGGTAATTTAAAGAATGCAAAGAGAAACAGGGAAAAATATATATATCTGACAAACAAAATAAAAATATAAGTGGTGGAATCAAGCAACCCCTTTTCAGTATTATCTTTGAATGTTAACAGACTAAACTTACCAATTAAAAGATACAGATCAGCTGAATGTATTAAGAAACATAATATAGCTTTATGTTGCTTACAGGAGACTCATCTTAGACACAAGGATACAAAAAGATTGAAAGTGCAAGGATGGAAAAAGATTTTCCATGAAGGTTGTAACCAAAAGAAAGCAGGAGTAGCTACCTAGCTGAAGAGTCAGTTAAAGAAAAAAAATTCCATTCAGAATAACAACTAAAAGAATCAAGTACTTAAGCATGAATTTAACTAAGTATGTAAAGTTGTAAACAGAAAACTTGTAAATAGAAAACTACCTAAGATTGCTAAAAGAAATCAAAGGAGATCTACATAGGTGGAAAGACATTCCCTACTCATGGATAGGAAGGCTAAATATAGTTAACATGTCAATTTTCCTCAAATTCATCTATAGATTCAACAAAGTACCAATCAAAATTCCAACAACCTGCTTTGACGATTTGGAAAAGTTAATTACCAAACTCATCTGGAAGGGACAGAGAACCTGAATAGCTAAAAGCATTCTAAAAAAGAATAAAGTGGGATAGACCAAGGAGGCTTATGTATGTACGGCAGTCATGCCCGGTGTCTGTGACCCAGTGTTCAGAGGTGGATGTGACTCTGATATGCTGCAAGCACTCATGCAATGTACCAATGGCTCTGTTCATCCCAATAATTACATGACATACACCAGTAGCCCTATCAGTGTCTCTCATGGCTCTTTGGGCTTGGGATCACCAAGAGCAAAGCTAGGTGGGGCCATTCTGACACTGAGCCTTGTGGGGGTAGAAAAGTGTAGAAAGCTTGGAAACAAGAGAGGTGGTGGTAAGGTTACTACCAGTATCTCTTCACTTTACTCACTTCCAAGTTCCCAGATGTCACCTGCAGATGACAGGGTGGACCTGGGACAAACAACACTGTTGAATCTGGGCAGATAAGGAGGTCAGGCTGTTCCTCTTCCTCCTCCTTCCCCTTGTGCTTGCAGCCAAGGTCCCTGAATGGGATGTCCTGTCTATCCCTAACTGAACATGTGGCTGGTGTTTGAGTGGCTGTGAGGGAGCCCAGAGAGGTGGGCCCTACTGAAAGGGTTGCGTCAGTTTTTGGAGTCAATTACTGTCATAAAGGCATCCCTCTGGCATTCAGTGAATCCATCACATTTTACAGATGAGCCACCAGCACTAACAGCTCAAGATCACACATCCCAGCTACAAACATGGGACTCAGAGCCACTGTTTTAACCTGTTACTGACATTCCCGTTTATTGTTAGAGATCTTGTCCTTAGTGATGTGCACTCAGACAGGCAGGCCTCCTCTTTAGGTACCATCATCTTCTCTGCATTTATCCCTGACACACACTCAGGAGGTTTGGTCACTGACCCTATTTTGAATTCAAGGAACTTGAGGCTCTGAACAAAGTGGACGTTGTCCTGTCTGCTACAGGGTTGTTACATGGTCAACTGTGGATTTGGCCCAGCTGTGTGTTTGAGTCCAGGTCAACCTGGCCCTGAAGCTGTGCTTTGTACAAAAGCCTAGACAGGGTGTCTACTGAGACCACTCTTGTAAATCCAAAAGGTGAGTATGAATTACAGGGATGAACAGTGCAGAAAAGGGTAGCTCTCAGGTTGTTAAAAGCTTGGAGTACCCCCAGAGTGAAGAAAACTGTAGAAACATAAGACAAAAGTGTCCAGTGGGCATGCTGGGTAGGGCATTTGGAGCAGATCATGCAGGGTGGTGAATGTTGTGCAATGGAGTAATGACTCATTGTTTGTCTGGGAGTGAACAAGGGACCATTATTCTAGACATCAGCAATTCAGAGCCGTAGGAGGCTCATTGGTCACACGCCCACCACTTTGTGGCTCCTGAGCATCAGCCAGTGATGAAGCTGGTTGTCATAGGGTCCTCTTTGTACATTTGGGATACTATAGTGACTATCTATCTCCTTCCAGTGTTGGCCTGCTGGCTACTAGCCTGGAGCTGGCTTCCTGTGAAAGTAGCCCTGAAGGAGACTTCATAATCCACAGAAGGTTGTGGATGGACCAATGGGATGCTCATGCTCCACCCATACTCACCAGGATGCTAATCTCATTGATGCTGCTGTTCTTGTCTAAGTCATTCCAGAAGATGTAGAATCACCCTCATCCCCTTCTGGTTGAAGGGCAGCAGTGAGGAGATGTGATGCAAAATCCTAAAGAATGAATATGAGCATGCCAGGCAGCAATAAACAAGGTGAAGACCCAGAGGAGAAGATGCTGTTTGAGTCCCAGGAGTTGCATCTGGAGAAGAGGGAGCTGTGGAGGTCAGGAAGAGGAGGTGTAGGTAGAGGATGAGCTAATGCCTGATTCTCTTGGAATTACAGTATGATCAACTCCTGAACTGTAGGGACAAGGAGGTTAGCAGAAGCTGTGGAGCTGCAACCAGCTCTAAGCAGTTTTTAAAGCTTTTTTTCTGGAGCTGGGACTTCTTGTCCCTTTTGGTGATTGCAGAAAGGGGAATGCTGACATACAATAGAGAAAGGTTGAGCGAGAGCTGTAAGGGGCAGGGGTTGACAGTCACCTTCTTTTCCTGGCTTCAGGAAACTCTAGGACAAGGATCATATTGATTTTCTCCCAACCACAACCAGAGGAGGCAGCCAAGTGCAGACTGACCATGTGGGCTGTAGTCCTGAGGCTCAGAAAAATGTTGTGCTTGAGTTGGTCACTGGGTGAGATATAAGGTCAGCTTTGGTTGTCTGATGGCTGGATGGAAGGATCAGTTTAATATGAGTGCCTCTCCCAGGGATATGGCAAACTCCCCTCTATAATCACTGCAATCTCTTCTTTGGGGTCCCTGCTAAGTGCTGTCAATCAACAGTATCCCATTCACCCCAGTTGTCTGAAAGATCATTAAGCATCATGCTATTACACAGAGATATAAAGTGGAAATTGATCAGTTGATCTAGTCTAATTACAGGTTTGTTCAGGCTGGTCAGCTGCCTGACTGAGCACATGTTTAACCCTGGGTTTCCCTGAAACTCAGGTAGCCCACATTTGCCTGCCCTGGACCAGGAGCTCACTTGACATACAAAACCTTGTTTTGATCAGCAGGTAATTGGCATTGAAACATTTTCTGGCCAAATGGGAAGGAGTCTTCAGCTCCAGAGACAAATGGTAGCTATGGGACAGAATGGAAGCTGTGAGGCTGCCAGGGCCACACCTCAGGTCTCCTTTCCCAGTCATCACAACAGTTAGCAATCTGGTTCCCAAGCTGTCTTCAGTCAACAGGTCTGATGTTGACCAAGGGGGCACCAGGGAGAGCTAGCATCTTCTATCACCTGTTTCCTGTCTTGGCTATAACTCTCAGTCTTGCTGAATTACTTCATGGTGCCTCAAATTGCTGGGTGGACACAAGAACAGCATGACAGCAGACTAATTGGAAATGCAGAATGGCAGAGACTACTTTGTATTCCTGGGAACAGAGGGAAGGAAGAGGCTGCTACTGAGGCTCGGGTGGTCTTACTGGGTGGGATGGGCACCACTGGGGGCACTAGTCACTTCCACTCCTATCCAGGCTCTACCTGTTTTCAGAGCTGACTTTAGACATCTTATCTTCTTGGAAGCTGTCCTTCATCCCACACTAAACTTCACCCTCCAAAGAGGCAGACCTGCCCTTCTTCTTTTCATCAAACTCTCCATAAATGTAAGAGGAAGATGCAGGGAGGCTAGTGTTCTCATACCCAGCGGGTCTCTTATTTCCACCACCCACTCTGTCAGGGTCAGATTCATGTGTCATCTTGGCCAGGTGGTGGTGCCCAGTTGTCTGGTCAGGCAAGTGCTGGCCTGTCTGCTGCTATAAGGACATTTTATGGACTTAAATCATGATCACATTGGCTGCATCCACAGCTGATTGCATTGTACTCAGCTAAGGGGGGTATCTTCTGCAATGAGCTTGCTTAATCTAATCACAAGGAGGTTTTAAAGGAGAACTCAGAAGAGACAGTCACTCTTTCTGCTTCATCCAGCCAGTCTCTCCTGAGAGTTCACTGAGGACCATCATTTGACTTGCCAACTTATGGCCAGCCCTACAGATCTTGGGCCCTTACATCTCCATAGTTGCCAAGCCAGCCTCTCCTGTGTTTGTTGAGGACATTAACTGGAGTTGACAGTTTGCAGTCTACAGATCTTAGACTTTATAATCCCATAATTAAATGAGACACTTTTATAAAATTTATATTTACAGATATCTTCTGCTGATTCTGTTTCTCTAGACAATCCTGGATAATACAGCTTGGTACCAAGAGTGGTTATTAAGAAATAGAATTTTAAAAATGGGTTTTTATGATTGGTTTTATGTACTGAGTAGACCCAAAGGCACAATGACTCTATTTCCCATAATCAGAATAACACTGCCAATCCATTGGGTGAGCTGGCAAAAGAGGTAATCAAAATATAACCATTCAATTCTGCAAATTGTTTGCTTACATGGAACCAGTGTCTGGTAGATAAAGTTTTTGACACTTTACAGAGTTTTGTGGAATTAGGAGGTATAGAGACATTGGCTGGTTGTTAGATATGCTGTATGCATTGATGAGAGAAAGGGAGGAGCTGAAGGTTTCAAGTGAGAAAGTTATGTGCTGTCTAATAGACATAAAAGTTTCTATGAGTTCCCTGAAGGAAAATCTTATTTCCTGTAGCTGTAGACATGAGAGCTGAAAGTCAGACCAAGATTCTCATTATTAGAGTAGCAATTTTACAATGTAAGCTGAAATCTGAACTTGCATGGTGTCTACATTTAAAGTGAAGGCATTGATTGGAAAGGAGTGAGATCCTAAAAAATGGGATAGTGACCTATGAAGGCTGCAGAGAGATCAAGCTGAATCTTTTCTAGATAACCCTGTAATAATCTCCTCTGAGGATGTAGCTGCTCCACCTCTAGTCTGCCTGAGGAGTTGGCCACCCAATCTCTACTTGAAAGGATTAACAATGGAGTAAGTAATCCTGTTTTAACAGATGAAACTGCAAATGAAAGTCATGAAACAGTTGGCTTGGAAAATACTTCTAATTCTTTTCATGACCCATCCCTAACATCTCTCATTTCTTCCAGACCTATAATGACTGAAATCCCAAAAGGGCCCAAAATGTGAGGTACAAAGCCCAACCCATTAGGTATACTGTACTCCAAAAGAACTGTGTGAGTTTTCCAATTTATATAGATAAAAACCAAGGTAATATGTGTGGAAATGGAGTTTAAGGATTTAGTATAATGGTAGGAGGAATAAAAAGCTGGTTCAGACTCAGCATCAAGGAATTGAGAAAGCCTTCTAAACCAAAAGGGGGAAGAGTGAAATGAGACAAAGTGTCATTGGCTGAGAGATTCCAAACAGAGTCCAGAGGTTATCCTGGAGGTTATTCTTACGCATTAATTAGATATCACCTTGTTATTCAAGATGTAATGGAGAGGCTGGAGGAAACTGCCTGAAAATGTAGAGCTGTGTTCTGGTAGCCATGTTTCTTGAGGATGATTGAATAATGATATAGTTTTTACAATGTGACTGTGTGATTATGAAAACCTTGTGTCTGATGCTCCTTTTATCTACCTTGTTAACAAATGAGTAGAACATATGGAATAAAAATAAATAATAGGGGAAACAAATGTTAAAATAAATTTAGTTTGAAATACTAGTGATCAATGAAAGGGAAGGGTAAGGGGTATGGTAGATATAATCTTTTTTTCTGTTTTTGTTTTTAACTTTTTTATTGTATAACATAACATTTATAAAAAGCAATAATTTTCAAAGTACCCTTCAACAAGTAGTTTCAGGACAGATTCCAGAGTTTGTCCATGACCTGCCATTCCATTATCTCAGAATTTTCCTTCTAGCTGCTCCAGAACATTGGAGACTAGAAGAAATTTTTTTTTATCGTCACAACCGACTTTTTTCTGTGTGTGTGAAAAATAACATATATACAAAAAAGCAATAAATTTCAAAGCACAGCACAACAATTAGTTGTAGAACAAATTTCAGTTTGGTATGGGTTTCAATTCCACAATTTTAGTTTAGTTTTTTTTTATTAATTAACGGAAAAAAGAAATTAACCCAACATTTAGAAATCATACCATTCTACATATGCAATCAGTAATTCTTAACATCATCACATAGATGCATGATCATCATTTCTTAGTACATTTGCATCGGTTTAGAAGAACTAGCAACACAACAGAAAAAGATATAGAATGTTAATATAGAGAAAAAAATAAAAGTAATAATAATAGTAAAAAAAAAAAGAAAAAAAAACCTATATCTCAGATGCAGCTTCAGTCAGTGTTTTAACATGATTACTTTACAATTAGGTATTATTCTTTTTTTCTGTTTTCATTTTATTTCTTTTTCTATTGTCTTTTTATTTCTTTTTCTGAACTGATGCAAATGTTCTAAGAAAAAATGAATATGCAACTAAGTATGATATTGTGAATTACTGATTATATATGTTAATGTTTTATTTCATTTATTAATTTTTTAATTAATAAATAAATTTTTAAAAACTGCTTCAGGCTGAATTTATTGATATGGGCTCACTAAGCACAGATTCTGCATTCAATGTTTTAGCTCAAGGGATTAACAAAGGCATTAACAGTTTGTTTGTAAGGTTAGCTGAAACATGGATCAAAAGGTGGCCAATCAGTTTCCTTATTTATAAAACAAAGTGTGGTGGACTGCAGATGGTTACAGAATCTTTGCTACTCTTCCCAATAAGAGGTGGGAGCTCATTTCTACCCCTCCTGACTCTGGCCCAGCTCTAGTAACTTTCATGACCGATCCCTCCCAATGTGGGAGTGATGCTCTGGGACCTCTGAGGCTAAGTCATAGGATGCCTTGCAGCTTTGGTGTGGGCCTCTAGGAAAGCTCACTCTCAGGACACTCCCTCTTTTTTTTTAAACATTTTTATTGAGAAATCTTCAGACACATACAGTCCATTCACAGTACATAATCAGTGGCTCACAATATCATCACATAGCAGTATGTTCATCACCATGATCATTTTTAAAACATTTGTATCATTCCAGGGAAAGACATAAAAAGAAAAAACTCATGCATCCCATACCCCTTTCCCCACCCTCTCATTGACCACTAGTATTTCAATAAAAATAAAATTACCAATTAAAAAAAAAGGTGGCCAATCAACGTGGGACAGAAATCCTAGAATGAGCTGAGACTCAGCATCAAGGTACTGAGAAAAGCTTCTTGGCCAAAAGAGGGAAAGGTGAAATGAGACAAAATAAAGTGTCAATGGCTGAGAGATTCCAATCAGAGTTGAGAGATTATCCTGGAGGCCATTCTTAAGCATTAAATAGATATCACCTTGTTAGTCAAGATGTAATGGAGAGGTTTTAGGGAACTGCCTGAAAATGCAGAGCTGTGTTCCAGTAGCCATGTTTCTTGAAGATGATTGTATAATATTATAGTTTTCACAATGTGACTGTGTGATTGTGAAAACCTTGTGTCTGAGGCTCCTTTTATCTACTATATCAACAGATGAGTAAAACATATGGAATAAAAATAAATAATAGGGGGAACAAATGTTAAAATAGTTAGATAGAAATGCTAGTGATAAATGAAAGGGAGGGGTAAGGGGTATGGTATGTGTGAATTTTTTTCTGTTTTCATTTCCTTTTCTGAATTGATGCAAATGTTCTAAGAAATTATTATGATGATGAATATATAACTATGTGATGATATTGTGAATTACTGATTAAATATAGAGAGTGGAATGATAAAAAGTTAAGAATGTTTGCATTTGTTTGCTGATATATATTTTTTTTATTTAAAAATTAATAAAAATTTCAGAAAAGCAAAGTGAAAAGACAATACATAGAATGGAAAAAACATTTGCACAACATGCCTGATAAGAGACTTGTAACTAAAGAACACTTACAACTCAATAATAAAAAGCAACATATAAAATATATTGGGTAGATGGAAATACTAGTGGTCATGAGAGGGAAGGGTGAAGGGGTATGGTACATATGAGCTTTTTTATTTTATTTCTTTTTCTGGAGTGATGCAAATGTTCTACGAAATGATCATGGTGATAAATATGCAATTATATGATGATATTGTGAGCCACAGACTGTGTGCAGTATGGAATGTTCATATGTTAAGAATTGTTCTAGTTTGCTAGATGCTGGAATGCAATATACCAGAAACGGAATGGCTTTTAAAAGGGAGAATTTAATGAGTTGCAAGTTTACAGTTCTAAGGCCAAGAAAATGTCCCAATTAAAACATGTCTAAAGAAATGTCCAATCAAAGGCATCTAGGGAAAGATACCTTGGTTCAAGAAGGCCGATGAAGTTCAGGGTTTCTCTTTCAAGTGAGAAGGCACATGGCAAACACAGTCAGGGCTTCTCTCTCAGCTGGAAGGGCATATGGCGAACACGGCATCATCTGCTAGCTTTCTCTCCTGGCTTCCTATTTCATGAAACTCCCCGGGAGGCATCTTCATTCTTCATCTCCAAAGGTCACTGGCTGGTGGACTCTCTGCTTTGTAGTGCTGCAGCATTCTCTGCTCTCTCTGAATTTCTCTGAATCTATCATTCTCCAAAATGTTTCCTCTTTTATAGGACTTCAGAAACTAATCAAAACCCACTCAAATGGGTGGAGACACGTCATCCCCCAATTCAGTTCAACAACCACTCTCAACTAAATCACATCAACCAGGGAGATGATCTCATCTCCCCTGGCTTTTCTTAGGGGACATATATCCTTTCAAACCAGCACAAGAATGTTTGTGTCTGTATGTTGTTTTGTCAATAAAAGTATTAAAAAAGAGAAAAAGAAGGACATTATGCATTAATAAAAGGAACAATTCAATGAGAAAGCTCAACAATCATAAATATTTATGCACCAAGCCAGAATGCTCCAAAATACATAAGGCAAACACTGAAAAGAGAAATAGACACAGCCGCCATAATAGTTGGAGACTTCAATTCCACACCCTCATCAATGAACAGAACATCTACACAGAGGATCAATAAAGAAACAGAGAATTTGAATAATACAATAAATGAGCTAGACTTAACAGACATTTATAGAACATTACAGCCCACAACAGCAGGATACATCTTTTTCCTCAATTGCTCATGGATCATTCTCAAAGATAAACCATATGCCAGGTCACAAAAGTCTCAATAAATTTAAAATGACTGAAATCATACAAAACACTTTCTCAGATCATAAAGGAATGAAGTTGGAAATCAATAATAGGCAGAGTGTCAGAAAATTCACAAATATATGGAGGCTCAACAACACACACTTAAACAACCAGTGGGGCAAGGAAGAAATTACAAGAGAAATCAGTAAATATCTCGAGGTAAATGAAAATGAAAACACAACATATCAAAATTTATGGGATGCTCCAAAGGCAGTGCTTAGAGGGAAATTTACTGCCCTAAGTGCCTATATCAAAAAAAAAAAAAGGAAGGACAAAAATTGAGGAGTTAACTGTCCACTTGGAAGAACTACTGAAATAACAGCATACTAAACCCAAAAGAAGCAAAAAGAAAGAAATAATGAAGATTAGAGCAGAAATAAATGAAATTGAGAACATGAAAACAATTGAGAAAGTCAACAAAACCGAAAGGTGATTTTAGGAGAAAATCAGTAAGATTGGTGGACTCTTAGAGAGGTTGACAAAATAAGAAGAGAGAGGATGCAAATAAATAAAATCAGAAATGGAAGAGGAGACATTACCACTGATCCCACAGAAATAAAGGAAGTAATGAGAGAATACTGTAAACAGCTTTATGCTAATAAACCTGACAATGTAAATGAACTAGACAACTTCCTAGAAAGGCATGAACAACAAACGTTGGCTCGAGAAGAAATAGACAACCTCAACAAACCAATCATAAGTAAAGAAGTTGAATCAGTCATTAAGAAGCTCCCCAAAAAGAATATCCAGAACCACATGGCTTCACATTTGAATTCTACCAAACATTCCAGAAAGAATAAGTACCAGTCCTCCTCAATGCTTCAAAAAAATTGAAGAGGAGAGACTTCCAGGTCAAAATGGTGGCTTAACAATGTGCATGTTTAATTCATCCTCCAGAACAACTACTAAATAACCAGAAACAGTACAGAACAGCTCCTGAGGCCATGTCAGTGACCAGACACACAGCGTACCCCAGTCTGGACCAGCTGCGAGCACCCCCCAGAATTGTGAGTTCCCAAAGCTGCAGCAGCCAGCACACCTCCCCCACAGGCTGCTTCCCAGAGGGGAAAGGAAAGGACTTTACCAGCAGCAGGGACTGGGCACAATCAAACGCCAATTGTGGAACTAATTAACAAATTCTGACTACTAAAATAGGCCCCCAGCTTAGGTGAACCTGATCAAAGCAGAGGTTGCTCATTTTTGCCCCAGCGCTAAGGGGGCAGGACTGACAGAAAAAGGGGGAGGGGAGAAGGAAACAGAGGTTTTTGTGGCTGTGTATCTATAAAGGCTTGACTGCCTCTGGATACAGCAGCAGGACTTTTCAGGCTGCAACTGCCCAGGCATAGGCAGAAGTGAGCTCTTTGGGGGGCTTGTCTGGAGCCTGTGCCTTCGCCAGGGAAGGGGTGAAGCCCAACTCAGGTGGAATCCATCCATCAAGGAATTCAGACCCCAGGGCTTGGTAATTTGAAGCCATTAAAACAAGCCTAAAACCTTTCCTCTGTCTCCACCACACCCCCAGCAGGGAGAGTCTGCCAAAGTTAAAGGTACCACATCACCTTATGCTGGTGGGACCTGCAGTCAGACAAGTGCCACACGCAGGGCAGGATAAGAAAAACAGAGTCCAGAGACTTCACAGGAAAGTCTTTCAACCTGCTGGATCGCACCCTCAGGGAAAACTGATGCAGGTGACTCTTTCCTCCTGATAGGAGGCCAGTTTGGTCTGGGAAAGTCTGGCTGGGGTCTATAATATCTAAGTAGACCCTCCTAAGTGTGTGCAGGGGGGAAAGGCACCACACAAGCAGGGCAAGAAACAAGAAAGCAAGAACTGAAAAATTCTCCTCTGTTAAACAAAACTTAAGCTAAAGGTCCAGATAAAGCTGAACAGAATGTCAAAGAACAGATAGACAACAAATTCATCCAGCAAGAAAACCCTAGATAAAAAAAGTGAAAGCAATCTCCAGAATAAACTAATTAAGGTAATTAAATGCCTAGACACCAGCAAAAAATAGCAAATCACACTAGGAAAATTGAAGTTATGGTCAGTCAAAGGAAAAAACCAACAATTCAAATAATATACAGGAGCTGAAACAATTAATTCAGAATATACAAACAGACATGGAAAACCTCATCAAAAACCAAATCAATGAATTGAGGGAGGATATAAAGAAGGCAAGGAAAGAACAAAAAGAAGAAACTGAAAGTATGAAAAAACAAATCACAGAACTTATGGGAATGAAAGACACAATAGAAGAGATGAAAAAAACAATGGAAACCTATAAATGGTAGATTTCGAGAGACAGAGCATAGGATTTCAAAACCAGAGGATGGAACATCTGAAATCTGACAAGAAACAGAAACTATAGTGAAAAAATAGAAAAATATGAGCAGGGACTCAGGGAATTGAAAGACAATATGAAATGCATGAATATACAAGTTGTGGGTGTCCCAGAAGGAGAAGAGAAGGGAAAAGGAGGAGAAAAACTAATGGAGGAAATAATCATTGAAAATTTCCTAACTCTTATGAAAGACTTAAAATTACAGATCCAAGAAGTGCAGCTTACCCCAAAGAGAATAGATCCAAATAGACATACTCCAAGACATTTAATAATCATAATGTCAGAGGTCAAAGAGAAAGAGAGGATCTTGAAAACAGCAAGAGAAAAGCAATCCTTTACATACAAAGGTACCCCAATAAGACTATGTGCAGATCTCTCAGCAGAAACCATGGAGGTGAGAAGACAGTGGGATAATATATTTAAATTATTAGAACAGAAAAACTGCCAACCAAGAATTCTATATCCAGCAAAATTGTCCTTCAAAAATGGGGGAGAAATTAAAACATTTTCAGACAAAAAAATCACTGAGAAAATTTGTGACCAAGAGACCAGCTCTGCAAGAAATACTAAAGGGAACATTAGAGACAAATGCGAAGACAGAAGAGAGAGGTGTGGGGAAGAATGTGGAAAGGAAGACTGTGAGTAAAGGTAAAAAGAAGGAAAATTAGCTATGACATATAAAATCCAAAAGGCAAAATAGTAGAAGAAAGTACTACTCATGCATTAGCAACACTGAATGTTAATGGATTAAACTCTCCAATCAAAAGACATAGTCCGGCAGAATGGATTAAAAAACAGGACCCATCTATATGCTGTCTCTACTCAAAGGACACGAGGCCAAGGACACAAATGGACATTTGCACACCAATGTTTATAGCAGCATTATTAACAATTACCAAGAGATGGAAACAGCCAAAATGTCCATCAATAGAGAGTTGACTAAACAAACTGTGACATTTACATAAAATGGAATATTATGCAGCTGTAAGATAGAATAAAGTTCTGAAGTATGTAACAACATGAATGAACCTTAAGGACATTATGCTGAGTGTGATTAGCCAGAAAGAAAAGGACAAATACTGTATGGTCTCACTGATATGAACTGACATTAGTGAATAAACTTGGAATATTTCCTTGGTAACAGAGACCATCAGGAGATAGATATAGGGTGAGATATTGGGTAATTGGAGCTGAAGGGATACAGATTGTGCAACAGGACTGAATATAAAAACTCAGAAATGGACAGCACAATACTACCTAACTGTAATGTAATTATGTTAAAACACTGAATGAAGCTGCATGTGAGAATGATAGAGGGAGGAGGGCTGGGGACATAAATGAAATCAGAAAGAAAGATAGATGGTAAAGATCGAGATGGTATATTCTAGGAATGCCTAGAGTGTATAATAATAGTGAAATGTACAATGTACAAATTTTAAAAATGTTTTTGCATGGGGAAGAAAAAAGGAATGTCATTATTGCAGGGTACTGAAAATAGATAATAATTAATACTTTAAAATGTCACTTATGTGTGAGACTAAAGCAAAAAAATGTTTATTTGTTACAAAATTTAGATTTTGACTAGAGCATTTCCTAATATAACTCATGTAGATAGTTTGATTGAATGTCATAAGTACTTGGAATCTCAGGTAGCACATGAGATTTTGTTGGTTTGTCCAGAGTGATGCCCCAATGAATCCCAGAGTGATTTGATCAGTGACTGGGAAAGTATTTGCAAGCCCCCTTCGGGGAGTTGTGAGAATGGGGGAAAACTCAACTTCCCCAAGTTGAATTCTTGATATTCTCACAAGCAGTGTGGACAACCAAAGCTATAGGTTGAACCCCCAGTCTTGGGGTTTGTTCATATGAAACTTAATCCCACAAAGGATAGGTCAAGTCTACTTAAAATTTAGGCCTAAGAGTCACCCCCAAGAGAGCCTCTTTTGTTGCTCAGATGTGGCCTCTCTCTCCAGCCAACATGATGAGCAGTCTCACCACCCTCCACCTCTCTGCGTGGGACATGACTCCCAGGGGTGTGGACCTTCCTGGCAAGGTGGGACAGAGATCCTGGAATGAGCTGAGACTCAGCATCAAGGGACTGAGAAAAACCCTAGAATGAGCTGAGAATTAACATCAAGGGATTGAGAGAACCTTCTTGACCAAAGGTGGAACAGTGAAATGAGACTAAGTGTCAATGGCTGAGAGATTCCAAACAGAGTTGAGAGGTTATCCTGGAGGTTATTCTTATGCATTAAGTAGATATCACCTTGTTGTTCAAGATGTAGCAGAGAGGCTGGAGGGAACTGCCTGAAAATGTAGAGCTGTGTTCCAGTAGCCATGTTTCTTGATAATGATTGAACAAAGATATAGCTTTCACAATGAGACTCTGTGAATATGAAAACCTTGTGTTTGATGCTCCTTTTAGTTACTATATCAGCAGAAGAGTAGAACATATGGAATAAAAATAAACAATAGGGGGAACAAATGTTAAAATAAATTTAGTTTGAAATGCTAGTGGTAAATGAAAGCGAGGGGTAAGGGGTATCATATGTATAATCTTTTTTTTCTTTGTTATCATTTTATTTCTTTTTCTGTTGTCTTATTTCTTTTTCTAAGTCGATGCAAATGTTCTAAGAAATGATAAATCTGCAAATATGTGATGATATTAAGAATTACTGATTGTATATGTAGCATGGAATGATATCTTCATGTTCTGTTTGTTAATTTTTTAATTAATAAAAAAGTTAAAAAAATTGAAGAGAAGGGAAAGCTACCTAACTCATTCCATGAAGCTAACATCACCCTCATACCAAAGACAGACAAAGATGTTACAGAAAAAGAAAACTAAAGATCAATCTCTCTAATGAATACACTTGCAAAATTCCTCAACAAGATACTTACAAATCAAATCCAGCAGCACAATAATAGAATTATACACCTTGATGAAATAGGATTCATCTCAGGTATGCAAGGTGGTTCAGCATAAGAAAATCAATTAATGTAATACACCATATCAACAAATCAAAGCAGAAAAACATGTGATCATTTCGATTGATGCAGAAAAAGCATTTGACAAAATTCAACATCCTTTCCTGTTGAAAACACTTCAAAGGATAGGAATAGAAGGGAACTTCCTCAAAATGTTAAAGAGAATATATGAAAAACCCACAGCTAACATTATCCTCAATTGAGAAAACCTGAAATCTTTCCCCCAAGATCAGGAACAAGACAAGGATTTCCACTATCACCATTGTTATTCAACATTGGGTTAAAAGTTCTAGCCAGAGCAAATAAACAAGAGAAAGAAATACAAGGCGTCAAAATTGGAAAGGAAGAAGTAAAACTATCACTGTTTGCAGATGATATGACACTATATGTCAAAAATCCCAAAAAAATCCACAGCAAAACTACTAGAGCTAATAAATTAGTACAGCAAAGTGTCAGGTTACAAGGTCAACACTCAAAAATCTGTAGTGTTTCTATACACTAGTAATGAACAATCTGAGGGGGAAATCAAAAAAAGAATTCCATTTATAATTGCAACTAAATGAATAAAATATTTAGGAATAAATTTAAATAAAGATACAAAAGACTTATGCAAAGAAAACTACAAGAAATTGTTCAAAGAAATCACAGAAGACCTAAATAGATGAAAGGGCATACTGTGTTCATGGATTGGAGGACTAAATATAGTTAAGATGTCAATTCTACTTAAATTTATTTACAGATTCAATCAATACCAATTAAAATGCCAAAAACTTGCTTTTCATAAATAGAAAAACCAATAATCAAATTTATCCAGAAGGACAGGTGCCCCAAATAGCTAAAAGTATCCTGAGAAAAAAAATGAAGTCAGAGGTCTCATGCTATCTGATTTTAAGGCATATTATGAAGCTACAGTGGTGAAAACAGCATGGTACTGGCAAAAATATAGATATACTGACCAATGGCATAGAGTGTTCAGATATAGACCCTCTCATCTATGGACAAGCTTGCATAAGAGTGAATTCCAGAGTAGCCTCTTGACTCTATTTGAGCTCACTCAGCCACTGATATTTTGTTAGTGACACTTCTTTTCCCTTTTTCTTGAGGATGAAATTGTTGATTCCATGGTGCCAGGGCCAGACTCATCCCTGTGAATCATCTCCCATGCCACCAGGGAGAACATCACCCCTAGATGTCATGTCCCACATAGTGCAGAGGGCAATTATTTCACTTGCAGATTTGGGCTTAGAAAGAGTGAGGCCACATGTAAACAACAAAAGAGGTCCTTCTTACAAGTAACTCTTAGGCATTGAGCCAACTCATCTGGGACAGAACAGTCTCTTCAATAAATGGTGCCTAGAGAATTGGATATCCATATGCAAAAGAATGTAAGAGGACCCATATCTCACACCCTATACAAAAATTAACTCAAAATGGATCAAAGACCTAAACATTAGATCTAAGACCATAAAACTACTTCAAAGATATAATTCATGTATAAAGAGTGTTTAAGTCCAGGTTGCAGAGAGAAAACTGTTATTACATGCTATGGAATATATTTAACAGGAAAATATAATTAGTACCAGAGCAACCACAGGTGTAAATAATGGGGGGAGTGTTAAGAGATAAGAGGAGGTTTAAATTTCCTACTTGGTGATGTGTATTTATTAGTTATCTTTCTCTTGAGAACAATGAAATTTTCTAGAATTGATAGTATTGATGGACTGTCAACTTTGGGCATTATACACGATGTCTAATGAATGCAGGTGGCAGAAGAAAGTACTGAACTGAAAAGTAGATTAGTTGAATGATGGTGTATACATATGAGAATATTGTGTTACTACAAAAAGGAATGAAGTCATGAGGCATGTAATGATATGAATGAATGAAAGAGCAATTACTGTGTGGTCTCCTTTAGAAAATGCTTTTAAGAAAACAGGGGTCTAGATTGTAAGATCTAATAACAGACACATTTAGTCTGGAATGGTAATTATTACTTCTGGATTTTGAGAGGCTGTTTTATAAATCTATAACCTGGTATTTAGAGATAAGAACGAAGCCTATCAGGTTGGGATTAAAGTAATTCAGAATACAGGGTAAGGAAGACAATGTCTATATTTGAGGACTGCACCTAGTCTTTTAGATCAAAGGAAGAAAGTTTTAATTTTTCTGGAGCCTAAATTTTCTGTAACACATAATCTAACTCTCTCTGTCTGGATAGCTCATTAGAACAATTGAAATACAGGGAACCCAGAATAAGAATGAGAGTCTTTAAGCCTATATAGCTTAATGTAATGCCTGGATACATCCTAGTATATATTAAGAGATAATCAAAACCTATTAGGAAAGTCCCTTGAGGGATGGGAGAAAAAATATAGAACTATTAAACTTTGCCATCAGGGAATCACCTGATACTATATCAAACAGTAGGGACACTCAAATCAATAGGCCAGGCCCTTGATCTTGAGATTTACTCTTGTGAAGCTTATGTAGGTAGCAGAGAAGCTTAGCATACCTGTTGGTATGCCTAAGAGTTACTTGTAGGAGGAATCTTTTTTGTTGCTTACATGTGGCCTCACTCTTTCTAAGCCCAAAACTGCAAGTGAAATAATTGCCCTCTGCACTATGTGGGACATGACATCTAGGGGTGATGTTCTCCCTGGTGGCATGGGAGATGATTCACAGGGATGAGTCTGGCCCTGGCACCATGGAATCAACAATTTCATCCTCAAGAAAAAGGGAAAAGAAGTGTCACTAACAAAATATCAGTGGCTGAGTGAGCTCAAATAGAGTCAAGAGGCTACTCTGGAATTCACTCTTATGCAAGCTTCAGCTAGACCTTGCTACTTATCATAACTTGCCAAACCCCAACCAAAAATATTCCATTGAATCCTAAATTACACCTATGGCAATATATATGATTCTACAAGTGTTCCATGCACTAGGGTAAATTTCAAGAAATCTGCAACCTCCAGATGGGTCCCTGGACCAGATAAGACCTGAAACCTAGAGGGCCCATTCTCTCCAGAAAAACATCTAGTTCCATCTCCCTACCCTATATTATTGACAGCCTCCTCCAACATTAAAAAGTTAGAATGGCCATAACAAAGATACCCCTAAATAGTGGGATAGAAAAATCAAAGGTGATGGTGGATTTACACAGAGAAAGTTAGGGTTTAACAAACAAATATAATCGCTAAGTCATTAAACTGATATTTCTTTTAATCTGCAGTATCTTAGAGCAGCTATAAATAAAAATGAGAAATTGTGGAAATGTAACCTATACCAGACTCTGAAATCTGTTCTACAACTAATTGTTGTGCTGTACTTTGAAATTTATTGCTTTTATGTATGTTCTTTTTCACCAAAAAAACAAAAAAGTTTAAAGCTTAAAAATACAGACAATATTATTCTTCACCTTGTGTATTGATTTACCTTAGCTTTAATCAGATCACAGTTTCATCACTTCTTTAATTAGACTTTGATCATTTTCAGTTTTTTTATTAACAGTTGCTGTATGAACATATACTGACTTTCAGTACTGGAGAACTAAATTTGAGTCTCAGATGTCAAACAGATACTTAAAGTTCCAGGGAGCTACTAGATTATACAAAGGGCAAAACATCTCAGAATTTAATGATAACAGTTAATGCTTATAATCTGAGTTTAATTTTTAAAAGCATTTTTAATGAAGCTACCTAAAGAAATAAAGTCATCAGACAGTTGTTTTGTATTAAGAAACTATGGCAGGGGTTCTGTTCTGTTTAACTTTTACACAATTACCCAAGTTATGTTGACAGATTATATATATGTCCTACCTTTCTTTTGAAGGTTTTTCTTGTTACAGATGGAGCACTAATCTATAACCAATCATATATGTTTTTAGAGACGTATTAGAGCAAAACAGTACAACTGAGAATTTGGATGTTTTGTTGATTGTACCTTTTTGATAATAACTAAATCTATGACTAGCAACATCATACTATTGCTCAACATTGTACAGATTAATATCAGGGTATAACATGGATAGCGAGAACATTGTCAGGTTTTTAGGAATTTTATGCAATCTAATATTATTTTACCTTTACAAATTTAGCAAGCAATAGGATAGGAAATCTCTTTTAACCAGTGTAATACTTCCCAAACTCCTATGCAATAGGTTAAGCTATTTTAGTAGATTACTTTTAGAAATTGAAAGAACAAATTATTTGGAACAATTTATCCTTTTAACAGTGAAAAGACCATTTTTCTGAAATAAGGGATGATAATGCCAACATAAACATTAAAAAGAATATTATTCTGATGCAAAATCTTTTATTTTCTAGACAGAGTAGTCAAATGTTTAAGAAAAACTTTAAAAAAATTTTACATTAAGAGCAAACTAAAAATCTATGTTATTTTAACAGAGGGAATTCTATACTTTTGTTTTGTATCAGTATTCCATTTGACACAAAAGCTTTCTTTTTTGAAATATATGATAAACATTAAATTATGGTTAGCACTAACTTTAACAGACAGAAAGAAAGCTTTTTTTGTCAATGCAAGTTTTTTTATTAAGCATAGGTACAGTATTTTAACAAAATGAAAACTTTTCTAAAAAATCATATGCAAATGAGGGACTTGTTTCACCTAGAATATTTAATCAGTTGAAATCAGGAAAATGAACCCTTTTCTAGATGTCAAATCATTGAAGACATTTTGCAAAAGGAATCTGAAGACATATATTTTATTCTGATGCCCTTGGGATTCTAAAATACCTCACTGATGGCTGAAACTTCCCTAATGAAAATGAAACTCCTAAACATCCAAGGCTATTTTCATAACTGTAATTTATTAATCTTCTGCCCCATTAATAAGCCATCTCCTCTAAAAAAATTTATATATAATTTGATGAAACTGGGAATCAGTGCATAATGTTTAAAAGACTGCTCCATGGCAGTTTCGTTACATCAGAGGCTCAGAGATTTAATAAACCCAATTTCCTCTGTTAACTCGTTAGATTATGCACTGTTTAAATAGTAAGCACAAATTTACCAACCGTGATTAACATTTCAGAGGAGCTCATCATAAACATTGGGGTTTCCCTGAGTTACTTGACCATGAAAACCCTGAACACAAATACACAAACAACAAGTGCTCTGTATCTACAGCAGTAAAGAATTACCTTCCCTCATGTCCACTGTCATTCTCTAGTGACCCAGAGATGTTACTAGAACCGACTTAGGAGGGCAGGCTTCGTTGCTACCCCTTGTGCACAGACTTTGCTAGACAGCTTCAGACCTGCTGTTGTGTGGCTATTAAAGTAACATCTAACTAAAATTCAGTATCTTATTTATGGTCTGTGGATAACTGGATAAAAGGCCTACAGAATAAAATTGTTTACATCCTTCTGCCATTCTATTAAAACAGAAAGAAAGCTTTTGAACCTGCATGCTTTCTTCCAATAACAGTATTCATAAAGGGAAAAAGAGACAGAGAAGGTACAAAATAATTGAAGAAGGAAGAAATTGATGCTTAGGTTTAGAACACAGCCAAGGATCTATATGCTTGATAATCAGAACACACAAAACATTGTTTATAATATGTCTAAAATCTCTTAGTCTGATTCAGCACTACCTTCAAAGGACAGAAAAGCCCCGAGTTTGAAATATAATAATCTTTTTTATATTTAAGGGATTTATATCCAGGAAAAAAAGACCCAAATTTTTCTCAACATTATTTCTAAATTCTAAGTATATTAATTTAGAAAATTAAGTTATGGCTTCTAAAAACCAATGCAGAGTCCTATTTATTTAAATGCTGCTTTTTAAGTAAAGTTCTTACAAATGTCATCTCTTTTATGAAGTCTTCTTAGGTAACTCTTTATCTATCTGCACTTTGAATTTTTCTAGCATCTGTTTCCTTTGTTACCACTGTCTTATATTATGCCCTAGTACATATATGTTCTAGCTAAAATATAAACCTTTTGAAGCTAAGACTTAGGTTTTCCTTATTCATGACAGCATTTACTAACAGAAGTATAGTGACTGACATTAACAGAGTTACTACAAATTCAAATACTTTCACATACTGAGAAAACATATGGCCAAGAAACCAAAGCCAGATTCTTTGAAATCCAGGTTATCAAGGTTATTAAAAAAATCCACTTATATTTCCTAAAATTTAACTGATTTCTTAAATAGAATATATTTGAAGCATTAGCATATGTTTAATTTTATTATATTTTATATAAAATAAAATTGTATTTTATTATTGCTCAATTTATGTAATTTAACCTATCTTAGCAGTTAGGCTACTTTGAGAGGAATTTTGAGAATTATTTATAATATTGGTTATTTTATCAGTAAGCTTATATAGATTTAGGGAGAACACATCTAAGCAGAATAAAATTGCATTTGTCCAATTCAAAATTTATCAAACAATTCCTTTTAGTGAGAATTGAAAAAAAACCTTCTTGTCTTCATACCATAACCAAGAAATCAGGATTTAAGGGCTGATTTTGATTAGTAAATCATCATATAAAAATTCCTTTTAGCTTTCTGGAATGTTGAGGTTGACAGGTAAATACCTGAAACCTCTGAATTGTAGTACAACTGCCTTGATATCTGAAATGAGTGTAAAAAGCCCTTATCCTGTGCCTTTGTGATTGTAAGAGCTGGTCATTATCATGCAAAGCAAAAAGCTTAATGCTAATTAAATCAGCCATTAACAACTTCTTCCTTTTGGTTCACGTGGTTAGTACTGAAGTGATAGCTCTGGCTCCCCTCCTTTCAATTTATGCTCTCCTATGGAAATGATAATGTTAACACTTCTCTCCTTTTGTGCTTCAAGTTTACTATCTGGAATGACCTTATCTCCCCTTTTAAAATCCTTAAAAACCACGAACGCTCTAAATACAGGAAGACAGATTTTGGGGTGTTAGGCAGTCTATTCTCCTGCAACACATGTAGTAATAAACTCTTACTCTCTTGGAAACCCCGGTGTCTCAGGAATTGGTAATTGTGTATGTTGGGCAGAAAAACCGACAGCCTTTGGTAACAATTTGGTGACACAGATGGGATGAACGCCTGAATCTCTGGAGCCCCAGCAGAGCAGGTGAGCAAGATAACTGCGCATTTTGTGAACATTGGAGTTTCTCTGTTCGGCCAGCATTCTAGAGACTTTTGGCTCTTTAAGAAAGCCTCAAAGAGAGAAACCATTTCCAGATCCAAGCCCCAGGACCTCTGACTGGGTGAGTAGCGTAATGAAGGAGAAAGCGGGTAGGGGAGTAAATAGGAAGTTTGAGTTTCCCTGACCTGGGCCACGGCCATATTTCCAAAATGATCCCCTTTCCTCTGACTGCTATACCTTCCGATTTGGGGTACCACACTGTACAGGTTTTGCTGACTGGGTGAGTGGGTCATCAAGGTAGAAATGGATCAAGAAGTAAATAGGTAGTTTGAGTCCCCTTTCACCTAGACTTGAGTCATACTTCTAGAATTATTTCTTTTCTCTGACCTCTATATGTTCAGATTTTTGGTACTGTAATGTACAGTGGTGTTCAATGAAATTAAGTAAGCCTGTATCAGTGTTAACTGGCATGTTACCTAAGTATTGGTTATTTGTCAAATTAGTGTGATATTTTATGTCTGTTTAATTGTTAATTGATGTATTTAGCCCTGGCCTAAATTTGTCTGTATAATGTTAAAAATAAGTAATCCAACAATTAATTGGTATTTAATGAAGTTAAGTAAGCCTGTTTAAATGCTATCCAGTGTGTTAGCTGGTTATGGTAGGAGTTAATATATGTTTTAAGTGGTTAATTCCTGTTTGTTAGCTGGTGTTTTTAGTCTAGCTATTAATTGATGTGTTCCTGTATTTGTGTTGGTCAAATATTAATAACTGGATACTGGTTACAGAAATTTTTTTTAAAAGGGAAGCTTTGAACTGTATTGAAAATTGAAAAGATTTTGTTTATGAGTCTATAAAAAAAGGTTTTATTTCTGTAACTACCATGGCCTCACTATGATTTAAAATGAAAGTACTACTATTATAATTAAAGATATTGCAGTGAGAATTTTTCTCCAAAAATGTAGAAATGGGATGAAATAATGTATTCAATCCTTTATTTGTCCCTCTCAAGGATTTCTGTGTTTCTGTTTTTTGAGTGACTAGTTTTCTATTTGTGGCTGTGTGCATTTTCAATGTATATTCTCATACCTCCAGATGGTAATAGCAAATTCTTAAAGAGCTCTATTTGAACTGCTTAGAAATAGATGCCTGATATAAATATATAAATTGATATTTATGAAGTAAAAATAAAAAGAGAAAAAACTCTATGGCATGATTCAAAACCTTAGTTTTGCAATTGCTATAAACAAAAGGGGAACATTACTTAAAAAACTGCCTCTGGTTTCCCTATGGCAGCAGAAAGCTGCCAAAGACCTGCTTCTGGAAAAACCAAAAGCCTTTTCCAATGGCCATAGTCACAGCTTTTATACATCTAATAATTGGAAATAATTAAAAGAAAAGCATAGGAACTCTCAAAACTCTATAGCTCTTACATGAAATTTTCAAGCCCAGCAAATCTGATATCTTTCTGTCTGCAACCTATCCCTACCCCAAGCTCAACTACCAAAAGCAGAACAAGGGTGAGGACAGAAAGATATTGTGAGGTGCAGTTTAGAATTCTTTTTTGGGGGGTACGTGGTCTGGGAATCAAACCTGGGTCTCCCACATGAACTATCCATAGAATTCTTTTTTTTTACTGAGCCTGGAGATTATAAGTGGTTAGCATAAAGAATGGTGCAGTATAGCCCATGTCTATTAATATTGATTTTTCTAATAATACTTTGCAGTGATAACTGTAGTAATTTGATCATTATTAAAATATAAATAGCTTTGGGATGGGAGTAACTGAGTAAAATCTAATTATCAAATTTCAGTAAATAAAATAAGAGATCTTTAAAAGATAGGGAAATGTTTTTCCTGAATTTAGACTTGGGACAAATTAAATAATTGCAGTTTACTTTCTATAACTTGATAGTCAATGTACTTTTTAAATTGTTTGTAATTCTAAGATATTATGAAAACAAACTTTTAAACCTCAGATAAAAGGAATTTTATGCTAAATTTTGAGTTGAACAAATGGGTGTGTTCTCCCTAAATCTATATAAACTTACTAAAAAAATAAACTAGTATTATAAATATATTCTCAAAATTCCTCTTACTGTTGCCTAACTAGATAGGTTAAGTTAAATAAACTGAGCAACATATTTGGCAATAGTAATACCCCCATAAAGTATAATTAAAGCTGTGCTTATCCTTCAAATATGCCCTACTTAAGAAATTGGTTAAATTAGTAAGAAATGTAAATGATTTTTTAATAAACTTGACTACTTTTTAATTAAAAAATTTAAAATAATCTGGCTTTGTTGTTTGACCATTTGTTGCCCAGTATGTGTAAGGGTTTGAATTTGCAATAGTGGCTTTGTTAAAGTAAGTCTGTTATGAAAAAAACATGTAAGTCTCAGCTTCAAAGAGTTTATACTCTACTTAGAATGTACATGTATTAGGGCATAGTATAAGACAGAGGTAACAAAGGAATAAAATGCTGGAAGAATTTAAAAAGCAGAGAAATAAAGAATGACATAAGAAGTCCTCATAGAAGAGATGACACATGTAAGACCTTTAAATAAGAAGGCAGTATTTAAACAAATAGAATTCTAAACTAGTTTTTAAAAACCACAACTTAATTTTGTGAACTAACATGTTCCTACCATAATGTAGCAGCTGGGGATAATGAAAGAAAATTTGGTTTTCTTCTTTGGATATAATTCCCTTAGACATAATAGCTGATAATATTTCAAACTTGGGCTTTCCTGACCTCTGAAACCCATGCTGAATTAGACTGTGAGATTTGAGGTATATTGTGGCATAATTATTTGTGTGTTCTGAGTATAAAGTGTGTAGATGCCTGGCTATATTTCAAACCCAAGCATAAATTTCTTCTATTATTTTGCAGTATCTCTGTCTCTTTATCCTTCATGAATAGTGCTATTGGAAAGAAGTATGCCAGTTCAAAAGCTTTATGTATTGTATATTTAATAAAAGGGAGATTTTGTGTTAAGCTGAGTATTAATACAAAACTAACATTTAATTTTCCCCTGTTAAAATAACATGGACAGGGCAGACCATGTTGGCTCAGCCCTCCATGCTGGAGACTTCTGGTTCTTGCCCATGAAAAATAAATAAATAAATGATGTGGACAACAGAATAAATGTATATGTACACATTATCCTTTATTTCAGAAAACAAATCTTCTCACACTTAAGGGAAAAACTGTTAAAAATAATTTATTCTTTTACCTTATAAAAATAAGATGCTAAGACAGTTTAGCTTTATTGCACAGGATGTGTTTGGGAAGTATTAAAGTAGTTCAAAGGATGTTCTGTACTGTTATTGGTTAAAATTTATAGGTAAAATATTATTCACATATTTAGATATTCTATAAATTCCTAAAACTTTTATATTGTTCTCATGGTCCATGTTACATCCTGATCTAATCTGTATGATGTTAAACAATAGTATGGTGTTGTTGGTCATGGTTTTAGTTATTCTAAAAGGCTACAGAACACAGCAACTGCCAAGTTATCAGTTACACTGCTTTGTTCTACTACTAAAAGTTTTAGTGTTCCACTTTATTTTCTTAACTAAGAAAGATATTTATTGAAATAATACAAAGATGTTACAAGGATGCATTAGATAATGGTCCTAAAAAGCTGGTTGTTAAGTGCATGATGTGTGGCTGCTGAGAATAGGAAAGTCCTGAGCTCAATCAGCCACACATCCATTTGTCTTGTCGAGGAAGAGATGCTGAGGTCAACTTGGTTGAATTTAGGCTAGGCTGCCCTCAACTTTAAAGGAAAGGTTAAACAAATATATGTTATATTTTATCTGTTGAATAACAAAGCTGGCAAATGTACAAAAGCAAAATAGAACAAAACTTCTACTATGGTTTAACATAAAATGGTTGTCTAATGTTTTTGTTTCTGAAAGAGCCTTCATTTAAAGATACTTATAAAAATTAAAGCTCAGATTGTAAGCATTAACTGTTATTAAATTCTAAGATGCTTTACTCTTTAAAGCTCAGTAGTTTCTTGAAACTCAGATTTGGTTCTCCAGCTCTGTGTAGACCCCCAGCTGGGTCTACACAGCAACAGTTAAAAAAATGAAAAAAATCAAACTTTAATTAAAGATGTGATGAAATTAATCTGGTTAAAACTAAAGTAAATCAATATACAAGGTAAAAAATAATATTCTCTCTATTTTAAAGCTTTAACTTTTGTGTGAGAAAAAAATTCATTCAAAATTTGCACTATATAAATCAATCAGTCTAGTCAGTTAAACAACCTAAATCAGCTTTATTTCATATAAATCTGGAATAAGGAACAACCTTAATTTGTGTACTAGTTAATCTTGTGCAATGGTGCATGTTAGAGTATTTTGAGCAAGAAAAAAAGGTGTTTGCATGTCCCTTAAGAAGCTGGGAAAAATAGAACTATTAAACTTTTCCACCTGGGAATTCCTAACACTTAAACAAGAGGGACACCCAAATTAATAAGCCAAGGCCTCAATTTTGAGACTTGCCCTTATGAAACTTAGTAGTAACTGATTAGTGCCTAAGGGCCAACTCCAGAAAATTTCTACTGCTGCCCAAATGTGGTCTCTCTCTATGCCATACTCTGAGCTTCCCCCCAACATGGGATGTAATTCCTGGGGATGTAAACATGGCACTGGCAGCATGAAACATAACTAGCCCTGGCATCATGGGACACTGTCTGTGGTATTGGGGGACATAGATGGCACTGTGAGGCATACATTCCAAGGATCTGACATCATGGATGAACCGACCTAAAGGGGGAAAAGAAATAGTTTCAATGGCTAAGAGATTTCAAATTGAGATGAGAGGTCATACTGGAGATTACTCTTATGCAAGTTTCAGCTAGATATTGCAAACTGCCACAACATGACAAATCCCAACCAACAGTGTTTCTGTGTTCCTGAAAGCCTGAAGGTATCCTGTCCTGCATAAAGCTTTACTTAAATATGCTTTTCAAAGCCTCCAAAATCTCCAAATTGTTTCAATGCCAGAGAAGTTCTGAAACCAAGAGATACTGGATTCTCCAAGAATAGCATCTGGTTTCATCAGCTCATACTTTGGCCCCTTAAATCTTATTAACAACTCATTCCTCTGCCAAACTGCTGGAAGTAAAACCATGGGTACACCAGATGAGTAAAACATGGAATAAAAATAAATAATGGGGAACAAATGTTAAAATAAATGTAGATTGAAGTGCTAGTGATCAATGAAAGCAAGGGATAAGGGGTATGGTATGTATGAATTTTTTTCAGTTGTCTTTCTATTTCTTTATCTGGATTCATGCAAATGTTCTAAGAAATGATCATGATGATGAATATGTGACTATGTGATGATACTATAATTACTGATTATATGTGTAGGATGGAATGATAAATTAAGAATGTTTGCATTTATATATTTTTTAAAATTAAAAATTTATCATCAGGAGAAAAGAATATATCCAACTACAATCCAAGAAGTTCCACTTCCCAAACCCTTAGGGTTGACACCCTTTTGTGATTCGGAAGTAGTCAGAGTGGTCATCATTTAGATATTCCCTAAGATTGGGGAATGGTTAAAGACAGGGAGGGGGTGGGCCATGGTCACTCAGTCAGTGGCACAGTTCTCTCCTGCCATGCTGGAGACCCCGGTTTGATTCCCGGTGCCTGCTCATGCCAAAAAAAAAAAAAAAGGACAGGAATTGTAACCAAGAAATCAAGGTTTAAAGTTGATTTTTATAGTAAATCATTATATAAAAATTCCTTTTTGCTTTCTGGAATGTTGGGGTAGGCAGGGTAATACCTGAGATCTCTGAATTGTAGTCCAGCTGCCTGGACATCTGAAAAAATCCAGTGTAAAAAACCCTTATCCTGTACCTCTGTGATTGTAAGAGCTGGTTATTCTCTTGTAAAGCAAAGGCCCTAAGGCTAATGAAGTCAGCCATTAATTACTTCTTTCTTTTGTTTTATACCTTTAGTATAAAGTGATAGCTCTGTCTCCCCTCCTTTCAACTTATGTTCTCATATTGAAACGATAGTGGTAACATTCATCTCCTTTTTTGCTTTGAGCTTACTATCTTGAATGACCTCATCACCCTTGCTAAAATCATTAAAAACCTTGAAACCCTTAAACTCAGGGAGGCGGATCTCAGCCTATTAGGTTTTCTGTTCTCCTGGTGCATGTGTAGTAATAAACACTTTTTCTCTTTGAAACCCTGGTGTTTCAGGAATTGGTTATTGAGTACATCAGGCAGAAGAATCCATGGCCTTTGTTTGGTAACAATATCCTTTTTTCACAATTTAAAAACATTTATTTATTTTTAATTGTGGTAAAACATACATAGCATAAAATCATTTTAACCATTTTAAGTGTACAATTCTTTGACATTAAATACATTGACAATATTGTGTAATTTTCACCACTATTTCCAGATTATTCTCATCATCTCAACCAAAACTTGCACTCATTTAGCAATAGCTCCCATTCTTTCCTCCCCCTTCCCCTGATAACACCATTCTACTTTCTCTCTATGAATTTTGCTTATTCTAAGTATTTCATATAGGATAAATAATACAATATTTGTCCTTTTGTGTCTGATTTGTTTCATTTAACATAATGTCTTCAAGGTTCATCCATATTGTAGCATGTACCAGCACTTCACTTCTTTTTAGGGTTGGATAATATTCCATTATTATCCAACCCTATATATATTTGCATGCATATATCACATTTTGTCTATCCATTCATTGATTGATGGATATTGGTAACAATATCTTAACATTAGAAACAACTTTAAGAGCACGTTGACTGTCAAGTTCTGGAAAACATACTGCAATTGTTTAATTTGTTTCAAGCCTAAATCCAGGAAAACTTTATCTCCCATAGATCTTTCATTTCACTCTTGAAATTTGGTAATTAGAGTTTATTCAGTTACTCCTATCTCAAGGCTATTTATATTTCAATAATCTAATTAGTATAGTTATAATTGCAGGGATTTGTAGGAAAAATATTAACAAATATTGCCTATTCTGTAACATTTTTATGCTTACATTTCTAAACTTCAGTCCCAGTAAAAAGAATTATAAGCCACATCTCACCATATCTTTTTGTTCCTAGCTCTCCCCCATAACTGCTTTAGGTGATTAGGCCTTAAAACAGGGATAGATTGAATAGATAGAATTAGCCTGGCTTGTGAAACTTTGAGAGTTCCCTATCTCCTTCTTTAATTATTTCTGATTATTAGATTTATTTTACTAAAAGCTATGACCAGGTCCATTGGATAAAATTTTTGCTTTTTCCAGAGGAAACTGTTTGGCAGTTTTCTGATGTCTTAAAGAAATTCCAGGGGGTGGTTTATTAATAATGTCCCAGCTTTTTTTCTTCAAAACTAAGGTTTTCAATTATGCCATTCAGAATTTCTCTTTTCACTGTTCTATGTCAGAAGTACTAATTTATATAAACTTTATACAAAACTGCTATTTCTCCAGCAATTCCAATAGAGATTTTAAAAGAATATTTGTTATTTTATTATTACCATCTGGAGGTATAAGGTTACACATTGAATAAACAGATAGATGCGAAGGTATTTACACAGGAAACAGAATCAAATATTTTGAAAGGAACAAATCCTTTATCCCATCCTATTTCCATCACTTTGCAGAACAATTTTTAACTGTAATGCATTAAATTTTAACTGTAATGTTAGTATTTTCATCTTAAATCTTTGTGGCCTGATTGTGTTATAGAAATAAACTCTTTTTATAAACTCAATCAAAATCTTTTCAATTTCAATGCAACCCAGAGTCTGCTTTAGAAGAATTTTTCATAATCAGTAACCAATTGGGAACATTTGACTGATAAAAACACAGGGACATACCAATCAAAAAATTTAAACAGACACATAACACTTAGTATATTTAAGTAACATATCAATTAATAACCAGGCAGAACATGCCAACTAACAAACAAGTATTAAATACTGACACCAATTTATAATTATTAACATTAATTCCTGTACCCACATATCATATTGGCTAGAAATTAAACAGGATTTCTTTAAAAAGCTTTTTATCTGATTGAATTTTGAAATACCCATCACCCAAAGTACAATTATTAACTATTACTTATTCTTGTTTCATCATTTTCTCCCAGCTTATATCATTCCAAAGTAAATCAATGTAAACCACAGGCATCATATCATTTTATAAATATCACATAAAAGTTACCAGCAATAACTTAATATGCAAGCTCCAGTAAATGTTCAAATTTGTAGTTTCTTCATAAATATCAAAAAAAAGAATTCCATAATACACAGGGTTTGATCAAAAAAAGTAATCTATGAATTGCAAGCATTTGACACATGCTTCTATTTAATCTATGTTATCTTTCTACTACCTCCATTTAACTTGCAATCTGTATTTTAGGCTTTTTTCACTTTTATTAATTTTTTTTTCAGAAAAGTGGATAAAACATTTATTTGCCATTTGGACACCTTCTTACAAAGTGATGACAATGGTGTTTTGATTTTTTTTAAATTTTTTATTGATTTTTAAATTTTTAAAAAAATTTAACAACAAAGAAACTCAAACATGAGTTTACCCTGAAGGGTGAGGATGAGACTCACCTTGTTGTAGTGGAAGAGTCATACAGCCTCAGGCCTTGGAGAAGGTAGAGTATGCTACTTGGGGGACTGGGGAGATCCTGGCTGCCACCAAATAGAGGGGTTGAACATGTGCCCCAGAAATGGCAGAGAGCCCAGGTGTGGCTGCAATGCCTGGAGAAAGTGGAGCCAAGGAAAAGGTGGTCCCCTCAATGTTCCCTGAGGTTGATTTGGAAAGAGGTGGTCCACTGTTTAGGCCCTTGGAAGGGGTGAGACTGCCATTTTCTAAAACTGAAGGACTTTCAGACTTTGAAATTCCATGGCACTTGCCCTGCAGGTTTTACATCTGTGTTTCTTCCAATTTCTCCCTATGGAAATGAAAACCTGTATCCTGTGAATACCCTCCTTTGCATATTGGCATCTGATAATTTGTTTTGAGATTCACAAGTCCACAGCCAGAAGAGAATTTTTTGCACCTTAATATTGTTTAAGGTGATGCATGCAGTTGCCCAGTTGACAAGTGGTGGACATGTGGTAGTTAGATTCAGTTGTCAACTTGGCCAGGTGAAGGCACCTAGTTCTGTTGCTGTGGACATGAGCCAATGGTATGTAAACCTCATCTGTTGCTGATTACATCCACAGTTGGCTAGGAGGCATGCCTCCACAATGTATGATGCTTGACTTAATTGGCTGGTGCTTAAATGAGAAAACTCAGCATAGCACAGCCAAAGCAACTCAGCATACCTCATCTCAGCATTCACAGCTCAGCCCAGGCCTTTGGAGATACAGAAAGAAATCACCCTGGGGAAAGTTGTTGGAACCTAAAGGCCTGGACAGAAGACCAGCAGAGACCATTCTATGCCTTCCCACATAAGAAATAACCTCAGTGAAAAGTTAGCTATCTTTCCTCTGAAGAACTGACAAAATAAATCCCCCTTTATTAAAAGCCAATCCATCTCTGGTGGGTTGCATTTCTGCAGCTAGCAAACTAGAACAATATCCAATAGCCTCTCATAATAAACAGGCACAGCAAACTAAGAATAAGAGAGAATTACCTCAGTCTCACAAAGTTCACCCAGAAAAAATCCACAGCTAACAGATGTAGATCAAAACCAATATCAAAACAAGATGAGGGTGAATGTACACTCTGGCACTATTTGATATTGTTCTGGAGATTCTAGACAGGACAATGGACCATAAAAAGAGGTAACAGCTATCCATATTGAGACAGAAGATAAAATTCTCTGTCTCATTCTTCTCTGAATGAGAAGAATTCTCATTCACTTCTTCCTTCTAGCCAAGTCCATTGGTTACACATCACACATCTCTAGGTGCTCCTTGCACTAGATATAACACTGGGGCCCCCACATTAAATCTGTGCTGGTACCAGAACGTTTGATATCTTCTTCCCTGGCAGTTACTCTATCTGGCCCTTTAGAAGCTTGCACCAGAAAAATAGATGTGAACAAAGATATCAACTTATCTGTTGACTTTGTAAAACAGTTTTAAATTTGTAAAATGCTGGAATTGCATTGAAAAGAGGTAGGCTGCTCAAGTCTTCCTTATTGTTTTTGTATGACCTGAGAGTTAAACTTGATAGTCATATTTAAATGGTTAAACAAACAAAAGTAGCATATTATTTTATGATAGGTGCAAATCTTAAAAAATTCAAATCTTGTCTAATAGCTTCCTCAAAAGTATTACTAGAGTTAAAATATGCTTCTTTGGGCTAAGTAAGGATCCAATTACTCACTAAACCACTGTGTTAGTTAGATTCAATTGTCAACTTGGCCAGGTGAGCATACCTAGTCTTGTTGCTGTGGACATAAGCCAGTGGTACATGAATCTCATCTGTTGTTAATTACATCTGCAGTTGGCTAGGAGGCTTGTCTGCTGCAATGAGTGACATTTGACTTAATTGGCTGGTGCTTAAATGAGAGATTGCAATATAGTACAGCTAAGCAGGTTGGCATTCCTCATCTCAGTACTAGCAGATCAGCCCAGGCCTTGAGGACATTATTTTGAGTGAGATAGGTGAGGCACAAATGGGTAAATATTGTATAACCTCACTAATATGAGCTAACGATAATAAGTAAACTTATAGATTTAAAGTCTGATTATGGGTAACTAGGAGCTAGAATGAGTGGAGAGAATGGGGAGTGGATTCTTAACATATTCAGAAGTTTTAACTGGGTGAATTTAAATGTTTGGCAGTGGAAAGAAGTGATAGTGCCATATTATGGTGAGTGTAATTAACAGTGCTAAATTAGAGTTGCAATTGTGGTTGACAAGGGAAATTTAGAGTTTTATGTCACTAAAAGGAAATTTAGAGGATAAAACACAGGTCTATGTAAGAGAGTGAACTCTGATAGAAAATGACTGATTAACAGTACAAATATAAAAATGTTCTTTCATGAACTAGAACAAATGTACATGACTGTTAGAAGGAGTGCATTACAGAGCGGTTCATGGAAAAATGCAGCTCTTGCAAACTGTGGACTATACTTAGCAGTAATATATTAATACTCATCAACAATAATGAATATCATCAATACTAAGGGTCAATAACAGGGGGAAGAAGGGTATGGAGAGTTTGGGGTTGTTTTGCGGTTTTGTTGTAGTGATAAAATATTTGTAAACTAGATTGTAGTGATGAGTAAAGAACTGTGTGATGACACTGTAGAATGTTGATTGTACACTTTGGATGGATTGTGTAGTATGTGAATATATCTCAGTAAAATTGCTTTAAAAATGAAACAACCAGAGAAGTGCTTAGTGATGAAGTCACAAAATTTCATTAAGAACATATTGCATTATTTCTACTTGCTGGTCACAGATCCCACATTCCATATATTAGAGGAAGCTTTGGAGTCTGTGGCTTATGTTCCTGATGTGGTTTCTTAGTGGTAGACTGGAAAACATAGGCTACATTTTTGTAGTAATTTGGCTGTGCATTATGATATACTGCTGGCTCCAAGTGTGACTGATTCTTTTTTTATACTCCCTTAGAGCCCCTTCAGGGTAGATAGTGTCTTCCAGATGGTGACTTTTGAAGGCAATTAAAGGAAATACTGCCCATATTCACCTGAGTTAAAGCTTAAGAGGAAAAGCAAAAGACAGAACAAAAGACAAAAGGGAAAGCCTGATGAAAGAGATAGATTGGAGGGCAAGGGTTTGAAAATCTTCTTTGTAAACCAAGAAAACAAGAGACCAAATACATGGCCAGGGCTATAAACTGGCTCAGAAAATAACTAGAGAATATGTATATTGATTGAATTGTTTCATTTCATTTTGGTTTCGGATCCAAACATACATGGAAATCTCTGTTACATAAGTAGCTACCCAAATGCAACAAAAATATAGGGAAAGGAAAATCAGGTTACATTAGTTATCATATTATAATATGCAAAATATCCAGTTTTCAAAAATAATTATAAGATATGCAAAGTAAAAAGAATATATGGCCCCCTCCAAGGAAGAATAAGAAGGAAACTAACAAAATCTTTCCATGAGAAATTACAGATATTGTACTAGAAAAAGATATAACTTAGCTCTTTGATACATTCTAACAGATCTCATGAAACTATAGACAATGAAATAAAGGAAATCAAAAGTGTATCACCAAGCAGAAAATATCAAGAAAGGGAAAGAATAAAAAACCATATGGAAATTCTGGTGCTCAGTTGTACTATGACTGAAATTAAGATTTCACTAGAAAGTTTAAAAATCAGATTAAGGAAGTCAAACAAACAAAAGAAAATCAGAAAACTTGGACAAACAATTGATATTATCCAGTCTGAGGAACAAAAGAATAAGGAATGTATGAGCCAAAACAGAGCTTAAGAGACCTATGGAAGAGCATTGACCTTACAAATATTCACATAAAGATTTCCCAGAAGAATTAGGAATTCAAGAAAGAGGAAGACAGAATATGTGAAAAAAATAACATCTTTCCATTTAATGAAAGACATACATCTACACATATAAGAAGCTTGATATACTTCAATCACTATTATCTGGTGTAGATCCATGCTAAGACATATTATAATAAAACTTGCAGAGGATAAAGCCAGAGAGAATATTGGAGGACATGAGAGAAACGTCATCATATACATGATGTCGCTCATTGTACTAGCAGCCTATGTCATATTTTTTACTTTTTAAAAAGCTATTATTGTCTCGTATAACATATATACAAAGCAAAGAAATAAAAAAGCAATAGTTTTAAAAGGGCTCTTCAAAAAGCAGTTACAGGACAGATCCCAGAGTTTGTCATGTACTACCATACAATCCTTTCAGATTTTTTCCTTCTAGCTGTTTAAGAACATAGGAGGCCAGAAGGCTTAAATTTTTTTATCGCCACAATCAAATTTTTTCTTTTCTGTGAAAAATAACATACATACAAAACAAGCAACCAATTCCAAAGCACTGCAACATAATTAGCTGTAGAACATATTTCAGAGTTTGACATGTGTAACAATTCCACAATTTTAAGCCTTTATTTCTAGCTAATCTAAGATCCTGGAGACTAAATGATGTCAATTTAATGATTCAGCAATCATATTCATTTGTTAAATCCTATTTTTTTGGTATATCACCACCATTATCTTTGATCTTTCCATCCCTCTCTTTAGGGGTGATTGGCTATGGCCATTCTAAAGTTTTCACATTGGAAGGGTCTTTCACTAATATGGGGTAAGGAGATGGCACTATCCAATGTTCTGGAGAGGCTGGGCCCTCTAGGTTTCAGGATGTATCTGGTCTAGGGACCCATATGGAGGTTGTAGGTTTTTGGAAAGTTACACTAGTGCATGGAACCATTTTGAAAGTTTATATATTGCCATAGGTGTTCTTTAGGATTGACTGGAATGGTCCTCGTAGCATTTAGCAGATTATGCAATGTCTGACTGAAGCTTGCATAAAAGCAACCTCTAGAGTATTCCTCTTCACTCAATTTGAATTCTCTCTGCCACTGAGATTTTATTAGTTATACTTCTTTTTTCCCTTTAGGTAAGGATGTAATTGTTGATCCCATAGTGCCAAGGCTGCATTCATCCTTGGGAGCTGTCTCCCACATGAACAAGGAGACTTTCACACATGGATGTTATGTCCCATGTAGGGGGAAGGGCAATGATTTCACTTGCAGAGTTGGGCTTAGAGATATTGAGGCCACATATGAGCAAAAAAGATTTTGTCCAGAAGTAACTCTTAGGCATACCTGTAGGTAGGCCAAGCTTCTGTGCTTCCAACATAAGCTTTACAAGATTAAACCTCAAGATCAAGGGCATGGCCCACTGATTTGGGTGTCCATAACATTTGACACAGTATCAGGGGATTTCCTGGTGGTTAAGTTTAATAGTTCCATATTTTTTCTCACATCCATTAAGGGACTTTGCCAATACTTTTTTATTAACTGCTTAATATATTCTATGACATATCCTGGCATTACATTAGGCTATACAGGATTAAAGGACCTCTTTCTTTTTCTGGGCTCCCTGTGTTTCAGTGGCTCAAGTGAGCTATAGAGATAGGTTCAGTTAGATTCTGTGCTATAGAAAATTTTGGTTCCAGTCCAAATAATTTTTTTCCTTTTGGTCTCAAAGAGTATGTATGATTCTAACATATAGACATTGTCTTCCTTACCCCTGTGTTCTGAATTATTTTAACACCAGCCTGTTTGGCTTCATTCTTATCTATTAATATCAGGTTTTATATTCTCAAAATATAAAAAGAGGTCTCTCAAAATTCAGAAACAATAATTTCCACTCCAGACTAAATGGGTCTTCTATAAAAGCTTACAATATAGGCCCTTATTTTCTTGTAAGCATTTTCTAGAGGAGACCATAGCATTGTTGTTTTGTTTCTGGCTTATTTTGTCTCACAAAATGCCCCACATGTTCATTAACATCCTTGCTTGATTCACACCTTCGTTTCTTTTTTGTAGCAGCAAAACATTCATTCATAAGTATACTCCATCATTCATCAATCTACTTCTCAATCAGTGCATCTTTCAGCCACCTGCATTCATCAGGGATCATGTATAGTACCCAAAGTCCACAGTTCATCAACACTCTCAACTTTAGATAATTTTGCTGTTCCCAAGAAAAAGAAAATCAATAAACACATCCTCACCAAATAGTAAATCTAAACCTCCTCTTACCTCTTGTCCCACCCCTATTGTTTATCTCTACTGTTGCTTTGGTAGTGCTGATGATTTCCTTTTAAAGATAGACAAGAGGATGAAATAGCACTTTCCCCTGTACTAGAATTTAAGCACTTTTTGTTCATGAATCATATTTTTTGAGGTAGTTCTTGAAAGAACCAATTTATATTTCTAGTGTTAATCAGTGGGACACATAGGTCTATACAATCCTGTTCAATCTTGTTCATCTTCACTTGGGTAATATACTTATAAACCCACTGGAGAATGACCTTCACTTCTATCTATTGCCTTAACATTGAAGTTCAATTTCATTGGCAAACCATTCGCCCATCCTTACCTTCCATGTATCTCTACATTCCCTGTATTCTGTATCATAAGCCTCTCATTTTACCTTTACAATGGTATGGTTATAACCATGGAATAATACAGTATCTGTTCTTTTATGTCTGGCTTATTTCCTTCAACATTGTGTCCTCAAGGCTCATCCATCCTGTCATGCATTTCAGGATGTCATTTCATCTTACTGCTGAATAATATTCTATCATATGTTTATACCACATTTTGTTAATTCACTCACCTGTTAATGGGCATCAGGATTGTTTCCATTTTTGGTGATTGTGAATAACACTGCTGTGAACATTGGTGTGCAAATGTCAGTTTGTGTCATTGCTTTCAGCTTTTCTGGGTATATATCAAGTAGTGCTATTGCTAAGTAATAGAGCAACTCAATATTTAGTTTCCTAAGGAACCGCTGAACAGTCTTCCATAGTGGCTGCAACTTTATATCTTCCCACCAGCAGTGCATAAGTGTTCCAATTTCTCCACAACCTCTACAAAATTTATAGTTTCCTGTTTGTTTAATCACAAACATTCTTATGGGTCTGAGGTGTAGTATGTCTTTGTAGGCTTGATCTGCACTTCCCTTATCACCAATGAAAATGAACATCTCTACATGTGCTTTTGGGCCATCTGTATTTCATCTTCTGAGAGATACCTATTCATATCCTTAGCCCATTTTATAATTCAGTTGTTTGTTCTTCTGTTGTTGGGTTGTATGATTTCTTTGTATTTACAGGATATCAAACCTTTGTTTAATATGTGATTTCCAAATATTTTCTCCCATTGAGTTGAGTGCCTCTTCACCTTTTGAACAAAATCTTTTGAGGTGCAGAAGTATTTGATTTAGAGGGGTTCCCATTTATCTATATTTTCTTTTGTTGCTTGTGCTTTGATTGTAAAGTTTCAGAAGCTACCTCCTATTACTAGATCTTTAAGATATTTCCCTACATTTTCTTCAGAAGCTTTATGGGGCTAGTTTTTATGTTTAGGTTTTTGAACCACTTTGAGTAAATTTTTGTATAGGGTGTAAGATAGGGATCCTCTTTCATTCTTTTGGCAATCGATATCCAGTTCTTCCATGCCCAATCATTGAAAAGATTATTTTGTCTCAGTTCAGAGGATTTATGGCCTTTTCAAGTATCAGTTGACCATAGACTTGTTCTATTTCTGCATCCTTGGTGCCATTGATCAATGTTTCTTTCTTTGTGCCAGTACCATGCTGCTTCATCCACTGTGGCTTTATAACAGGATTTAAAGTCAGAATGTGCTCATCCTTCCACTTTGTTCTTTTAAAGATGTTTTTTAGCAATTCGGGGTCTCCTTCCCTTCAGATGAATTTGGTAGCTAGGTTTTCCAAGTCTTCAAAAGTAGGTTGTTACAGATTTTTTGGTTCTGTGTTGAATTGGTAAATCAATTTCGGGAGAATTGACATCTTAACTATATTTATCCTTCCTAACCATGAACAGGGAATGTCTTTCCACCTATTTAGATCTTTGATTTCTTTTAGAAATCTTATGTAGTTTTCTGTCTACAAGTCCTTTAAGTCCCTAGCTAAGTTCATCCCTAAGTACCTGATTCTTTTGGTTGCTAGTTTGAGTGGAGTTTTTTCTTAACTGACTACTAAGTTACATCATTGCTTGTGCATATAAACATTACTGATATTCATACATTAATATTATATCTTGCCACTTTGTTGAATTTGTTTATTAGCTTGAGTAACTTTGTTGATTTCTCAGGGTCTTCCAAGTATAGTATCATGTCATCTACAAATAACCTACATCTTTCTTTCTAATTTTTATTTCCTTGTCCAGCCTGGTTCCTCTATCTAAAACTTCTAGCACAATGTTGAATAATAGTGGTGACAGTGTGTATCCTTTTCTCGTTCCTGATCTTAGAGGGGAAAATTTTCCATCTCTTTCCTGTGAGTATGATGCTGGCTTTCGGTTTGTCACATATTTCCTTTATCATGTTGAGGTATCTACCTTTGATTCCTATCTTTTACAGTATTTTTATCAGAAAAGGATGTTGAATTTTGTCAAATGTTTTTTCAGCATCAATTGAGATAATCATGTGATTTTTCCATTTTGAGTTGTTACTGTGCTGTATTACATTACTTGAGTTTCTTGTGTTGAACCTTCCTTGTATTTCTGGTATAAACCATGCTTGGTAATGGTGTCTAATTCTTTTAATGTTTTGTTGGATTTGATTTGCTAATATATTGCTGGGAATTTTTGCAGCTATGTTCATTCAGAAGACTGGCCCATAGTTTTCTTATAGCATCTTTACTCAGTTTTGATATTAAGGTTATATTAGCTTCATAAAATGAGTTACATTGAGTTCCTTTCTCCTCAATTTTTTGGAAAAGTTTGAGCAGTTTGTGTTCATTCTCTTTGGAATGTTTGATAAAATTCCTCTGTGAAGCCATCTGACCCATAGCTTTTCTTGTTAGGAAGATTTTTGATGATTTTTGTATCTATTTACACATTATTACTTTGTGGAGATCTTCTGTTTCTTCCTGAGTCAGTGTAGCTTGTTTGTGTTTCCAGGAATTTGTCCATTGCATCTAAGTTGTCTAGTCGTTGTCCTATAGTTGCTCATAGTATCCTCTCATGATTTCTTTTATTTCTTCATGGTCTGTGGTAACATATCCTTTCTCATTTCTGATTTTGTTAATTTGCATTTTCTCTTTTTTTCTTTGTCAGTCTTGCTTGTGGCCCATCAAATTTATTGATATTTTCACAGAACCAATTGAGTCTTTCTATTGTTTTTTTTGTTCTCCATGCATTTACCTCTGCTTTAATCTCTGTTACTTGTCTTCTCCTTTTTGCTTGGGTTAGTTTACCATTCTTTCTCAAGTTCCTCCAGGTGAGAGTTAAGTCCTTAAATTTTGCTTTTTCCTTTTTTTATATATGTATTAAGGGCAAGAAATTTTCCTTTTAGCAGAGCCTTTGCTCCTATAAGTTCTGATAAGTTCTGTTTTCATTTTCGTTCCTCTCCAGAGAGCTATTGATTTCTCTAGCAATTTCTTCTTTGACCTACTTGTTTAAAAGTTTATCATTTATTCTCCATATATTTGTGAATGTTCCTGTTCTTTGATGATTTTGAGAGTGAGATTCATTCCTTTGTGGTCAGAGAAACTTTGAATAATTTCAATGTTTTGAAATTTATAAAGACCTGCATTGTGCCTAGCATATGATCAAACATGGAGAATGATCCATGAGTACTGGAGAAGAATATATCCTTGGGTTTTGGGGTGCAAAGACCTATATATATCTGTCAGGTCTAATTCATTTATCAAGTTGTCTAACTTCTCTGTTTCCTTGTTGATCTTGTGTTTGGTTGTTCTATTAGTAGAGGAGAGTGGTGTATTTAAATCTTCTGCCATTATTGTTGAAATATCTGTCACTCCCTTCAGTTTTGCCAATGTCTGTCTCATGTACTTTGGAGCTGTTTTGGAGCATATAATTTCATGATTTTAATATCTTCTTGGTGCACTGTGCCTTTAATTAATGTATAGTGTCCTTATTTGTCTCTTACAATGTCTTTACATTTAAAGTCTATTTTGTCCAATATTAGTATAGCTACTCCTGCTACCTTTTGTTTACAATTTACACAGAAAATAGTTTTCCACCCTTTCACTTTCAATCTATTTGTATCAATTTGTGTAAAATTAGCCTCTTGTGAGCAGCATATAGCTGGATTATATTTCTTAAAGCATTCTACCAATTTGTATCTTTTAATTGATAAGTTTAGTCTGTTAACATTCAAAGTTATTACTGAAAAGACATTTCTTGGGTCCACCATCTTATCTTTATGACTTTATTTTTCAAAAATATATATTCTTTTCCCTCCTCTTTTTATCCTTTCAGGTGTGCTCTCCTCCAGACCTCCTTCTCCTTTCTTTTTTATTCATTTAGCAGAAATCCATTTAGTATTTCTTGTAAAGCTGGTCTCCTGTTGACAAATTATTTCAAGATTTGTTTGTCTGTGAATATTTTATCTCTCCCTCAGTCTTGAAGGGCAATTTTTCTGGGTGTAGAATTCTTGACTGGAAGTCTGCCTCCTTTAGGATCTTGAATGCCTTCTCATCTCCATGGTGGCAGTTGAGTAATCTGAACTCAGACTAAATGTGGTTTCCCTTGTATGTAATAGATTGTTTTTGTCTTGCTACTTTCAGAATTTTCTGCTTCTCCTCAACATTTAACAGATTGATTAGTATGTGTCTTCAGTGAAGGCGTATTTGGATTTATTCTGTTTGGAGTACATTGGGCTTCTTTGACTTGTATATTTATGTCCTTTATAAGGTTTGGATAGTTTTCACCCATTACATCCTCAACTACTCTTCCTGGCCCTTTATTCCTTTCTTCTCCTCCTGGGAAACCAATGGTTCTTATATTTGTGCATTTTCTTTTGTTTGTCATTTTCCTGAGATCCAATGTAAATATCTTCATCATCTTTGCCATTAGCTGATTTTTTATTAATTAAAAAAATTAACAAAACATTTAGAATTCATTCCATTCTACATGTACAATCAGTAATTCGTAATATCATCACATAGTTGCATATTCATCATTTCTTAGTACATTTGCATCGATTTAGAAAAAGAAATAAAAAGACAAGAGAATAAGAAATAAAACGATAATAGAGAGAAAAAAAACCTATACCTGACATGCAGCTTCATTCAATGTTTTAACATAATTGCATTACAATTAGGTAGTATTGTGCTGTCCATTTCTGAGTTTTTATATCCAGTCCTGTTGCACAGTCTGTATCCCTTCAGCTCCAATTAGCCCTTCTCTTTTTTTTTAATTAATGGAAAAAAGAAATTAATGCAACATTTAGAAATCATACCATTCTACATATGCAATCAGTAATTCTTAACATCATCACATAGATGCATGATCATCGTTTCTTAGTACATTTGCATTGGTTTAGAAGAACTAGCAACACAACCGAAAAGATATAGAATGTTAATATAGAGAAAAAAATAAAAGTAATAATAGTAAAAACAAAACAAAACAAAAACCTATAGCTCGGAAGCAGCTTCATTCAGTGTTTTAACATGATTACTTTACAATTAGGTATTATTGTGTTGTCCATTTTTGAGTTTTTGTGTCTAGTCCTGTTGCACAGTCTGTATCCCATCAGCTCCACTCACCCATTATCTTACCCTGTTTCTAACTCCTGCTGGACTCTGTTACCAATGACATATTCCAAGTTTATTCTCGAATGTCGATTCACATCATTGGGACCATACAGCATTTGTCTTTTAGTTTTTGGCTAGACTCACTCAGCATAATGTTCTCTAGGTCCATCCATGTTATTACATGCTTCATAAGTTTGTCCTGTCTTAAAGCTGCATAATATTCCATCGTATGTATATACCACAGTTTGTTTAGCCACTCGTCTGTTGATGGAAATTTTGGCTGTTTCCATCTCTTTGCAATTGTAAATAACGCTGCTATAAATATTGGTGTGCAAATGTCCATTTGAGTTTTTGCCCTTAATTCCTTTGAGTAGATTCCCAGTAATGGTATTGCTGGGTCGTATGGCAATTCTATATTCAGCTTTTTTTTTTTTTAATTAACGGAAAAAAAGTAATTAACCCAACATTTAGAGATCATACCATTCTACATATGCAATCATTAATTCTTAACATCATCACATAGATGCATGATCATCATTTTTTAGTACATATGCATTGGTTTAGAAGAACTAGCAACATAACCGAAAAAGATATAGAATGTTAATATAGAGAAAAAAATAAAAATAATAATAGTAAAATCAAATCAAAACAAAACAAAACAAAAACCTATAGCTCAGATGCAGCTTCATTCAGTGTTTTAACATGATTACTTTACAATTAGGTATTATTGTGCTGTCCATTTTTGAGTTTTTGTATCTAGTCCTGTTACACCGTCTGTATCCCTTCAACTCCAATTGGCCATTATCTTACCCTGTTTCTACCTCTTGCTGGACTCTGTTATCAAGGACATATTCCAAATTTATTCTCGAATGTCTGTTCACATCAGTGGGACCATACAGTATTTGTCCTTTAGTTTTTGGCTAGACTCACTCAGCATAATGTTCTCTAGGTCCATCCATGTTATTACATGCTTCATAAGTTTATCCTGTCTTAAAGCTGCATAGTATTCCATCATATGTATATACCACAGTTTGTTTAGCCACTCTTCTGTTGATGGAGATTTTGGCTGTTTCCATCTCTTTGCAATTGTAAATAACGCTGCTATAAACATTGGTGTGCAAATGTCCGTTTGTGTCTTTGCCCTTAAGTCCTTTGAGTATATTCCCAGCAATGGTATTGCTGGGTCATATGGCAATTCTATATTCAGCTTTTTGAGGAACCGCCAAACTGCCTTCCACAGTGGTTGCACCATTTGACATTCCCACCAACAGTGGATAAGTGTGCCTCTTTCTCCGCATCCTCTCCAGCACTTGTCATTTTCTGTTTTGTTGATAATGGCCATTCTGGTGGGTGTGAGATGATATCTCATTGTGGTTTTGATTTGCATTTCTCTAATGGCCAGGGACATTGAGCATCTCTTCATGTGCCTTTTGGCCATTTGTATTTCCTCTTCTGATAGGTGTCTGTTCAAGTCTTTTTCCCATTTGTAATTGGGTTGGCTGTCTTTTTGTTGTTGAGTTGAACAATCTCTTTATAAATTCTGGATACTAGACCTTTATCTGATATGTCATTTCCAAATATTGATTCCCATTGTGTAGGCTGTCTTTCTACTTTCTTGATGAAGTTCTTTGATGCACAAAAGTGTTTAATTTTGAGGAGTTCCCATTTATTTATTTCCTTCTTCAGTGCTCTTGCTTTAGGTGTAAGGTCCATAAAACCGCCTCCAATTGTAAGATTCATAAGATATCTCCCAACATTTTCCTCTAACTGTTTTATGGTCTTAGACCTAATGTTTAGATCTTTGATCCATTTTGAGTTAACTTTTGTGTAGGGTGTGAGATATGGGTCTTCTTTCATTCTTTTGCATATGGATATCCAGTTCTCTAGGCACCATTTATTGAAGAGACTGTTCTGTCCCAGGTGAGTTGGCTTGACTGCCTTATCAAAGATCAAATGTCCATAGATGAGAGGGTCTATATCTGAGCACTCTATTCGATTCCATTGGTCGATATATCTATCTTTATGCCAATACCATGCTGTTTTGACCACTGTGGCTTCATAATATGCCTTAAAGTCAGGCAGTGTAAGACCTCCAGCTTCGTTTTTTTTCCTCAAGATGTTTTTAGCAATTCGGGGCACCCTACCCTTCCAGATAAATTTGCTTATTGGTTTTTCTATTTCTGAAAAATAAGTTGTTGGGATTTTGATTGATATTGCAGTGAATCTGTAAATCAATTTACGTAGAATTGACATCTTAACTATATTTAGTCTTCCAATCCATGAACACGGTATGCCCTTCCATCTATTTAGGTCTTCTGTGATTTCTTTTAGCAGTTTTTTGTAGTTTTCTTTATATAGGTCTTTTGTCTCTTTAGTTAAATTTATTCCTAGGTATTTTATTCTTTTAGTTGCAATTGTAAATGGGATTAGTTTCTTGATTTCCCCCTCAGCTTGTTCATTGCTAGTGTATAGAAATGCTACAGATCTTTGAATGTTTATCTTGTAACCTGTTACTTTGCTGTACTCATTTATTAGCTCTAGTAGTTTTGTTGTGGATTTTTCCGGGTTTCCGACATATAGTATCATATGGTCTGCAAACAGTGATAGTTTTACTTCTTCCTTTCCAATTTTGATGCTTTGTATTTCTTTTTCTTGTCTAATTGCTCTGGATAGAACCTCCAACACAATGTTGAACAATAGTGGTGATAGTGGACATCCTTGTCTTGTTCCTGGTCTTAGGGGGAAAGTTTTCAATTTTTCCCCATTGAGGATGATATTAGCTGTGGGTTTTTCATATATTCCCTCTATCATTTTAAGGAAGTTCCCTTGTATTCCTATCTTTTGAAGTGTTTTCAACATGAAAAGATGTTGAATCTTGTCAAATGTCTTCTCTGCATCAATTGAGATGATCATGTGATTTTTCTGCTTTGATTTGTTGATATGGTGTATTATATTAATTGATTTTCTTATGTTGAACCATCCTTGCATACCTGGGATGAATCCTACTTGGTCATGATGTATAATTCTTTTAATGTGTTGTTGGATATGATTTGATAGAATTTTATTGAGGATTTTTGCATCTATATTCATTAGAGAGATTGGTCTGTAGTTTTCTTTTTTTGTAATATCTTTGCCTGGTTTTGGTATGAGGGTGATGTTGGCTTCATAGAATGAGTTACATAGTTTTCCCTCCTCTTCGATTTTTTTGAAGAGTTTGAGGAGAGTTGGTACTAATTCTTTCTGGAATGTTTGATAGAATTCACATGTGAAGCTGTCTGGTCCTGGACTTTTATTTTAGGAAGCTTTTGAATGACTAATTCAATTTCTTTACTTGTGATTGGTTTGTTGAGGTCATCTATGTCTTCTTGAGTCAAAGTTGGTTGTTCATGTCTTTCCAGGAACCCATCCATTTCATCTAAATTGTTTTATTAGCGTAAAGTTGTTCATAGTATCCTGTTATTACCTCCTTTATTTCTGTGAGGTCAGTGGTTATGTCTCCTCTTCCATTTCTGATCTTATTTATTTGCATCCTCTCTCTTCTTCTTTTTGTCAGTCTTGCTAAGGGCCCATCACTCTTATTGATTTTCTCATAGAACCAACTTCTGGCCTTATTGATTTTCTCTATTGTTTTCATATTTTCAGTTTCATTTATTTCTGCTCTAATCTTTGTTATTCCTTTCCTTTTGCTTGCTTTGGGATTAGTTTGCTGTTCTTTCTCCAGTTCTTCCAAGTGGACAGTTAATTCCTGCATTTTTGCCTTTTCTTCTTTTCTGATATAGGCATTTAGGGCAATAAATTTCCTCTTAGCACTGCCGTTGCTGCATCCCATACGTTTTGATATGTTGTGTTTTCATTTTCATTCGCCTCGAGGTATTTGCTAATTTCTCTAGCAATTTCTTCTTTGACCCAGTCGTTGTTTAAGAATGTGTTGTTGAGCCTCCACATATTTGTGAATTTTCTGGCACTCCGCCTATTATTGATTTCCAACTTCATTCCTTTATGATCTGAGAAAGTGTTGTGTATGATTTCAATCTTTTTAAATTCATTAAGACTTGCTTTGTGACCCAGCATATGGTCTATCTTTGAGAATGATCCACGAGCATTTGAGAAAAAGCTGTATCCTGCTGTTGTGGGATGTAATGTCCTATAAATGTCTGTTAAGTCTAGCTCATTTATAGTAATATTCAGATTCTCTATTTCTTTATTGATCCTCTGTCTAGATGTTCTGTCCATTGATGAAAGTGGTGAATTGAAGTCTCCAACTATTATGGTATATGAGTCTATTTCCCTTTTCAGTGTTTGCAGTGTATTCCTCACGTATTTTGGGGCATTCTGGTTCGGTGCATAAATATTTATGATGTTATGTCTTCTTGTTTAATTGTTCCTTTTATTAGTATATAGTGTCCTTCTTTGTCTCTTTTAACTGTTTTACATCTGAAGTCTAATTTGTTGGATATTAGTGTAGCCACTCCTGCTCTTTTCTGGTTGTTATTTGCATGAAATATCTTTTTCCAACCTTTCACTTTCAACCTATGTTTATCTTTGGGTCTAAGATGTGTTTCCTGTAGACAGCATATAGAAGGATCCTGTTTTTTAATCCATTCTCCCAATCTATGTCTTTTGATTGGGGAATTCAGGCCATTAACATTTAGTGTTATTACTCTTTGGAAAATATTTTCCTCTGCCATTTTGCCTTTTGTATTATATATATCATATCTGATTTTCCTTCTTTCTACACTCTTCTCCATACCTCTCTCTTCTGTCTTTTTTTATGTGACTCTAGTGCTCCCTTTAGTATTTCTTGCAGAGCTGGTCTCTTGGTCACAAATTCTCTCAGTGACTTTTTGTCTGTGAATGTTTTAATTTCTCCCCCATTTTTGAAGGACAATTTTGCTGGATATAAGAGTCTTGGTTGGCAGTTTTTCTCTTTTAGTAATTTAAATATATCATCCTACTGTCTTCTAGCTCCCATGGTTTCTGCTTAGAAATCTACACATAGTCTTATTGGTTTTCCCTTGTATGTGACGGATTGTTTTTCTCTTGCTGCTTTCAAGATCCTCTCTTTCTCTTTCACCTCTGACATCCTAACTAGTAAGTGTCTTGGAGAATGCCTATTTGGGTCTAATCTCTTTGGGGTGCGCTGCACTTCTTGGATCTGTAATTTTAGGTCTTTCATAAGAGTTGGGAAATTTTCAGTGATAATTTCTTCCAGTAGTTTTTCTCCTCCTTTTCCGTTCTCTTCTCCTTCTGGGACACCCACAACACGTATATTTGTGCACTTCATATTGTCCTTGAGTTCCCTGATACCCTGTTCAAATTTTTCCATTCTTTTCCCGATAGTTTCTGTTTCTTTTTGGAATTCAGATGTTCCATCTTCCAAATCACTAATTGTATCTTCTGTCTCTTTGAATCTATCATTGTAAGTTTCCATTGTTTTTTCCATCTTTTCTACTTTATCCTTCACTTCCATAAGTTCTGTGATCTGTTTTTTCAGATTTTCTATTTCTTCTTTTTGTTCAGCCCATGTCTTCTTCATGTCCTCCCTCAATTTATTGATTTCCTTTTTGAAGAGGTCTTCCATTTCTGTTCGTATATTCAGCATTAGTTGTCTCAGCTCTTGTATCTCATTTGAACTATTGGTTTGTTCCTTTGACTGGACCATATTCTCAATCTTCTGAGCGTGGACCGTTATCTTCTGCTGCTGTCGTCTGGGCATTTAGTCAGATTTCCCTGGGTGTCAGACCCAACAAGGTTGTAAGGTTTTTCTGTGAAATCTCTGAGTTCTCTTTTTCTTATCCTGCCCAGTAGGTGGCGCTCGTGGCACACGTTTGTCTCACATGTTTGGAAGGGATCCCCCCAGTCACCGTTCTCTGCGGCCTGGGGATTTCCAATCCAATTCTCTCAGTTGGTTCGGGGGGCTGTGCATGGTGGGGGCATCAGCCGCCGTGGCTTGAGGGGACCCTGTGGCTTCTTTATTATTTTCCCTATTGGTGTTTGGTTGGACCCAGTCCCTGCCACTGTCGGAAATTCCCTTCTCTCCCTGGAGGGGTGTTAGTCTCTGGCCACAGCGGGCCCGGGGAATTCGCCACGGGAACAGGAAGCCGCCCGCGGGGAAGGGCCACCGCAGCTTGGGTAGCCATCTGATCTGAGACTCGTAGCCAGTCCAGGAAGCTGCCCACAAAAGGGGGGCGCTGACCGCCGCGGCCTGGGATACCCGCCTCTCCGAGATTCTCAGCTGGCCCGGGAAGAAGGGAGGGAGGGAGGAGCCCCGGCCGCCACAGCTGCCGCTGCTCGTGTAGTCACGCACCGCTCAGGGATCTCACTGCAGCCGAGTCTTGCAGTCAGACTAGCCAGTCCAGACTGGAGTACGCTGTGCATCCATTCCCCGCCGTGTCCCCGGGAGCTGCCCTGCACTGTCTCTGCTCACCCAGTAGTTGCCCTCAGTCTCAGGCATGAACAAGAAGCAATTTATCCCCATGCACGTGGCCCAAGTACTCCATGAACTATGGGCCCCTCCTCTGGGGGTCCCATTAGCTGTTTTTGGTGTTTGAAATCTGTTATTCTGTCCTCTATATCACTTGTTCTTTCTTCTGTCTCTTCCAATCTTCTGTTATGTGTCTCCAGTATGTTTTTTATTTGGTCAATATAGTCTTTAATGTCTGTAATAGCTGCCATTTTTCTATTTATTCTTTCAAATTCCTCTTTATGATCTCCTATTTCTTCTTGACCTCCTTTATGTCACTAGTCATCCCATGTGTTTTATTAAGTAGAGGTATATGAACATCCTTCATTAGTTGTTCCAATGTCTTTTTTTCCTCTGAATCTTTATTTTGGTCATTAGGCTGTGTTATATCTGCATTTTGATATGCTTAGTGATCTTCTCTTGTTTTCATTGCGTGTAAATATCTTGATAGATTTACTTTGGGAGTTGATTTCCTTCAATAGTTTAAAGTCTTCTGTTTGTGAGGTGTAGGTGGAGCAGGAATCAGGTTACAGGGTTGGGTACAAGAGTGTGGTGATTTGCTGCAGCATGGGTGTAGCTGCAAGTTTGGAATGCTTTACTGGTGCTAGTGAATGTGGCTGAACAGTGACCAAAGAGGATGCAGCTGTGTGAGTGCACAGGTCTGTGAATGTAACTTGTGCATAAGTATAGGTGTGTGGCCCTTTGTGCAAATGCACAGAGCTGTGGCACTGGTTTGGAATTATGCCTTCATTAGCTGGGGTCAGATGTGATCCAACTGTTCAGGTCTGTACTTTCTCAGAGCTGGGACATGTGACTTAGGGCCTCACATATGTGCAGACCTAGGAATGACATAAACTGATGTTCTCAGAGCTGAAGGTCATGATTGTGGCCATGCACATTCACAGGTCTATGCATACCATAAACTGATATTCCCAGAGCTGAGGGCCACAACTGGGGCTGAGCATAGGTGCAGATCTAGGAGTGCCATAAACTGACATGCAGAGCTCAGATGGTTTTGGGTGAGGCACTGTGATACTATGGGGCATAGGGGGCTGGTTGTAGCGTGGGTTTGGAGGTATGTGCCTATGGCATTTATGCACTGCTGACAGCTTGCAGGGAGCATGGATAAGGAGGTAGGGCTTAGGAGCCATGCCAGAAAGGTGGGTTGGGCTGCCCTTGAGGTGGGGGTGTGTGGTGGTTACACACACTGCGTGTTAGTGGGGCAGAGGTGCTTGAAGTATGGGGAGTGTGTGCAGGTGACAGCATTCAAGTACATGGAGTGTGGAGTGATTCATGGGCTATGGGGTGATTCATGGGTCATGGAGCTGTGCTGATAAGGAATGCAGCTTGGCTTACTACCTATTCCCCATCTCCCCATCCATGTAGTTCTGTGGGCTCAGTACTTCCATGTTATGCTCCGGTCTTCTGACTCTCATTTCTCAGTCTTTGCAACCAGGGCTGCCCTATGTGGTGCAGAATATCTCCCAGGTCAGCTGCACTCTTGAATTGCTGTTTCAGTTGCCCTCCCATCCCTTCTCTACCTTTTCCTTAGAGCAGGTCTGAACTTGATCTACCTTTTTCATCCATCTTTCCAGAAATCTTCACACACTGTGGCGTGTTTCCAATACTTGCAGTGTGACACAATGGGGGACAGGAGGTTATTTGCAGCCTGGGATTGTTTGCAACTCCTCTCTTAACTCTATTAACTTAAGGTAAAAGCATAAAACCATATTTATTTATCTTACACAGAACATTAAGTATAAAGATTCAATTTGTGACAATAACCTAAAGGAAGCAAGACATGTATAAAAGCAGAGTATTTGTACACTACTAAAGCTATTTTGATATTAACCCAAACTTTTTTATTAATTTAAATATAAATTATAATCCCCAGGTCAACCATTAAGAAAATATGAAATAAGTAAAGAAAATGAGAAGAGCAAAAGGAAATATTAAAACAAAATGAATTAAACAAAGAAAATAAAAATGGAGAAAACAAGGATCAAAAATACATATGACAGGTAGAAATCAAATAATGAAATGGTCATTCTATCTTATTGGGAATGAATTTAAATGTAAAGTGAATAACTTTGCCAAAGAAAAGGTGGAAATTGGCAGAAGTGATTATAAATAAATCATTACATGTTAAAAACCTAGACCTGGGAATCAGGCCAGTCTGACTAACACAGGTGACTTCAACATGCCTTTCTGGGACTGGAATGCAGGATTCACAGCTGGCTTGGTATGTGGCTGCCAAACTCCTCACCCTGTGCTGGGTTTCCATGATGAACTTGCTAGTGCTGCTGAGCCATATCCCAGCCCAGGTGAACTCCCATTGCTGGTTCCTGGCCTGGAACCCAACAAGGATCCTACTTGCTTCACCTAGGGGTGACCATACACTCAACCACTGAGGTCATGAGGGTGGCAGGTGGATCTGCAAGTCTGTCCTCTTGAGGGTATCCAGAGAACTGTGTGAATGGAGGCTTAGTCTCCCTTTGAGAATCACATGGCTTCTTCCAGCTTTGACACTGTTGTTTGCATTTGGTAGTGAACCAGGGTACACTTTGGAGGGTCATGGAAATGAGGTCAAAGCAGCGGCATGGGCCCCATCTGGCAAACACCTAGCAAACTACAACCAAGATAAGAATGTCTCTCATGGAATTTGATGAAGAGAATGAGTATGAACATGTGAGTGTCCTCAACTCCCTTACTCAGAATGTCCAGAATGTGGTCTGGAACCCAAACCAGGAGTTTTAGGCTTTTACCAGCTGAAATGACACAGTGAACCTGCACCAGGATCAAGAAGATGACAAGGTATGTTGTGCCACCCTAGAAAGCCACAATCCCACCTCATGGAGCATTACCTTTGTCTCCAGTAGCCAGCATCTGACATCTTGTGCTGATAACTGTGCTATGCGTATTTTGTGCAAGTGCCTACAAGGCAACAAGCAAGTGGTGGCATGCAGTGGCTCTGACCCCAGCTGGAAATGTTTCTGCAGATTATCTGGTTTTTCCTTTAAGAGCAATTATGATACTGTTTGTTGTCAGTTGATATGGAATGAGATTCAGACTTTCTTATAGAGGTTGTGGCTTTAATCCATTTAATGGCAGTCAAAGTTCCCCAAGGTGCTGCAGACTGAGCCTGGTAAACAGAAAGCTGCTATCTCAGATGCCATTGGACACTTAGGGAGGCTTCAGAGCACCAGTGGATCTCACCAGGAGCCTTATGCAAGTGTGCCGGGAGAACTCACTAGAAAGGAAGACAATTGTGCATCTCACATGCTTACCAAGTGCCAGAGGAGCAAACACACTCAGCATCTTGGAAGAGAAGTAACTTCCATTTGTCATGTTTCTTCAATGCCCTTTATTGAAAAAGTAAAATTATCATAAACTGATTCTGCATTTGTGGGTTACACTTTTTAATTCTACCAACTTGTACTCTTTACATTTTGAATTTAATGAAATACTTATAAATTTAGAACTGGTATACTGTTACTGGTGAAATAGACAATTTAAAAATATTCCTCATCATTACTAATACTTTTACCATAATATATTTCTGTTGATATTAACTAGAGTAGAATAGATTTCTTTTGGCTATTTTTTTGCCTGGTATTTTTTTCAGGTTTCACTTTAAGATTATCTCAGCAATTAACATATTAATCAGAGAAAAACCTAAGATTATATAGAAGATTTGAAAAAGCCATTTGTTTTTCAAGCAACAACAGATTTCTTTAATGAGCAGTATATAAATGTTCAAATAATTATTAATATCAAAATGACATAAAAAAGCAGGTTTAAATTCTCTTCACAATGTGATTAAATGGAAATTAACAAAAATGAGCATAGTGAAATTTCCCACATACTTGGAAATTAAAGTATATTATCATGAATGTCACATAGTTTATAAAGGACATAATGAATTTAGAACATATTTTGGAATTCATTTTTTAAAAAAACTATATCTGAAAATATGTTGGTAGCAACAAGAAATAAAGCATCAAAGGCCAATTTATAGCCTGTAAAGCATGAGATGCAAATAAAGAAGTAAAGCTAGAAATCAAGGTACTAAACATCCATCACAAGAATTTCCAAAATTGAGAGACAACTAAACTTAAAGGAGATAAAAAGAAAGAAAAATATCAAATGAATAGAATAGGAAAAAATATCAAATGAATGGAATAGTACAAAAACAAGGGGTGAATGGAAACACAGATAATTTTAAAAAAGCAATAAACTTAGCAGGTTTATGTATAGATTGTTCCAGTAAAACTGAGGTGTAAATGTCAACATCAGAAATTAACAGATAAACATTTTCAAGTGTAAATAATATCATATTTTAAAAATTATGTCATAAATTTGGAAATCTAGATGGAATGAATGCATTTTAAGTAAAAAATTACAAAATCTGATACAAGAAGAATTAGGAAACTGAATTTAAAATTTAAATTGCAGTTTAAATTCAGAATCATTAAGATTCTCACAAGGAAAACATTACAGCCAAAAGTCTTCAGAATAAATTCAACAAAAAATTATTGATAAGATAAAATGGTAAGGTTGAATCTACCAGAAAACAAAAGTTACTATAAAAATAGTGTCAGTATGGAAAGGAGCAAAGGGCCAGAATTGAGAGAGCAAAAGAAATTCCAAAAATATATGTATTTATTTATTTGAGCTGCAACAAATTTGACCCTGAAACAAAATGGTTGTTGGGGTAGTATGGGGTGTTTTCAATATACCTTGCTGTGTCATTTGCATATCTATATAGAAAAACCAAAACATAATGCTTATTTCATATGCTGTATAAAATCAATTGTAGCTGACTCTGAGTATGACTTGGAAAAGCAAAACAGAAAAGAAAAAATTTTTCAAAAATAATACATAAAATTCATAATCAATAAAGGAAAAGATAGTTGAATTGAACCAAATGACCCTCAAAAATGATATTCATTGGAGAGGAAAAATTTAAGGGATGGAATGGCAATCTAGAAAGTGAGAGGTAATATTTACCACACATAAACCATCAATGCCACACATCTAGAAAATATAAGTTGCTCTATCATAAATAAAAAAGACAGAAAAATCAATGGAAAAAGGGACAGTGTATTTGATGATTCATCACTTATCATAATTCCAAAGGGTCAATAAATGTACAGAAAACTACTTAACCTCATTTGAAATCAAGCAAATACACACTAAATGCTCACCCAATTATCATAAACAAATGCACATGTAAGGATTTTTAAAAAACGGCACACTTAAAATGTCTAATTAGTGACAAAATTATGAAATACTTTCAAAATGCCTTTGGGATTTTTTTTATCCTTTGATAGAAATATTTTTATTACAATAAAAATTAAAAAGTGTTTGAGATAGAATAATTTCATAAAAGTGAAAATAAAACCTTGAAATGGTTAGAATAGATGTATGTGCATTTACATAAGCTATATAAAGAAGCTCAACAATGAAGGAAACTATTTCAAAGATCTTGTATCATAATATTAAAGTGTACCTCACAAAAATCCCTAAATTATGATGCAACATTTATGACACAATGCATTTATTGATTTCTTGCATATATGAATAACTAAGGCAAATGTATGAGAAAAAAATGATTTCCCATAAATATTGAAGTATATAAGCAGGCATTTAACAAAAAGTTTTAAATATGTACTTATAATAATATCAAAATAAACCTGATAGTGTTAAAACCTAATATTAAAATAAACCTAATAAACTATCTCCAAAATTATAATTGGCATATTATTTGGAGTTGTTTATTTCATAAATGCTTAAATATCTTGTCAAAATATATGTCCAATGATGTAGATGTTCCACCCCTGAATTTATTTTCAGAAAATATGATATTTATATAAGGATAAATGTTATAAAATCAACTGTGCATAATTATTTAAATTACTAAAATTCTGAAAGCAAACTCAATGCCTATAGCAAGGAATCATTTTAAATTCATGGAACTTACATAGGACCAGGCCATGAAGCCATTACATCCAGGTAGTATATAAATTTTTTTGATACATCCAACTAGTATATGAAAATGGCAATTACTAAATGATATTCAATTCTGAATAGTAACATATATGTACATAAGATGTAGTAAGAAGTAAGATTGGTTTTACTTGACTTGATGGTTTAATTTATAACAATTTTATCCTCTTCATTTTTTATTTCTATACATTTGCTAATGAGTAGAGTTATTATTTAACTTAATGTGAAAATAATTGTTACAGTAAAGAAATACCAAGGGATGGAAATAATTTAAAGTTGACTTAAAACATTCCCATCTGGATTTTAATTAAATGTCTTAGCAATCTAGCAATTTGTTACCAATGGAAATTATGTTATATGAAATTAGAATTCATCATCATTCCATGTATTGTTTTCTATTTAAGCACAACATAAAATTTGCAGAGATATGCAAATACCACATAACATATCAGAATTGTTTAATACTGCAGAATATTTCCAATCTCCTGTTTATTGAGCTGTTTAGAAGTTTCAGATAGTTTTCCAACTTGTAGAAACATTTCCTCAATTTTGCAACTCATAAAAAATACCAACTACACATAAAATAAAAAGTGGACACAAAACCAAACTCATTCTACTTTCCTTGCCATACTTGTTTATATGCTCTTTTTAAAAAATACTGTAAACAAACAAACATATAAACATTCTTGTCACACAAATATTCTTGACACAATTACAATGAATGGGTCACAATATCATCACATAGCATTTATCACCATGATCATTTTTTTAACATTTTCCTCTCACCAGCAAAATCAAAGAAATGGGAAAAAACTCATACATGCCATACACTCTACCCCTCCCTCTCACTGACCACTAGCATTTCAGTCTACTCAGTTTACTTTAACATTTGCTCCCCCTATTATTTATTTCTTATCCATATTTTTAGTCCATCTATCCATAAAATAGATAAAAGGAGCATCAGACACAAGGTTTTCACAATCACACAGTCACACTGAAAAAGTTACATCATTATACAATCAACTTCAAGAAGCATGGCTACTGGAACACAGGTCCACACTTTCAGGGATTTCCCTATAGCCACTATAATACACATAGTGGGGGAAGGCAGTGAGTTCACTGGCCATGTCAGCTTAGAGAGAGAGAGGTCACATCTGAGCAACAAAATAGGTTCTCTGGGAGTGACTCTTAGACCTAATTTTAAGTCTAGCACATTTATTGTAATATTAAAATTTTCTGTTTCTTTATTGTTCCTCTGTCTAGATGTTCTGTCCATTGATGAGAGTGGGGAATTGAAGTCTCCAACTATTATGGTGGATGTGTCTATTTCCCTTTTCAGGGTTTGCAGTGTTTGCCTTACATATTTTGGAGCATTCTGGTTTGGTGCATAAATATTTATGATTGTTAGGTCTTCATGCTGAATTGTTCCTTTCATTAGTACATAGTATCCTTCTTTGTCTGTTTTAACTGTTTTACATTTGAAGTCTAATTTGTTGAATATTAGTATAGCTACTCCTGTTCTTTTCTGGTTGTTATTTGCATGAAATATCTTTTCCCAACCTTTCACTTTCAACTTATGTTTATCTTTGGGTCTAAGATATGTTTCCTGTAGACAGCATATAGAAGGATCCTGTTTTTTAATCCATTCTGCCAGTCTATGTCTTTTGATTGGGGAGTTCAATCCATTAACATTTAGTGTTATTACTGTACGGGTAGTACTTTCTTCTACCATTTTGCCTTTTGGAATTTATATGTCATATCTAATTTTCCTTCTTTCTACACTCTTCTCCACACCTCTCCCTTCTGTCTTTTTGTATCTGTCTCTAGTGCTCCCTTTAGTATTTTTTACAGAGCTGCTCTCTTTTTCACAAATTCTCTCAGTGATTTTTTGTCTGAAAATGTATCAATTTCTCCCTCATTTTTGAGGGACAATTTTTCTGGGTATAGAATTCTTGGCTGGCAGCTTTCTCTTTTAGTGATTTAAATATATCATCCCACTGTCTTCTTGCCTCCATGATTTCTGCTGAGAAATCTACACATAGTCTTATTGGGTTTCCCTTGTATGTGATGGATTGCTTTTCTCTTGCTGCTTTCAAGATCCTCTCTTTCTCTTTGACCTCTGACATTCTGACTAGTAAGTGTCCTGGAGAATGTCTATTTGGATCTATTCTCTTTGGGGTACACTGCAATTGTTGGATCTGTAATTTTAAGTTTTTCATAAGAGTTGGGAAATTTTCAGTGATAATTTCTTCCATTAGTTTTTCTCCTCCTTTTCCCTTCTCTTCTCCTTCTGGGACATCCACAACACGTATATTTGTGTGCTTCATATTATCATTCAATTCCCTGAGTCCCTGCTCATATTTTTCTATTTTTTTCCCTATAGTTTCTGTTTCTTTTTGGATTTAAGATGTTCCACCCTCTAGTTCACTAATCTTATCATCTGTCTCTTGAAATCCACCATTGTAGGTTTCCATTGTTTTTTTCATCTCCTCTACTGTGTCTTTCATTCCCATAAGTTCTGCAATTTGTTTTTTCAGACTTTCCATTTCTTAGTTTTGTTCCTTCCTTGCCTTCATATCCTCCCTCAATTCATTGATTTGGTTTTTGATGAGGTTTTCCAAATCTGTTTGTATATTCTGAATTAATTGTTTCAGCTCTTCTATCTCATTTGAACTAGTGGTTTGTTCCTTTGACTCAGCCATATCTTCAGTTTACCTGGTGTGATTTGTTATTTTTTGCTGACATCTAGACATTTAATAACATAATTAGTTTATTCTTGGGATTGCTTTCACTTCTCTTCCCTAGGGTTTTCTTGCTGGATGAATTTGTTGTCTCTTTGTTCTTTGACATTCAGTTCAGCTTTTTCTGGACCTCTAGCTTAGGTTTTGTTTAACAGAGGAGAATTTTTCAGTTCTTGTTTTCTTGTTTTTGCCCTGCTTGTACGGTCCCTCCCCCCCCCCCCTTAGGAGGGTCTATATAGGTATTATAGACTCCCTCCGGGTTTTCCCAGACTAAAATGGCTTCCTATCAGGGGGTAGGAGTCACCTGTGTCAGTTTTCCCTTTTAACCCAGAAGGTTAAAAGGCTTTCCTGTGAATTCTCTGGGCTCTGTTTTTCATATCCTGCCCTGTATGTGGTGCTTGTCTGCCTGTGGGTCCCACCAGCATGAGATGATGTGGCACCTTTAACTTTGGAAGACTCTCCCTGCTGGGGGTGTAGTGGAGACAGAGGAGAAGTTGTAGGCTGGTTTTAATGGCTTCAAATTGCCAATTCCTGGGGTCTGAATTCCTTGAGGGAGGGGTTTCACCTGAGCTGGTCTTCACCCCTCTCCTGGGGAAGGCACAGGTGGGAGACAGCCCTGAAAGCAGTCCATTTACTACCTATGCCTGGGGCAATTGCAGCCTGAGCAGTCCTGCCACTGAATCCAGAGGCAGCCAATCCTCTATAGATAGCAACAAAAACCTCCATTTCTTCCCCTTTCCTCTTTTTCTGTTAGCCCAATGAGTGACTTCTGCATTGGCAAGGTGTGTTAGTTAGATTCAGTTGTCAACTTGGCCAGGTAAGCATACCTAATCTTGCTGCTACAGATATAAGCCAATGGTATGTGAACCTCATCTGTTGCCAATTACATCTTCAGTCAGCTAGGAGGCGTGTCTGCTGAAATCAGTGATGTTTGACTTAATTGGCTGGTGCTTAAATGAGAGAGCTCAATGTAGCACAGCCGAAGCAGCTCAGCATTCCTCATATCAGCACTAGCAGCTCAGCCCAGGCCTTTGGAGATGCAGAAAGAAGTCACCCTGGGGAAAGTTGTTGGAACCCAGGGGCCTGGAGAGAAGACCAGCAGGGACCATCTTGTGCCTTCCACATAAGAAAGAACCTCAGTGGAAAGTTAGCTGCCTTTCCTCTGAAGAACCAACAAAATAAATCCTCTTTCATTCAAAGCCAATCCATCTCTGGTGTGTTGCATTCTGGCAGCTAGCAAACTAGAACAGATTTGGTACTGGAGAGTGGGGTGCTGCTGTGGTTTGCAAATACCATATATGTTGGAACAGTTTTTGTATGGCTAAAGGGAAGATTTTGGAGGAACAATAAAGAGAATGATGGAGAAGTCCTGGAGGGCTTGAACAGACTGTTGGTGTAAATGGAACCACTGCCAATCTTGGCAAAGGAGGACACAAAAGGGAAAAATTGGAGTTTGCAGAGTAAGAACCATGGAAACTTGGGTCTGAAGCCAAGAAACCTCAGCCAGGAGAGTGGACCCACCCATATACATGGAGAGGGTGAATTTACCCTGAAGGGGGAGGATGAGTCTCCCCTCTCATTGCAGTGGAAGAGTTGTGCAGCCTCGGGCCTTGTAAAAGGCATAGCACGTTCCTTGGGGGACTGGGAGAGCCTGGCTGACACCATGTGGAGGGGTTGAGCGTGTGCCCCAGTAGTGGCAGAGAGCCCAGGGGTGGCCCTGATACCTGGAGAGAGTAGAGCCCAGAGGTGGTCTCCTTGATGTTCCCCGAGGTTGATTTTGAAGGAGGCCAGCCACTGCATAGGCCCTTGGAAGGGGTGGGACTGCCACTTTCTAAAGCTGAAGGATGAATGACTTTCAGACTTGGAAATCCCACGGTGCTTGCCCTGCAGGTTTTACATCTGTGTTTCTTCCAATTTCTCCCTATGGAAATGAAAATCTGTATCCTGTGAATATCCTCCTTTGCTTATTGGCACTGGACTTGTTTTGAGATTCACAGGCTCGCAGCAAGAAGTTAAGGTGATGCTTGAAGTTGCCAAGTTGACAAGGGGTGGACATGTGTTAGATTCAGTTGTCAACTTGGCCAGGTGAGCATACCTAATCTTGCTGCTGTGGACATAAGCTAACGGTACGTGAACCTCATCTGTTGCCAATTACATCTGCAGTCAGCTAGGAGGCGTGTCTGCTGCAATGAGTGACGTTTGACTTAATTGGCTGGTGCTTAAAAGAGAGAGCTCAATGTAGCACAGCCGAAGCAGTTCAGCTTTCCTCATCTCAGCACTAGCAGCTCAGCCCAGGCCTTTGGAGATGCAGAAAGAAGTCACCCCGGGGAAAGTTGTTGGAATCCAGGGGCCTGGAGAGAAGACCAGCAGAGACCATCTTGTGCCTTCCACATAAGAAAGAACCTCAGTGGAAAGTTAGCTGCCTTTCTCTGAAGAGCAAACAAAATAAATTCCTTTTTATTAAAAGCCAGTCCATCTCTGATGTGTTGCATTCTGGCAGCTAGCAAACTAGAACACCAAGTTCACCTGAGCTGAGGGCCTCTTTTTAGTAGCCAGAATTTGTTAATTAATGCCACAGTTGGTGTTTGGTTGGACTCAGTTCCTGCTGCTGTTAAAGTCTCTTTCCTTTCCCCTCTGGGAACAGTCTGTGGGGGAAGGGCACTGACCACCATGTCTTGGGGAACCCATGGTTCTGGGGGGCTTGCAGCTGGTCTAGCTTGTCCAGACTGGGGCATGCTGTGTGTCTGGGCACTGACGTGGCTCCGGGAGCTGTTCTGTACTGTTTCTGGTTACTTATTAGTTGTTCTGGAGGATGAACTAAAACACACACATTGCTAAGTCACCATCTTGGCCACACCCCCAGACCTAATTTTAAGTAGGCTTAATCTATCCTTTGCAGGGATAAGATTCATTTCCCATGTAGTGGGGTGGGCAATGATTAAAGTTGCAGAATTGGGCTTAGAGAAAGTGAGGCCACATCTCAGCAACAAATGAGGTCCTTCAGAAGTAACTCTCAGGCATACCTACTCTATAGGTAGTCTAAGCTTCTCTGCTAACTACATAAATTTTGCAAGGGTAATCCTCAGGATCAAGGGCATGCCCTATTGATTTGGGTTTCCCTAAATTTTGACACAGTGTCAGGGTATTCCCTGATGGTAAGGTTTAATAGTTCCAAAATTTTTCTCCCATCCCTTAAGGGAGTTGGCCAATATCTTTTGATTATCTGCTTAATATACTCTGGATGTATCCTGGCATTATATTAATCCATACAGGATTAAATGACCTCTTTCTTATTCTGTGCTCCCTGTGTTTGAATTGCTTAAATGAGCTATAAAGGTTGAGTTAAATTATGTGCTGCAAAAAATTTCATGTCCAGACCAAATAAACTTTTCTTCCTATGGTCTCAAAGAATGTGTGTTTCTAAAATATAGACACTGTCTTTATTACCCCTGTGTTCTGAATTAATTTAAACCCAATCTGATTAGCATAATTCTTTTCTCTAAATATAAGTTATATATATATAACAGTCACTCAAAATCCAGAAGTAATAATTAGCACTTTGAACTTAATGTATCTGCTATAAAAGCTTACAATTTAGGCCCTCCCTTGTTTTCTTATAAGCATTTTTTAAAGGAGATCATACCATTGTTCTTTTGTCTCTGGCTTATTTTGCCTCAACAAATTTCCTATTTGATCATTCACATCATTGTATGTCACATGACTTCATTCCTTTTTGTAGCAGCACAACCTTCATTCATAAGTATAAACCATTGTTCCCCAATCTACTTCTCAGTTAGTGCATCTTCAGCCACCTGCATTCATCAGGTATCATGCATAATGCCCAAAGTCCTCAGTCCATAAATGTTCTCAATTTTGGATAAGAGAAAGAAAATCTATGTACACACCCTTACCAAATAGGAAATCTAAATCACCTCTTAACTTTTCTCCTCCCCACTTATTTGCCTCTGCTGTTGCTGTGGTTGTGCTGATAGTTTCCTTTTGAACTTTTGCAAAAGTTATAAAAATGGAATTGTACAGTATCTATTGGTTTTGTGTCTGGCTTATTTCACTCATCATTTTGTCCTCAAAGGCCCATCCATCTTGTCATGTGCTCATTTCACCTTACTGCTGCAAAATATTTCATCATATGCATATACCACATTACATTGATCCACTCATCTGTTGTGCATTTGGTTTGTTTCCATCTTTTGGTGATTGTGAATAGTGCTGCTATGAAAATCAATTTGTGTCATTGCTTTCAGCTCTTCTGTGTATATACAAAACAGTGCTATTGCTGGGTCAGAGGGCAACTTGAAATTTAGTTTCCTAATGAAACACCAGGCAGTCTTCCATAGTGGCTATACTATTATGCATTCCCACCAGCAGTGCATGAGTGTCCCAATTTCTCCACATCCTCTCCAACACTTATAGTTTCTTACTTATTCAATAGCAGCCATTTTTATAGGTGTGAGGTGGTATCACTTTGGAGTCTTCATCTACATTTCCCTTCTAGCCAATGAAAACGAGCATCTCTTCATATGAGTCATTTGTATTTGCTCTTCAGAAAAGTGCTTATTCATATCTTCAGCACATTGTATAATTGGGTTTGGGTTGTTTGTTCTTTTGCTGTTGAGATGTATGATTTCTTTGTACATACCAGATATCAAAACTTTGCCTGATATGATTTCCAAATATTTTGTCCCTTTGAGTTGGGTGCCTCTTCACCTTTTTGTCAAAGGATTTTCAGATGCAGAATAATTTGATTTTCAGGAGTTCCTATTTGTCTATTTTTTCTTTTGTTGCTTGTGCTTTGGGTATAATGTTTAGGAAGCTACCTCCTATTAATATGTCTTGAAGATGTTTCTCTACATACATTTTCTTCTAGAAGTTCTGTAGTGCTAGTTCTTATATTTAGGTGTTGATCCAGTTTGAGTTAAATTTTCTGCAGGGTGTAAGATAGGGATCCTCTTTTCATTCTTTTGGCTAGTGATATCCAGTCCTTCCATACCCAGTTATTGAAAAGACTATTTTGTCCCAGTTCAGAGGATTTGAGGGTCTTGTTAAAAATCAGTTGACCATGGGTTTGGTGGTCTTTTCCTGGACTCTGAATTTGATTCCTTTAGTCAAAGGTTCACACTTTGTTCCAGTACAATGCTATTTAGACCACTGAGATTTATGATAGGTTTTAAGATCAGGGATTGCTAATCCTCTCAATTCATTATTTTTTTAGGATGCTTTTAGCTATTTGGGTTCTCTTTCCCTTCCAGATGAATTTGGTAACTAGCATTTCCAAGTCTTCAAAGTATGTTGTTGGAATTTTGATTGGTACTGTGTTGAATCTGTAGATCACTTTGGGGAGTATATGGCACATGCAGAGGTCTCAGACTGGTATAAACTGTTGCACAGAATTCAGGGGTGTAGGGTGAGGCTGTGTGACACTGTGGGTGGGGACTGGTATGGCCTGGGTATTAAGGTATGTGCTAGCAGCTTTTATGTGCTGGCAACAGCTTGCAGCATTCAGGGAGGGGTTGCAGAAGAGGTGTGTTTGGCTGCACTTGGGTTGAGGGTGTGAGTCAGATAAACACACTGGTGGTTGGTGTACCAGGGCATTTGGAGCATGGCAGTGGTGACAGGTGATGTGGTTTGGGTGAGTGGTGTGTGGGGGGAGTGAAGGGTCATGGGGTTGTGCTGGTGAGGTTAGCACATTCAAAGAATGCAGCTGGCTTAATGCAGCTGGCTTACACCCTAGTCTCCATCCCCATCCGTGCACTTCTGTGATCTCCATGCCTCCATACCAGGCTCCAGGTTTCTCGTTTTCAGTTCCTCAGCCTCTGCAACTAGGACCACCTTATGTGGTGAAGAAGGCTCTCTTATGTCAGTTGAGCTTTTGAATCAGTCTCAGTTGCCCTCCTATAACTTCCCTAACATTTCTGTGAGCAGAGTTGAACTGAAACTACCCTATTTGTTCATCTTCCCAGAATTTTCTGTCACTTACATGCTCTTCATGAATTACTAAAAGTTTTTTTCTCACACATTTTAAAATTAAAATGATTCACACACATGTTAAAGGATATACAATTCTGTGGTTTATAGTAAATTTACAAACTTGTACAACATTGCCACTATATAATTCAAAAACATGTTCATTACCTCATAAAGAAACTCCATAACCACTGAGGAACTCTGTATTCCCCTATCCTCAATACTCTGGCAACCAATAATCTATTTCATCATATGTATTCTCTAATTTGGGACATTTTGTATAAAGTGAATCATGCACTACATAAACTTTTGTGTCTGGTCTTTATGACAGTATAACATATTCAGGGTACATTTATATTGCAGTAGATATTGGTGTTCCATTCTGTTTTTCACTGCTGCTTAATATTCTATTTATGGATATAACATATTCGCTATTGGTTCATGAGTTGATGGACATTTGTGTTTTAGCATTTTGGCTACCATGAATAGTGCTGCTATAAACATATACAAACACACATGCATACACATTTGCTGATAATTTGATTGATATAACTAAATTTACAGGTGATGTGGCAAAATTAACATATTTACAAATATGGAATTTTCCATATTCTTTTCTTTTTTCCCCCAAAGCTATTCTATTTCTAATGTATTTAACTTAATGAAACACTTCATTGGCTGAAGTTCTTGCTATCAATTTTTTGTTCTTGTTGAAGTTGGGCACATATATGTTAGATATCTTAGTTCATATAATATCTAAATGTTTGCTCATTGCCTTTGCTCTTGAATGACAACTTGATTGAGAATATTATTAGATTGTACATTACTCAAAAACTTTAAACCTGACTCTATGGACATTTCAATTTAAGTGTTAGTGGATGGATTTTTGACTCTGTTCATATGAGAGTTTCCCCTTCTTTTGTCACCTGTAAATATCTTTATTATTCAAGTTCAATAACAAAGCCACATCATATTAAATGGCAATTATTCCTTGACAGTTTTCCTTATATATACTGACTCATTTGTCTTCTAAGTTTGGCTTTTCATCTTCATCACAAATTAGTCAGTTATTTTAATAACATACTGCTTTCATTGTTAGATCTGGTGCTTTGATATAATCCATTATCTTCATGTTGGAAAATTTCTCTCTACCTGTACTAGTGCTATCTTGCTTTGCATCCAGTTGACATCTTTCTCCCAAAATTTCACTATGATTAAGTTGGTGCCTGGCCCCATCAACATCCACTTTGATTTCTGGTGGCAACCCTTGACTCTTTTTTTGTCTTTTGTTCTCATATCCATCTGAGGCTCCATGTTTTCTCCTTCTTATCATGGTGTGGATATGGTGAACAAGAATAGTTTGTGATTATTGGTATTCTGTTTTATTTCTTGTAGTTTAGAAATTCTTCATAATATATTCTCATCAATTTTGGTGTGAGTCATTTTTTTTTACATTTTTAGGTTATTTACATCTGATTTATGATGGAATTCTCAAATTCTGCCACCATTGCTTCCAGTTCTCAGAATTTATCCTTTGTTTGAAAGATAGTTGTGTTTGGTAATCAATTTTAATTGAAATATCATATGCTATTAGCCTTTTGAAGAAATCACACAGTCTTTGGTTTTAATTGTTGTAGCTCCTTTAGTCTTCTATTTTGCTATCCAAACCATTGGTTCCAATATGTTGTGACTGGAAATGCATTTTTAATTCATTGTACTTCTTGAACCTGGATTCCTTTTAGACACTTTATATCTGCTTATTTTGTATACTGCTTTTGTATGTTTAGTATCTATACTCTATACATACCTTCTACTGGTTGTTGAAGTTCTTTTGACCCTTGCTCAGGGTAAATGGTTTCCTCACATATTTACTAAGTAGAAATAGGAGCTATAAGTTTGAACTTTAAGTTTAGGAATTTTCAGAGGCCTGTACTATGGTGAGTTGACTCAGTTTCTTCTGATGCTAGGGATGCAACAAATTGGATTCATTTATGATGCTCCTTCTCTCACTCAAAGTCTCATACTGAGAATTTGGTATAATTCAGATGTGGGGTACATCAGAAAAGGATTACAAATATGAATTATCAGGGATGTGTGTTGATACTTATTGTTTCCACCAAGTTCTAACACAATTAATTTAGTTATTAGTTTATTTTGGCATCATCCAATTTTTTCATAGTTCCTCTTCTGAATTGAAGATGAAGTGTTTTTGAATGCACAACTTTTCTGAATATATATAATAACATTAAATAAGAATTCAATAAAGATAAACAAATATAATAATAAATAGAACTTATGATTTTATATAGGATTGATGCAAATTTTTAAATAAAATGCACATCAGACACTTGTGTGGGACCCTTTTATTAAAATTACTTTTATTTTATTCAGAGAAAGTTATTTAAATATCAGATAATTTTATAGAAGTGATAACAAGGAAGCAAAACTGTAAAACCCACAGTTTCTTCTCCCCAATTACTTCCCAAGTCCAGCTTCCCAGAGGTAACTGCTTTGAATTTTTAGCTCTTGCATTTATTACTGACTTCCATATTTTAAAATAATGTTTGCATCGTTTCATTTTTTCTTAAATTTAAACATTTAGTTTGACCCTTCCATATGGTCAGTAAGCACTTGGCTTTCATAACCAATTCAGTTATCATGCAGTAATCATTTAAAAATAATTGCATTACAATTTGGTTAAACATATGTCCTATATTTATGATTATGAGTTTGTAATTATTGTTCTGAAGCCCCAAATTTTTATAAATGCATTTCTTGTTCTGCTACATTAAATAATTTCTTATAATATAACTGAATTCTGATATATCATATTGAAATCTGTGAATGGAATTAATTAAGCACATAAATTTACAGGGTTTGTGGAAGGACTTTTTTAAAAAGGAGAACACTTCCAAAGTCAAAGAGATACAGAATGATACAGTTTGAAGTTCAAGTTGTCTGGGTGAAAGAGATTATGGCAAAGGTACTGATAAAGGATAAAACAGACAGAAAGGATCTGTCAGGTCTGGGAGATTCTCACCTTAAAGAAATATTTGACTAAAATATCACCAAAAAGAAATTTCAAAAACAAAATTTCAATAGTTGTGATATTTCAAATAATTCTCCAGGAGTGCCAGAATTGAGGGAAGAGAAGACTCCAGGTAGAAATCAAAAGTTTTACCCAAAATTCTTTGAAGAAATTCATACTTTCAAGGGCTGTCAAATTGTTGGATCAGTATAGTGACTACCACATATTTCTGTGTTAAGTGAAATAGAAAATTACACTAAAATTTTATAAAGGTTAAATTTGAAAAATAGGAGGTAATGATAATATGGAGACAATAAGAGATTGAGAGGAGGTATGGCAGTTTGGGAAAGTGAGAAGTGAGACTTGGAGTATGAGCTGTGTGTGAGTCTTGCACTGGGCAAGCTCTCCCTCACCAACTGAATCTCTGTGACTGTTCCAAGCCCTGTAATTTCCCACTGAAACTCTGAGAAGTGTGTTTTCTTGGTGCCTAGTTACCTGAGGTAGTCTTGCTTATTTTTTTTTATTAATTAAAAAAAATTAACTAACACAACATTAGAAATCAATCCATTCTACATATGCAATCAGTAATTCTTAATATCATCACATAGGTGTATGGTCATCATTTCTCAGTACATATGCATCGATTTAGAGAAAGAAATAGCACGACAACAGAAAAAGAAATAAAGTGATAACACAGAGAAAACACAAATAAAAATAAAAAGTACAAAAATATATGAGAAAGAAAAAAAAACAAAAAAAAACTATAGATCAGATGCAGCTTCATTCAGCGTTCCAACATAATTACATTACAGTTAGGCAGTATTGTGCTGACCATTTTTTTTTTTTTTTTAGACATCATACCATTCTACATATGCAATCAGTAATTCTTAACATCATCACATAGATGCATGATCATCGTTTCTTAGTACATTTGCATCGGTTTAGAAGAACTAGCAGTAAAACAGAAAAAAATATAGAATGTTAATATAGAGAAAAAAAAATAAAAGTAATAATAATAAGAACAAAACAAACAAAACAAAACAAAATAAGAACCTATCACTTGGATGCAGCTTCGTTCAGTATTTTAACATGATTACTTTACAATTAGGTATTATTGTGCTGTCCATTTTTGAGTTTTTGTATCTAGTCCTATTGCACAGTCTGTATTCCATCAGCTCCAATTACCCATTATCTTACCCTGTTTCTAACTCCTGCTGAACTCTGTTACCAATGACATATTCCAAGTTTATTCTCGAGTGTCGATTCACATCATTGGGACCATACAGTATTTGTCTTTTAGTTTTTGGCTAGACTCACTCAGCATAATGTTCTCTAGGTCCATCCATGTTATTACATGCTTCATAAGTTTATCCTGCCTTAAAGCTGCATAATATTCCATCGTATGTATATACCACAGTTTGTTTAACCACTTGTCTGTTGATGGACATTTTGGCTGTTTCCATCTCTTTGCAATTGTAAATAACGCTGCTATAAACATTGGTGTGCAAATGTCTGTTTGAGTTTTTGCCCTTAATTCCTTTGAGTAGATTCCCAGCAATGGTATTGCTGGGTTGTATGGCAATTCTATATTCAGCTTTTTGAGGAACCGCCAAACTTTTCCACAGTGGTTGCACCATTTGGCATTCCCAACAACAGTGGATAAGTGTGCCTCTTTCACCGCATCCTCTCCAGCACTTGTCATTTTCTGTTTTGTTGATAATGGCCATTCTGGTGGGTGTGAGATGATATCTCATTGTGGTTTTGATTTGCATTTCTCTAATGGCCAGGGACATTGAGCCTCTCTTCATGTGTCTTTTGGCCATTTGTATTTCCTCCTCTGAGAGGTGTCTATTCAAGTCTTTTTCCCATTTTGTAATTGGGTTGGCTATCTTTTTGTTGTTGAATTGAACAATCTCATTATAAATTCTGGATACTAGACCTTTATCTGATATGTCATTTCCAAATATTGATTCCCATTGTGTAGGCTGTCTTTCTACTTTCTTGATGAAGTTCTTTGATGCACAAAAGTGTTTAATTTTGAGGAGTTCCCATTTATTTATTTCCTTCTTCAGTGCTCTTGCTTTAGGTGTAAGGTCCATAAAACCGCCTCCAATTGTAAGATTCATAAGATATCTCCCGACATTTTCCTCTAACTGTTCTATGGTCTTAGACCTAATGTTTAGATCTTTGATCCATTTTGAGTTAACTTTTGTGTAGGGTGTGAGATATGGGTCTTCTTTCATTCTTTTGCATATGGATATCCAGTTCTCTAGGCACCATTTATTGAAGAGACTGTTCTGTCCCAGGTGAGTTGGCTTGACTGCCTTATCAAAGATCAAATGTCCATAGATGAGAGGGTCTATATCTGAGCACTCTATTCGATTCCATTGGTCGATATATCTATCTTTATGCCAATACCATGCTGTTTTGACCACTGTGGCTTCATAATATGCCTTAAAGTCAGGCAGTGCAAGACCTCCAGCTTCGTTTTTTTTCCTCAAGATGTTTTTAGCAATTCGGGGCACACTGCCCTTCCAGATAAATTTGCTTATTGGTTTTTCTATTTCTGAAAAATACGTTGTTGGGATTTTGATTGGTATTGCATTGAATCTGTAAATCAATTTAGGTAGGATTGACATCTTAACTATATTTAGTCTTCCAATCCATGAACACGGTATGCCCTTCCATCTGTTTAGGTCTTCTGTGATTTCTTTTAGCAGTTTTTTGTAGTTTTCTTTATATAGGTTTTTTGTCTCTTTAGTTAAATTTATTCCTAGGTATTTTATTCTTTTAGTTGCAATTGTAAATGGGATTCATTTCTTGATTTCCCCCTCCGCTTGTTCATTGCTAGTGTATAGAAATGCTACAGATTTTTGAATGTTGATCTTGTAACCTGCTACTTTGCTGTACTCATTTATTAGCTCTAGTAGTTTTGTTGTGGATTTTTCTGGGTTTTCGACGTATAGTATCATGTCATCTGCAAACAGTGATAGTTTTATTTCTTCCTTTCCAATTTTGATGCCTTGTATTTCTTTTTCTTGTCTAATTGCTCTGGCTAGAACCTCCAACACAATGTTGAATAATAGTGGTGATAGTGGACATCCTTGTCTTGTTCCTGATCTTAGGGGGAACGTTTTCAATTTTTCCCCATTGAGGATGATATTAGCTGTGGGTTTTTCATATATTCCCTCTATCATTTTAAGGAAGTTCCCTTGTATTCCTATCCTTTGAAGTGTTTTCAACAGGAAAGGATGTTGAATCTTGTCAAATGCCTTCTCTGCATCAATTGAGATGATCATGTGATTTTTCTGCTTTGATTTGTTGATATGGTGTATTACATTAATTGATTTTCTTATGTTGAACCATCCTTGCATACCTGGGATGAATCCTACTTGGTCATGATGAATAATTCTTTTAATGTGTTGTTGGATACGATTTGCTAGAATTTTATTGAGGATTTTTGCATCTATATTCATTAGAGAGATCGGCCTGTAGTTTTCTTTTCTTGTAATATCTTTGCCTGGTTTTGGTATGAGGGTAATGTTGGCGTCATAGAATGAATTAGGTAGTTTTCCCTCCACTTCGATTTTTTTCAAGAGTTTGAGGAGAGTTGGTACTAATTCTTTCTGGAATGTTTGATAGAATTCACATGTGAAGCTGTCTGGTCCTGGACTTTTCTTTTTAGGAAGCTTTTGAATGACTGCTTCAATTTCTTTACTTGTGATTGGCTTGTTGAGGTCATCTATGTCTTCTTGAGTCAAAGTTGGTTGTTCATGTCTTTCCAGGAACCCGTCCATTTCCTCTAAATTGTTGTATTTATTAGCGTAAAGTTGTTCATAGTATCCTGTTATTACCTCCTTTATTTCTGTGAGGTCAGTAGTTATGTCTCCTCTTCCATTTCTGATCTTATTTATTTGCATCCTCTCTCTTCTTCTTTTTGTCAATCTTGCTAAGGGCCCATCAATCTTATTGATTTTCTCATAGAACCAACTTCTGGCCTTATTGATTTTCTCTATTGTTTTCATGTTTTCAATTTCATTTATTTGTGCTCTAATCTTTGTTATTTCTTTCCTTTTGCTTGCTTTGGGGTTAGCTTGCTGTTCTTTCTCCAGTTCTTCCAAATGGATAGTTAATTCCTGAATTTTTGCCTTTTCTTCTTTTCTGATATAGGCATTTAGAGCAATAAATTTCCCTCAGCACTGCCTTTGCTGCGTCCCATAAGTTTTGATATGTTGTGTTTTCATTTTCATTCGCCTCGAGGTATTTGCTAATTTCTCTAGCAATTTCTTCTTTGACCCAGTCGTTGTTTAGGAGTGTGTTGTTGAGCCTCCACGTATTTGTGAATTTTCTGGCACTCTGCCTATTATTGATTTCCAACATCATTCCTTTATGGTCCGAGAAAGTGTTGTGTAAGATTTCAATCTTTTTAAATTTGTTAAGACTTGCTTTGTGACCCAGCATATGGTCTATCTTTGAGAATGATCCATGAGCACTTGAGAAAAAGGTGTATCCTGCTGTTGTGGGATGTAATGTCCTATAAATGTCTATTAAGTCTAGTTCATTTATAGTAATATTCAGATTCTCTATTTCTTTGTTGATCCTCTGTCTAGATGTTCTGTCCATTGATGAGAGTGGTGAGTTGAAGTCTCCAACTATTATGGTATATGAGTCTATTTCCCTTTTCAGTGTTTGCAGTATATTCCTCACGTATTTTGGGGCATTCTGATTCGGTGCGTAAATATTTATGATTGTTATGTCTTCTTGTTTAATTGTTCCTTTTATTAATATATAGTGTCCTTCTTTGTCTCTTTTAACTGTTTTACATTTGAAGTCTAATTTGTTGGATATTAGTATAGTCACTCCTGCTCTTTTCTGGTTGTTATTTGCATGAAATATCTTTTCCCAACCTTTCACTTTCAACCTATGTTTATCTTTGGGTCTAAGATGTGTTTCCTGTAGACAGCATATAGAAGGATCCTGTTTTTTAATCCATTCTGCCAATCTATGTCTTTTGATTGGGGAATTCAGTCCATTGACATTTAGTGTTATTACTGTTTGGATAATATTTTCCTCTAACATTTTGCCTTTTGTATTATATATATCATATCTGATTTTCCTTCTTTCTACACTCTTTTCCATATCTGTCTCTTCTGTCTTTTTGTATCTGACTCTAGTGCTCCCTTTAGTATTTCTTGCAGAACTGGTCTCTTGGTCACAAATTCTTTCAGTGACTCTTTGTCTGAGAATGTTTTAATTTCTCCCTCATTTTTGATGGACAATTTTGCTGGATATAGGAGTCTTGGTTGGCAGTTTTTCTCTTTTAGTATTTTAAATATATCATCCCACTGTCTTCTAGCTTCCATGGTTTCTGCTGAGAAATCTACACAAAGTCTTATTGGGTTTCCCTTGTATGTAATGGATTGTTTTTCTCTTGCTGCTTTCAAGATCTTCTCTTTCTCTTTGACCTCTGACATTCTAACTAGTAAGTGTCTTGGAGAATGCCTATTTGGGTCTAATCTCTTTGGGGTGCGCTGCACTTCTTGGATCTGTAATTTTAGGTCTTTCATAAGAGTTGGGAAATTTTCAGTGAAAATTTCTTCCATTAGTTTTTCTCCTCCTTTTCCCTTCTCTTCTCCTCCTGGGACACCCACAACACGTATATTTGTGCGGTTCATATTGTCCTTGAGTTCCCTGATACCCTGTTCAAATTTTTCCATTCTTTTCCCTATAGTTTCTGTTTCTTTTTGGAATTCAGATGTTCCATCCTCCAATTCACTAATTCTATCTTCTGTCTCTTTAAATCTATCATTGTAGCTATCCATTATTTTTTCTATGTTTGCTACTTTATCCTTCACTTCCATAAGTTCTGCGATTTGTTTTTTCAGTTTTTCTATTTCTTCTTTGTGTTCAGCCCATGTCCTCTTCATGTCCTCCCTCAATTTATCGATTTCATTTTTGAAGAGGTTTTCCATTTCTGTTCGTATATTCAGCATTAGTTGTCTCAGCTCTTGTGTCTCATTTGAGCTATTGGTTTGTTCCTTTGACTGAGCCATATTCTCAATCTTTTGAGTGTGGACAGTTATCTTCTGCTGCTGGCGTCTGGGCATTCATTCAGATTTCTCTTGGTGTTGGACCCAGCAAGGTTGTAATATTTTTCTGTGAAATCTCTGGGATCTGTTTTTCTTATTTTGCCCAGTATGTGGCGCACGTGGCACACTTTTGTCTCAAGTGTTTGGAATGGGTCTCCCCCAGTCACCCATCTCCGTGGCCTGGGGATTTCGGATCCAATTCTCTCCGTTGGTTCAGGTGCCGCGCGTGGTGGGGGCATCAGCTGCCGCGGCTTGAGGGGACCCTGTGGCTGGTTGCGGGCCGCAGCGGGCCTGGGGGATTCCCCACCAGACCAGGAAGCCTCCCGTGGGGGGGGCTACCGCTGCTTGGATAGCCCTCCTATCCAAGACTCGTATCCGCGGACTCGAAGCAGAGACTCGAAGCCGCCCGCAAAAGAGGGGTGCCGCCTGCCTCAGCTTGGGAAACTTGCTTCTCCAATACTCTCAGCCGGCCCGGAAAGGAGGGAGGGAGTAGCTCGGACCACCGCAGCTGCCGCTGATCGGGAAATCACGCGCCGCTCGGGGGTCTCACCGCAGCCGAGTCTCGCAGTCAGTCTAGCCAGCCCAGACTTTGGATAGCCCTCTGATCTGAGATTCGTAGCCGCGGACTCAAAGCCGAGACTCGAAGCCGCCCGCAGAAGAAGGGCGCCGCCTGCCTCGGCTTGGGAAACTTGCTTCTCCGATACTCTCAGCCAGCCCGGGAAGGAGGGAGGGATTAGCTCGGACCGCTGCAGCTGCGGCTGCTCGGCAAATCACGCGCTGCTCGGGGGTCTCGCCGCAGCCAAGAGTCGCAGTCAGACTTGCCAGCCCAGACTTTGTATAGCCCTCTGATCCGAGACTCGTAGCTGCGGACTCGAAGCCGAGACTCGAAGCCGCCCGCAAAAGTGTGGCGCCGGCCGCCTTGGCTGGGAAGTTTGTCTCTCCGCGTCCCTCAGCCAGCCGGGGAAGGAGGGAGGGATTAGCTTGGACCGCCGCAGCTGCGGCTGCTTGAGAAATCGCCCGCCGCTCGGGGATCTCACTCACCGCAGCCGAGTTTCGCAGTCAGACTAACCAGCCCAGACTGGGTTACGCTGTGTGTCCATTCCCTGCTGTAGCCCCGGGAGCTGTTCTGTACTGTTTCTGTTCACCTATTAGTTGATTTGGAGTCGGAGGAACTAAGACGCATGTACCTTACTAAGACACCATCTTGGATCTCTTGCTTATTTTTTTGATGTTGATTTTGTACCTGGTCACTTTGCTGTGCTCAGCTCTTAGCTCTAGTATCTTTGCTGTAGATTTTTCAGGATTTTCAGCATATAGTATGTCATAAGCAAGCAGTGAGAGTTTTACTTCTGCCTTTCAAATTTGGATGCTTTAATTTCTTATTCTTTTCTATTTGCTCTTGCTGGAAATTCCAGCACAATGTGGAATCACAATGGTTACAGTGGTCATCTTGTCTTGTTCCTGTTCTTAGAGGAAACATTTTCAGTCTTAACCCACTAAGGAAGATTGTAGCTCTGGGTTTTTCATATATCCCCTTTATCATGTTGAGGAAGTTCCCTCATCTTCCTAATCTTTGAAATGTTCCCATCAAGAAAAGATGTTGAAGTTCATCAAATGTCTTTTCTGATAAATCAAGATGATCATGTGGTTTTCTGCCTTCGTTTGTTGATAGGATCTATTATATTAATTAATTTTCTTTTGTTGAACCAACCTTGCATATGTAGAATAAATGATCATGATGTATAATTTTTTCAGTGTGCTGCTGCATTCCATTTTCAAGTATTTTTGAGAAGTTTTACATCTATTTTCATTAAAGAGATTATTCTGTAAATTTTTTTCTTGTAGTATCTTTGTCTGTATTTGGTATTAGGGTGATGTAGACTTCTTAGAATAGGGTAGTGTTCCCTCCTTTTCATTTTTTTGAAGAGTTTGAGCAAGATTGGTACTTATTATTTCTGGAGTGCTTGGTAGAATTCACATATGAAGCTATCTGGTCATGAATTTTTCCTTTTTTGGAGCTTCCTGATGACTGATTCAGTCTCTTCTTGTGACTGGTTTCTTCAGGTCCTCTATTTTTTCTTGAGTCAGTTGAGTTGTTCATGCCTTTCTAGGAAGTTGTCCATTCATCTGCATTGTCTAGTTTATTGGCATATAGTTGTTCATTTTATCCTCTCATTATCTGTCTTATTTCTGCAGGTTTAGTGGTTCTGTCTCCTCTTCCATTCTGATTTTATTTATTTTCATCCTCTTTCTTTTTTGTCAGTGTAGCTAAAGTTCCATCAAGTTCATTAATTTTCTCATGTTACCAACATCTGTTTTCTTATTTTTAATTTTCTCAATTGTTTTTCATGTTCTGAATTCCATTTATTTCTACTCTAATCTTAGCTGTTTCATTCCATTTGCTTGCTTTGGTGTTAGGTTGATATTCTTTCTCTAGTACTTCCAAGTGAAGAGTTACATCCCAGATTTATGCTCTTTCTTCTTCCTGTTCTACTTCTTCTGTTTTTTTTTTTTACATGGGCAGTCTCCAAGAATGAAACTCGGGTCTCCAGCACAGCAGGCAAGAATTCTGCCACTGAGCCACTGGTGCACCACCCTCTTCTTTTTTAATATAGATTTTAAGGCAATAAACTTCCCCTCAAATGCCTTTGCTGCATCCCATAATTATTTAATTAACTTTTTTGTTGTATATCATATGTACAAGGTGAAGAAAGAAAAGGAAAAAAGGATAGCTTTCAAGGCACTCTTCAACAAGTAGTTACAAGACAGATCTCAGACTTTGTCATGAGATACCATACAGTCATCTCAGACTTTTCCTTCTAGCTATTCCAGATTATCTGAGGCAAAAAGAAATATATATTTTTTATCATCACAATCAAACATTTGTAATTTTTTTGTGAAAAAGCATACAAAGAGAAAAGAATGAATGTCAAAGCATAGTACAACAATTACTTGTAGAACAGATTTCAGAGACTCTCAAAATCTAGAAAAAGTAATTACCACTCCAGATTAAGTGTGATTGGTATAAAAGCATAAAATCTAGACACTTTTTTCTCATAAGCATTTTCTAAAGGAGACTATACTATAATTGCTCTTTTGTTAATGGCTTATTTCCTCACAAAATGTCCCATATCTTCATTCACAATGTTGCATAACTCAAAATTTCATTTTGTAGTAGCACAGTATTCACTCAAATGTATACACCATCATTCACCATTGTATTTTGTCAGTGCATCCTTCAGCCACCTGCATTTATTAAGCATCATATAATAGGCACACTCAATTTATATAATTTCATTGTTCCCAAGAGAGTGATAACCAATAAACACACCCTCACAAAAGTGGAAATCTAAACATCCCCTTAACTCTTGTACTTCTCCCTTTGCCTCTGCCATTGCTGTGATACTGTTAATATTTTTCTATAAAACATAACTTATATCATGCAATACCAATTTTCCCCATATACCCTGAACACAAGCACTCTTTGTACAAGAATCATACCTTTGAAGTAGTTCATGCAAGTAGTTATTTATATTTTTAGTGATAATCAGTGGAACACATAGATCTGTACAACAGCTTACAATCATGTTCAACATCAACATAGTAATATTACTTATAGACCCACTAGTGAACTGCCTTCACTTTTATCTATTCCCTTACATTTGGGTTTAACCTCATTAGCTAACCGTTCACTCATCTCTAGCTTCTATGTATCTTTAAGTCCCCTATATGCTGTATTAAAATTCTAGAATTTTACCTTTACCATGATCATAAAACTGAAGTTACACATTATTTCACTTAGTGATATAAGTGTTTTATTTATTTCACTCAGCATTATGTCCTCAAAGTTCATCTATCTTGTCATGTGTTTCAGTATGTCATTTCATTATTCAAATCTGTAGCTCATTTTATAATTGGGTTGTTTGTTCTTTTGTTGAGTTGTATGGTTTCCTTATGCATATAGGATTACAAACTTTTGTCTGATGTTTGATTTCCAAATATTTTCTCCCATTGTGTTGGCTGCCTCTTCATTTTTTGACAAAGTTTTTGAGGTGCAGAAGCATTTGATTTTGAAGAGTTCCCACTTATCAACCTTTCTTTTGTTGCTTCTGCTTTCAGTGTAAAGATTAGGAAGCTACCTCGTATTACTAGATCTTGAAGCTATTTCCTTACATTTTCTTCTGGAAGTTTTATGGTACTTCTTATATTGAGGCATTTGATCCACTTTGAGTTAATTTTTGTATAGGGTGTAAGGTAAGGGTCCTCTTTCGTTCTTTTGGCTTTTTGGCTTTCTGACTTGTGCAAATAAATCCAATGATTTCTAAAGTAAATTATTGGAATCATAATTCTTTTTATTGTAGGTTTTTGAAAATCTTTCTTAGTTGTTTTGTCTAATTCCATATCTGTTAATAAATTAAATAATGTCATGGTTAAATAATATGAAGATTAGGAAAGAACTCACTCTGATGTATAAAAGCTTCTAAGGGAAGCAGAGAATAAAGTGAGATGCAATTTGCTGCCTATCCCTCATGTTCTGTCATCACCATTTTCTGTTTCTCTTCATAGGGGACTCAGTTTGCCTCCAGAGATTATGGGAGACAAAAAACCTCTCACAAACACTCCAATGGTCTCTTTTGAGATGTTAAATAGAAACCTTTCTTTTTGTTAATTAGCAACAAGGTAAATGTTTCATAAATATACTCAGCTCCCCAAGATGGTCCTTTAATACTACAGATGAAATGGTAAATGTTCTGTTGGGGAGTGGGGTCACAGATCACAAAATCCTATTTCAGCATTTTTTTTCCTTCTTCTCATGCACACATATTTGCAGTCATGATCATCATCCTAAAACAAGAGCATTGGAAGTGAGAAGTAGTCTGGTATCTCCTAAATTAATGGGAGGGGCAAAATATGTAAGGGAAGGAATATTAGGAGCCAGGAAAAATTTATTATTAGAAAAAGGGATTCTTCTGGGCATGAAACTGCTCCAGTACCAAAGCCACAGAAATGAGAAGAATAACTCCTGTGACATGTTTTTAGCTGATAAAGAGAAATTGGAATCCTAAACCCAACATCAATCCCTGCTGTCCCCTAATTTAATTTGGTGGGGTCTTTCATTAACTGTGGAGTAGTGGAGAAATAGTCAAGTGGAGGAAGAAAATCGTGCATACATTGTCAATTATAATGCAGGGTTTATAATATGTTGAATTCCAATGGATCATAATGGGTATTTCTTCAGCCTTAGGAAAGGTTTTAATATACATTTCTATAGATCTTATTGTGAAGCAGAAGCAAAGTTTTATGGTTCCCAAAATCAAAATAGTGTTTCCTAATGATATAATTTGAATATTGTACTAACAAAATAGATAGATACATATTTTAGCTTCATGAAACACTTACAGATATTTATTACATGTTAGATTATAAGGCAAGATAGAAATATATATATATATATATATGTACCAATATATTTATATACTCATTGTTCTAGTTTGTTAGCTGCTGGAATACAATATACCAGAAATGGAATGGCTTTTAAAAAGGGGAAATTTAATGAGTTCTAAAGCTGAGAAAATGTCCCAATTAAAACAAGTCTATACAATGTCCAATCTAAGCCATCCAGGAAAAGATATCTTGGTTCAAGAAGGCCAATGAAGTTCAGAGTTTCTCTCTAATCTGGATAGACACATGGTGAACACTGTCACAGTTTCTCTCCCATCTGGAAAGACATGTGCCAAACAGGGTGTCATCTGCTAGCTTTCTCTTCTGGCTTCTGGTTTCAGGAAGCTACCCAGGACACATTTTCCTTTTTCATCTCGTAAGGTTGCTGGTTGGTGGACTCCCTCCTTCATGCTGCTGCAGCATTCTCTGCTTTCTCTGAATTTCCCATTCTCCCAAATGTTTCCTCTTTTTTAGGACTCCAGTAAACCAATAAAGACCTACCCAAATAGATGGAGACAGAATGTTCTACAGAATTGATTGCATAATTCAGAAATGGATAGCACAATAATATGTGATAGCAACAGAATATGTTAAGTTCATTGAACAAAGACTAGTTTAAGTTAGAAAGTGGAAAAGTGAGGGCACTTATGATACTAGAAGGAAAGATAAAACAAAGACTGGGATTCTATAACATAGTGAAATGTAGAGTGGAAAATGGTGATTAAATATACAAATACAGAAATTCTTTTACTTGAGGAAAACAAATGAATAACAACATTGCAATGTGTTGAAAATGGATTGTGCATGAAAAAGTGCTATCAATTAAAATTAGTGTCTATAGTTAATGTTATATTGTAATATGCTTGCAGTAAATGTAACAAAGGCAGTATATCTATATGTGTCAGTAAGAATGTATTTTTAAGGTTTTTTTTTACAGTGGTAGTATTCATAATTTACAATGGATAAAGATGGCTTAAGGTTACATCAATTGATGAATGGAAGGGCAAATTTTGGTTCATGTAAATGGAATATTGGCCATAGCAAGAAGGAATGAAGTTGTGAGGCATGCAACTAAGTGAATGGAAATTGTGAGCAGTATGTTAAGTGAAATAAGCCAGAAAAGAAAGGACAAACCTTATAATCCCTTAATAATGTGGACTAACTATAATGTGCCGTGTTTGGGAATTGAAACCAAAAGCATAGGTTATTAGGGGAAACTTTTTGTAAAGGTTCCCAGTTTTTAAGTTCTTACCACAGGCACATCTATCCCTGAGATAAACTTTTTATTTCTAAATTCTGGGAGGCTGAGGTCTTTATGTATAACATGGTCAGGCCCAGGAAATTTTGAGTATCTGTGTGACAAATGTAATTCAGAGCCAGAGACCTGCAGCTCAAAAGTCAACATCATCTCACGTAGCAACTGCTAAAGAAGATGAAACAGAGACCACACCTCAAATAGAGATATTAATTTCTTACCTGTGGAATTCATGACAATATCACAAGCAATGTGGACTACTAATTTCCTAAGCCAAGCTTTCAATCTTGACAGTTTCCCTTATGAAACTAATTCCTGCAAAGAAGAAGCTAAGTCTATTTATAATTATGTCTAAGAGTGATGCTCAGGGAACCACTTTAGTTAGTCAGATGCAGTTTATCTCTCAAAGCCAACTTGACAGGTTAACTTTTAGACTCCACACTATGTGGGGCATGATTCCCAGGGTGAGCCTGGATCTAAAATCATGTGAATAGGAAAACATGCTTGACCAAAAGTAATAAGAGTAATGAAAAAAAAATAAAGCTTTACTGGCTGAGAGATTTCAATTGGAGTGGAGAGCTCATTCTGCAGGTTATTCTTGTGCATTATATACTTATCCTTTTGTAGTTTTTAGTGGATTGGAATAGCTAGAAGAAAATATTGGAGTCTATTGAACTGTATTCCAGTAACATTGATTCTTGTAGATAATAGTGCACCTATATAGGTTTACAGTGTGAGCATATGACTTTGAAAACCTTGTGGTTGACAATCCCTTTATCCAGTGTATGGACAGATGAGCCAAATAATAAGGATAAAAATGCAAATAAATAATATTGGATATAAGGAGCATGGAATGTTTGGGGGATTCTTTCTAATTTTTGTTTTTATTTTTATTCTTATGGGCATCTATTTTGATCAATGAAAATACTTAAAAATTGACTGTCATGTTGAATGTACAAATATATAATAATAGCACTGTGAATCACCTTGGAAGATTGTACAGTACATGAAAATATCTCAAAAATTGCATTAAAAACACTAATTTGGGGTATAAAATGACACAAAGCAAAGAATGTGTGTAGTAATAAAAACCTCAATAAATGGAAAAATTCAATTCCACCCTAAATTAACAGGTGCATGTGGGATTTCACATGAAAATCAATATTAACATTAAAGTCAATATTGTGTAAATTTGTAATTTGATTGAGGAAATAAAAAATAATTATGAAAATAAAAAATGGACAGGCTGGTCAATGAGATAAGAACATACGTTATTTGAAACTTAAAACAAATCAAGATAGTTAAAATATATTCATTTTTTCTAAATTTATTTATTTATTAATTAAAAAATTAACAAACAGACAAAAACATTAACATACCATTCCATTCTACATATATAATCAGTAATTCTAATATCAACACAAATTGCATATTCATCATTTCTTAGAACATTTGAAAATATACTCTTAATAACATTTTTAGTATGAAAAGCATATATTATTTTATAATAATACAATAAGGATGGCTTTCTAAAGCAAGACAGAGCAGAAGACATGATGGAAAGATGATTTTTGTTTCACTGTAGAAAAATATAACTAACAGACACAAATTGTAACAATAGATTTTGTAAAAATGCATACTTCAAAATAAGACAAATAAAAAAAATCATTTGGTGGCCAGTTTGAAATTGTGATATACCCAGAAAAAAACCATGTTCTTTAACCATGATTCAATGTTGTGTGGAATCTTTTTGATTAAGTTGTTTCCATGGAGTGGAGTCAATGGAGATGTGTCTCCAACCATTCAAGATGGTGTCACTTACTGGAATCCTGTAAGAGAACCAGTTTAGAAAAAGCTTCAGAGCCAACACAGCCAGAGATTTTGGTGATACAGAAGGAAAATGCCCTTGTGGGAAACTCCTTGAAGAAGCTGGGAGAGAGAGGTAACAGATATGCATGTAGGATTTCCACGCCATGGAAACAACTTGATATGTGTCATTCTTTTAATCAGCAACCAGAAATGAAGTCACCTGACACAGAGAAACTTGAACATGTGCAGAGAAGTTCTCATGCTCAGAGGTAGTTGCTTCAGAATTCTAGAGCACTCTAGGAACATTGATGTCCTGGGTTGGATATCTTGGGGAAGATTTAAATTTTTGCTTATGTTTAGACATGTATACACATTCCATTTTTAAAATATCAATTAAGGAATAGAGCACACTCTATCCCTTATTTGAAATATCATATTCCTTTTTCAGCTTACCAGCTTCTGAATTTTCCATTCTATTCCAATTAATTAATATTCAAAGTCCAGAAAGACACAGATTCAATTTGTTGAGCTTCAAAGGCATTCTAAAATAAATAGAACTTTCCCTCATAAGTCTATTATTTTCTGAAGTTTTTCACCTATTCCTGAACATTGATACAAAACTTAGATGTGAGCTATCTTATCCTTCACTACAGAGTGCTGACAGTGCATCCAGATGCCACCTCAAAACCTATCCCTGCTGACAACACTAGGCCAGAAAAAAAATATGTCTTTACTACATGTCATGGTGTGAAAATTTTCCCATGATAAATAATGAATGGAACTGCATCTAGAGTTCCAAGTCACTGGTTCATTAACTTGAATCTGCTTAGAGAAAAAAAGGTGGCTGAAGGAAGTTATGGTGAGTACAAGCAAACATGTTAGGCAGAATAATCCAAGTACAGTTTACTAGCATCTAAAAATGTCATTTCAACAAGAAGAGATCAAAACAATTCATGGAAAATATGACTTTTATCTTGAAAAGAGCAATTCCTCCTTTGCTCCTCTTCTTTGTTCTACAGACTTCTTGCAGGCAAGATCACCTTGAGAAGTTACTGCAGAGTTTTGAGAAAAGACTTGTTGAGCTTCAAATCAAAATACCCCTGCTATAACAAAACACATAGGCAGGAACTCAATATGTGGAAAAGACAGCCCCATCTTCACTGAAACTGGAAGAATTCAGAGACAAGAATCACATGTGGAGACCAGCAAATGTGTTTTTTTCCCTTTCTTCAGAATGCATTCTCAAACTAGAGAAAACCACATTTAATATGGCAGGATTGATATGTGGGCTAGACCAAACCCTTCCTTCAAGTCACAGATGTGACATTTACTTCCTTGCTGAGCACAGGGTCACAAGTAAGGATTCATGGGGTTTTCCCTGCTCTAATTAGAATTCCAAGTTTCTCTCCCGCATCTGGAGTCTTAATTACCAACCTCATGATCCCAGACCATTTCTTTATATTCTAGATCAAAGGAAACTTCTTTTTCATGATTTTAGTCAGACTGATCTCAAGAATTGAATGCGGGCGGGCCATGGTGGCTCAGCAGGTAAGAGTGCTTGCTTGTCATGCCTGAGGACCCAGGTTCAATTCCTGGTGCCTGCCCATGTTAAAAAAAAAACTGAATGCTTGTTTTCTAGAAAATCTCAAACTATAAAACAAACTTAAATTGAGAAAATCTTACTATTGGCACTGGAAAACATGAAAGAGTATCAAGTTCAGAAATGGCTCTGAGCAGTTTATTCATCATGACAGATGGGCTCTTGATGCTGAGCTCCCAGTCAATTCATCCCACCCTTCAATATTAGCAGATTAAGAATGGAGAAATCTTAATAGAACATATTCATAATTGGAGCCTAGCACATATCCATAGTTCACAGATCACATAAGGGACTAAAATAAGCTCTTAGATATTATTAAAATAGCTACACTGGTTTTTAACTGTCAATGTAAAAATCATTAACATACTTATTAGGTCGTATTAAAACATTTAAATTATTCACTAAGTATAAAAACATTTTGAATATATAATAAAGACTAAACAAACAGAGAGAAATCTAAATCTGAATCTGAGACAGTACACTTATAATGGAAAGCAATTTGAAAATTAAAAAAAGAGAAAATCTAATGAGTTAGGGCTCTTCTGTTCCATTGTCCTCACTGCTACTTTTGGTCAAGGGCTTCTCCTCAATTCTACTATCCTTCATCACTTTGCTGAGATACTTTTTTCTATTCCAATTCTCCACCTATTCTTTCCCAAGTCACTCTAACTCTATTGTTTCTTTCAAAATCTATGACACTCCTCAATTTCAAATTCTTTTTAGCTTCTGAGTTTCTCCCTTAATCTCCCTTATTCCTCAGTTTGCCCTTTTGGCTCTCATTTCATCTCACCATACCCTCATCCCCAAATATCCCACATTCAAAGCAGTGGAATAAAGATGTCTTGAGCACTAGAAGGGTACTTCACTGGAACATACAGACTAAAAGCACACCATGTATTGAAATTGTTAGATTTCAAAAGAGTCCTCACCAGATGTGGAAAAATCAATCAGTAACCACCAGGTTATTTTTTAACATGGTCAGACATCAGGAACCAAACCCAGGTCTCTGGGCTGGCAGGCAAGAAGTCTGCCACTGAGCCACTGTTGCCCATTCAACTACCAGGATTTTGAGAAGAGAAAATGTTGGTTCAGCAAAGGATAACCTTGCAGAAACAGGAAGATAAATACTTCCTAATAACTGTCACTCTGACTTGGTAATGAGGGGAATATTGAATTAAACAAAAGGGAGATGGGGCTAGGGATGTTAAATCAATTGGTACATTAACATCTGCATTTAGGGTAGCAATATACTGAAAATTTATAAATGGATTTATTAGCTTACAATTTAAAGTCTTTAAAATATGAAAATATTCAATAAAAGTTATCAACAGAAGCATAAACTGAAGGTACTTAGCTGTCAGGCAATGTTCCTTCACTCCTGGGTTTTGTCACATTCAGATTCTGGTTCCAGTGGCTTCCAATCTTGAGTTTCTGTGAATATTCTTTTAGCTTCTCCAGGCTCTATGGACATTTTCCATGTGTATTAGTTTGGTTATGTTCCAAAAAATGCAATTGCTGAAAACGGGTTGGCTTTTATAAATGAAGTTTATTGTGTTGAAATTTTACTGTTCTGAGGTCAAACTAAGACATCTAGAGAAAGATACCCTGACTCAACTAGCCACTGGTCCCAGAATACCTCTATCAGTTGGGAAGACACCTGCTGGTCCTTTGGATTTTGGTTTAAACAACTGTGGGGCCATTTTCATTCTGACTCTCCAAAGTTCTCCAACTGCATTGGCTGTGGAGCTTATTCCAAAATGGTTCCCTCTTAAATGATTCCAGTAAATAAGTCACTTTGCATAGGTGGAGGCACATCTTCATGGAAACTACTTAATCAAAAGTTCCACTCATAATTGGCTTGGTCGCATCTCTAAGAAAAAAACTTAATTTAAATGATCCTACCCAACAATATTGAATCAGGATTAAAGAACACAGATATCCTAGGTTAAACAACAGTTTCAAACCTGCACACTGTGTGCCCTCCATTCACTTCTAAAGGATTCTGGCAAGTGAGTAAGACACAACTTTAATGGGATGGGTCACATTGAGATAACCTAAGCAAAACTTAGCACTCACTATAGGTCTACAACCCTAAGAAGTTTCAAAAGAACATGGCATTTTCTAGGGTACATAATAGCTCCAAATCTCCACAGTTGTAATCATTGGGTGTGTCTAAACTTAAATTAGGGGTTGCCAGTTGAATGTTATCATTGGTTGGTGGGTTCTGTTATATGTCATTTTCAGTGGGCCTGAGAAGTTGCTGGAATTTATTATTATAGGCAGTCCTCTGGCTTTCTTTGAGGTCTGTTATTTCTCTTCTTGTTGTTGCTCACTTTGTTTTTTTTATATGTACAATCAGATTGAACTTTATTTTAAAAAGCAGGAAGTTTGTAAATACAATATTTGGGATAGTGGATACCTCTGAAGGACGGGAGTCAGAGATAGGAAAGGGGCATAGGGATAAATGTGAGTTATTGTTAATCTTCAAAATATTGGGTTGAATGAGGGATTCAGAAGTGTTCATTATACATTAAACAAACATACCCCAATTAGCCAAAACCATCCTGAAAAGAATAAAAAATTTAAGGACTCACACTTTCCTATTTCAGCAATTATTAACAGAACTACAATAATCAAAATGGTTGTGGCAAGGGCACAAAGGCAGACACATATACCAATGGAATCAAACTGAGAGCTCAGAAGTGAGTGCACTCATCCATGGCCAACTGGTTATTTTGTTTGTTTGTTTTTAATTTATTTATTAATAAAAAAATTAACAAACAAACAAAAACATTAACATATTCTGTTCTACATATAATCAGTAATTCTCAATATCATCACATAAGTGCATATTCATCATTTCTTAGAACATTTGCATCAATTTAGAAAAAGAAATAAAAAGACAACAGAAAAAGAAATAAAATAACAGAAATAAAAAAGAGTATACATACCATACCCCTTACCCCTTGCTTTCATTTATCACTAGCATTTCACACTAAATTTATTTTAACATTTGTTCCTTCTATTATTTATTTTTATTTCATATGTTCTACACCTCTGTTAACAAGGTAGATAAAAGCAACATCAGACACAAGGTTTTTGCAATCACACTGTCACATTGTGAAATCTATATCTTGTTTCTTGATGATGATTGAACAATGATATAGCTTTCACAATGAGACTCTGTGAATGTGAAAACCTTATGTCTGATGCTCCCTTTAGCTACTATATCAACAGAGGAGTAGAACATATGGAATAAAAATAAATAATAGGGGGAACAAATGTTAAAATAAATTCAGTTTGAAATAGTGGTAAATGAAAGTGAGGGGTATGGGGTATGGTACGTATAGTCTTTTTTTCTCTGTTATCATTTTATTTCTTTTTCTGTTGTCTTTTAATTTCTTTTTCTTAATCGATGCAAATGTACTAAGAAATGATGAATATGCAGCTATGTGATGATATTAAGAATTACTGATTGTATATGTAGAATGGAATAATATCTAAATGTTTTGTTTGTTAATTTTTTTTAATTAATAAAAAAGAAGTTTAAAAAAAAGAAACATGGCTACTGGAACACAGCTCTACATTTTCAGGCAGTTCCCTCCAGCCTTTCCATTACATCTTGACTAACGAGGTGATATCTACTTAATGTGTAAGAATAACCTCCAGGATAACCTCTCAACTCTATTTGGAATCTCAGCCATTGACACTTAGTCTCATTTCACCCTTCCCTCTTTTGGTTGAGAAGGATTTCTCAATCCCTCAATGCTGACTCTCAGCTCATTCCAGGATTTCTGCCCCACATTGCCAGGAAGATCCACTCCCATAGGAGTCATGTCCAATGTAGACAGCAGGAAGGTGGTGAGATTACTTGTGTTGGCTGGAGAGACAGGCAATATCTGAGCAACAAAAGAGACTCTCTTGTGGGTGACTCTTAGGCCTAAATTTTAAGTAAACTTGACCTATCCTTTGTGGGGTTAAGTTTCATATGAACAAACTCCAAGACTGGGGGTTCAGCCTATAGCTTTGGTTGTCCACCCTGCTTGTTCACTTTGATTTTGCTCACAAGGTGCTATATATTCTCAGGTCATTTTAAGTTCAGGTCTTGGTTAAGGCAAATTATGTCTGGCCTGGGTAGAGCTTTTAAAACTAAACTTACCTATAAGGTGTAGGTGGAAATTTCAGAGAAAAGAGAAATGAAAATTCTGCCACTTAAGGAAGGAGCTGTTTTGGCAGTGGTGTGATGGTAAGTGAATGAAAATCTTGGAGTTTGTTACAGCATTATCACAGGAATAGAATTTGAGACAAGGGTACATGGAGTACCTTAGGGTAGGGTTGAGTTACCTCTTTCATGCTGGAAGGCAAAGGACATACCCAGATGATAACTGCCTTGGGAGAAGTAGGGCCCAGCCAATGGATATGAGAATGGAATGCCCAGGAGGGTGGAATGTACAGAGATGAAGGCCCAGGGGGGAAGATATGGAGTTCCACTGCTGCATTCAAGATGGAAAAAAGTTTTGAATGCATCTCCTTCTTGAGGAGTTAACCAGGACCAGTAAGCTGGGTGGTGGCAGTATAGGTGGACAGTGAAGTGAAACAGGAAAATGACATGGCAGATCATGTCTAAATGGACCAAAGGCAGAAAAGCCAGGTACAGGCTCTGGCTTCAGAACTATTTCAATTGGAAATGCACACAGGAACTGTCACTAGAACCACCAGACTTTAGAATCTCTCATGGTGCCAGACTCACTGCATGAGTTGGATAATGGGGTACAGGAACTTTAATGTCCTTAACAACCCAAAATTCCACCAAGTGTAAGATCTGAGGTGGCAAAGTGTAGGATTCCTTTAGGAAGATGGAAATTCATTAAAGTGAGTATGACCATATACTCTTGAAATATACTTCTATCTCCAGCAACCTTCACAGACCAGAGACAAGGATAGATGTTGGGATCGATATAAAAGTGGGGCTTGAGCAGGAGGTTGTATCACTGTCCTTTAGGGACCTTGGCCTTGCCTGTGTCATACACACAATGAGGACCTGTCCCTGTCCATACTTTTCCCAGCAGCAATTAAGTCTCTTCATTTGTATCCATTTGATTCCCTTCATTGTCCATCAGACCATGGCTATGTCCGTCCTATTTTAAATAAACTATTTCCATCAATTTGTGGTTAAAATTTATAGCCTTGTGATCTACTTATATTTGATGATAAAATGTATTTCTCTTAAACTGAAAATGATTTAAGTCAAAGCTTTAATAGGGAGCAGGTGGAGAAGTGGGTCATGCAGAGATAGAAGCACATGACAAGAGTAGATGGTTATGCTCACTTTAAACCTCTATAAAAACAAGACACACTGGCACAGAGGAAAGACTTGAATCAAACACCTTAAACAGTGTTCACATAGAGCATTTTCATAAGTTTTTTCCATTATTCTAATTATTCATTAGAAATATTAACCACTTTAAAATGTTTTCAATATTTTAATATTTCTAAATTTATAGATGTAAGTATAGTCTGTCTTATTGTAAAATATTTATGTTTTTCAAAATTTTCTATGTAGTCTGATTTTATTATTCTTCATGTGCTAAAAAATGTAATACATAGGAGGTTCAATATATGTCCATTACATCAACCTCATTCATTTTATTATTTAATTTTTGAATCTTCAATAAATTTTATTTACTGTTATTGGTAATAAAGTGAAAAACTTATCAATTTTTTAAAATGAGAGAATTTCCATTTTATGTTTTGATTCTATAAATTTTATGACCTTGACTATTTCAAGGTAGCAATGACATTCCATAAATAAAATAATTCCGTGACCTCTCCTAATTGTTTTATTCTTTCCTCTTGTTGTTGATAAACATGTCCATATAGACTCATTGTCCTCAACTTGGGAATATGGAATGAAAACTAAAGCCAGCCTTCCTAACATGGTAATTGGTGTCATAGCATAATAGAGAATATTCAACTTTCCAAAAATCCCAATAACCAGTTATTATTTTGTTTTCTTTTTTATTCTAATATTAATCACCTATTACTTAAAATCTTATTAAAACTTTGAGACCTGTTTCCTGAGCACATTTTATCTCAGGCATATTTCCATTTTTATTTAAAAGTATATTAGATATATTACCCATAATCCCTGAACACTCATATATTTTAACTGATCATCTTTCATCTCAGGATTGAGATAAAAACAAAACTGTTTCTTAATGACTTGAATTATATATTATTTTATTTCCTTCTCCACCACTCAGGGCTACTTGCTGGAGAGCACTTGGTTTTCATTTTCTTTAAGTTGGTTATTATGCTAAATTTTCCAGTTTATTAAACTTTTCCCACACTTTTCTTCCCAATTAACATCTGTGAAGATTAAACTTATTGGGCTTAAGGCTACATACTCATAACAGTTTTATTACTCCCAAAACACTACATGCCAATTTTAATGAATTCTTAGGTTCTAAATATCTTTATTGTAACATTAAATAATAGGGAGAACATATAAATGTATTATGTATAATATTTACTTTAGGGCCTTCTCTGCCTACAACATTGTGAATGAGATGAAGGTTGTTTTTCACACTATCTCTATTATATTACTGTTTTGGTGCTTAGACATGAACTAGTAATGAATTGAGAAACTCCTCTACTTTGTGTAAAGTAAAAAAAAGTTAAAATGTAGAACTCTGTCTTCTGCAGCAAGCAGTGGACAGTGTGGGGCATTCTGGAGTCATGGCTCCTGAGAAGAAAAGGACTGATGGTTGTGAAACATAAAACAATGAGGGCAGAGATGTTTGGCTGCTAGGAACTGAGATTATCAATTTTACTAATAAAATGGAATGCAGCAATACATGGTGTAACAAGATGCAAATGTGTTCACCAAGAAAACAGTGCTTTGGGCAGCTCCTTTCTTGGGATGATCTGGGAGAGACATTTTTACTATGAATGTGTTGGACCTGTTTCTTATACCTGTACAAGATTAAAACCATAAGCCACTGGCCCAGATCATGAGTCACAAACATACAACATCAGGACAAATTAAAAGTGCTGCAAGCAGTGACTATGTTTTTGCTATCACCTATCATTGAACAACTTGTGAATGTAGAAAACAAGTTTGCATCCAAAATCTTTGAGGAGATTTTTCAACTCAAAATTACCATTGTCTAAATTTCTTAATCCATTCCCCAATCCATTTTCTTTGTGATATTTATGCTATTCTACTTGCCAGTCACATAAAGAGGGAAAATTATATTTACCATCATTTATGGAAACCAGCAAAAGTTAAAGGAGGCATCAATATGCTTCTGAGATTGTATGTTAAGCTCTGCCCAACTGGAGATCCTGGGACTAATATTAATGGCCTGGAAAAAACTCAAGAGACAGGTGATGCTAACAGACATAATGGTGAACTGCTTGTAAATGCAGAAAATATGTTTGTATACAAAATTTTTGAGGAAATATTTTTACTTAAAGCTGCCATTGTCTAGTGAATTCATTTAGAGACAAAGACCAAGGAGTTTGCTATCATAAGGTGCTTGAGAATCAAGTCTGAGTACTTTAGTCTATATCCTGTGGAGTGAAGGAAGATATAAGGGTAAAAAAGAGAGATATTCCCCAAGATTTCAGATTCCATTTCTGAGAAGAGCATCATTGCTATTACTGAATCCCTTGTGGCCATTTTGCCAGTTCCTGGTGACTAGGAACATCATTCAGGGAATAGTACATTCTGAGTCTGAGCATCCTGCAGGGCTATATGCAATAGATGTATTTTATTTTGGCAACAGCAAATAATTTTTTTCCTGTTAATGTTAAATCTTACAAAAATATCTTTTCCTTTCCCTTAGAAATTTATTAGTTTTCAACATTTCTTTGTATATAAGGTCTAAATATATATATAGTATATATGTGCTTCCACACTCTCAGAGAGTGTTGTTAATACTTTATTTATAAGATAACCACATTATAAGGCAAATGCTGTTAGTCCCATTACACAGAATAAGGAAGCTTAAGCACAGAGAAACTAAATCAAGTTTCTAAATTCACCTTTAAATAAGGAACAGAATCAGTTGTTGATAATGGGTTTAAACAATATGCTTTCAAAAGTTCAGATTTATTATGTTTTTCAAATAATTCACATAAATACACATTTTTAGTATATCCTGCTCAATATTAAAATATTGGCTATTCTTTCTTTAAAATTGTGATTTTGATAATTTCCACTTCCTCTTAATTGTTTATTTTTTAGGTAAAATCATCTATAAATTTTCAGACATCAATACAAGCTATAGATGCACTGATATTAGTATACTACTTAAGAATAATAATCAAGCAACAAATGAAATTTTTGAATGTAAAAATGCCCAAAATTCTACCATCTCGATCATGAAGAAGTATACAATGGAAGGGTTATGTCTACAACAACAAGTCATGAAAACAGACAGATAAAATACACAGACAGAAACTCATTGTCATTAATTATTGAGCATGTTATTACCTGTTTATTAATGCATGAGCATTATATGAAACTCTTATAATATCATAACTGGTAATAATATCAAAACATATGTTGTTTATGTAAAACTTAATATTATAGTATGGAAACATGCACTGAATAAATTTAAAACATCAATAAGATGAGAAATGGGGTTAAGAATGATATACAAACATTGTTTTGGAACCAGAGGAAAAATCACAAATTAATTTAATAATAAAAGATGCTGAAGTCCTTGATTCCTTGATTTTTTTCTAAAACTGATAACTTTAGGTCAAGAAATAACCATTTCCTGGAATCCTCTTTTTCTGACTTCAATAGAGAAAACAGTCTCATCACAATCAAAGGAACTAGTTGTTTTCCATCTACACATAATTACTACCTCTATTAAACATATAACTCAGAGCAAGTAAAAAAGTTTTTAATCTTTGCAGTTTCTGCACATAATCAGCTAATTTAATTACCTCCAACATACCAATTAAGATGATAATGGTGGTGTTTTGAATTAATTAACTTGGATCTTGAGTTTGTGTCTGGGTAGAGACTATGTGTAATGATTTAGGAGTCTCAGCCCATAATGTGTGAGAAAAGATAGTTTATTGCTCACAATTCCCAGTACAAGAGGTGTGCTTTGTGTGTTTGACAGGAAGCATGATTGGTAGCTCCATCAGCTCAGGTGGTTCAATCAGCAAGTGGGATGCACATACCCAGAGGAAGAGGGAACCATGGGATAGTTCTTGATGTTGTTCAGAGGTGAATGCTAGTAAGATTCCTGAAGAGTCAAAGGTTGGTTAGTTTAAAGCAAATGCACCTGATAGGATGAAAGGACTGTTGGCCTGAAGACACTGGATATGGGTAGCTTATCCTTGAGGGCCAGTTCTGGGTTTTGGGTGAAATGTGTGGGTTGTGGTCTGTCGATTAAGATTAGGATTCTGAGGAATTTATGTCCTAGGGATGCAAAACTGTTCACTAACTATATCAAAGGTCAGTATTGATGAAAGTGGTTTAGCAGAGTAAGATGGATACTGAAGCAGGCCACAAAAATTTTGATAGGAGTGGTAGGAATTTTAGAAAATTTCTATTAGGTCTGGAAACATTCTCCTCTTCCTTCAAGGGAAGATAAAGATGTCTTTCTAACTTATTATACTAGAGAAACTTAAAAATCAGTTTGTTCCTGCATAGATCAAATTCAACAATCATGATCCATAAAGAATGCAATAAATTATATTAGAGGATGTCAGCTGTTGATATAGGTTCTAGGATCATCAGGACATCTCCAGAAGCTACCTATGTGCCTCAGGATTTGTTCCATTTTCCTTTGTAAGCTTTGGGAGTGAGCTTTTTCCTACACTACAAAAAAAGCTATTTTCTAGACATGAACACCTGTCTGGACTCACACAGGGCTTAAATTGATGGTTGGAACTGCAAGGCAAGTGTGAATAGGTGAGAACTGGAATCTGAGATATGGGGTAGTGATTCTATGATATCACCTCCCCTCAGAACTACACTTATCCTTTCAGGTATAGCAGCTTAACTGTACATGTTTGCAGATCTGAGAATATTTTTAAAATCAATGTCCCAGTTACCAACTATCAGAAATAATTACTGATATCTAGGAAACTTCTATAGAGAGTTTGGAAAGTTTAGGGCAAACTCTTTTCCATTATCTCTGGTGGCACAGGGTCTTATATGGAGAGATCAGAAAATGCTGATGTCTGATACTTGAGGAAATGGCAGTATAGCATTTATGCCTTACTGGAATCTCTGCTTCCATAAAAAGAGCATTACCCAAAATACAGCTCTCTGTCATTCTTCAGACTTTTAATCTACCCAGTCTATTATACTATAGGAAGAGAAATGGAATCAGCAAAATTTCTTTAGAATAATTTAAAATTTGTTGCATTAAAAGAACATAAATATTGACAATTGACAATAAAAATCACAATTGAAACCACTGTGCCCATTTGCATAACTCAATGCAAGTAATTATAAAATCTTGATGGCATGGAATATTTCTATGCCATCAAGATAGAAATATTCTTTAGTATATTTGGTATATTATTTGGTATATTTCCAAATATTATTTGGAATAATATTTGGTAAGGTAGAAAATCTACCTTACCAAAATGGACCCTGATAGAGATATGGAGTCTACACAACATCATTTGCAAAAGAGAAAAATGTTTTAAAAATGTCCTGCACAAATAAAAGCCCAAGTTTTATATAGGATAACAGGTAAATTAGACCATATTTCTAATATCAGTTAATTCAATAATATTTGCACACCTCAAGGGTATTGAAAGAAACTAAAATTTGCAAGTAAGTTTTGAACTTTAAATAGGACATGGATTAAAAAAAACTAAATTTTCACCAAATGAAATATGATTGAAGAGTCTCATATTTTCCTACAGATAGAAATAAACTAATCCTAGCAAATACATAGGAACAGTCCAATAGCAATAATAAATAGTGACCAATTGCCAATGATTCCTGAGATTCAAGAGGGATTGTAATTATATTTTTACCTGAGCTCTGCTGACACCAGAGCTGAGCTCCACTCCAGATTTCAATCACTGAATGGGATTTGCTTACAAAAGTAGCAATTGTTCATTTAGAAATAGATACCTGTGTCCTTGGGCAGTAGTTAACATGTTTAGTACTTGATGGTTTTATAATACTGTGGCAGCTAGAGAATCTATTTTGGTTTGTAGCAGCATAAGAGAACAACTTGTTGAGGTAAAGTTTTTTTGAAAGTTCTAGGAAAAAGTTAGCGTTGCCTTGCTAGGCTCTAGTAATGCCTCCAGTTCTTATTCCAGTAGTTGTAGCTATTCTTAAAGTTGTGAAAATTGGAATTAGTAAGGAACATAGGCATTTCTTGCTATTCATCAGATAATGAGATAGTGGGGATAAGGTAAACAAGTGTGTAGAGTTCTGTCTACAGAGGGAGAGGTGTCATGCATACAGTTGATCTACACAGGCAGAAGATTCTGCTATCTGGGTGGGGAGATAATGAAGTCCTATGGTGAGGACTGGATTAATGGTATTAAGCTAAACTCCTTCATGGTTGCATGTTTGCTGGACTTATATTGTTAGGAAGGTGGGAACTAGGCAGGGAGTACAGACAGGTATTATAGAGATCATTTTTTCAAGGGTGATAATGCTATTGTTTGGATCCCATTGTAATTCTCATGAGCTGTTTAGACTAGAGAGAGTACAACATTCTCCTAAGAAGGACTACTATGTAGATACAAATGGAGCAAGAACTGTTGTGGCAATATTGAAAAGATGTGTTATATTTTATTATTGATTTCCTATTTGGCCCATTTAGTAAGGTGATAGTACTTAAAGCAAGCAGGGGGATGCCTGCTGAGTTGATGTCAGTTGAAGATTGCATAACATTTAGCTCATTTCCTTTCCTAAAAAGGCTGCAAGTCTTACTTTTTTAGGTTTAGGAATTTTCTTCTCCAGTAGAGACACTGAAGATAAGGTTGTAGGTTTGTGCGTCTAGCAATTCCAACAGTGAAGCATGGGAAGAATAGTGATTAGATAATGTACAGGAGATAGATACATTTCCCAGAGGGGTCTGTGACATTTGCAGGGCTCCTTTGATGGTACAGAAATAAGTACTGAATACCATTGTAAGCTAAGTTGCTTGATGTGGCATCAAATTTTGAGTAGAATTGATAGTGAGGGATTGTACTTCACTGAGTCTCAAATGTTTCCCCCTCCATTCTCAACAGACCTCATACACACACATCATAGCAATTCTCTATTTATGTCATGCATAACTCAGATATCTGCTTTTTCTGCTTCAGTATTAAACATCTCATTTTTTTACCCCACCTTTTATGCAGCCTTGAAAGTCTGAAAACTTTCCAGATTTAAATATATAATAATCTTAGGTATATGCACTCTCAAAATCTCTTTTATCTGTATTTTAGCTTTCCTTATGAAATTTGCCTATACAGATGCAGATATAGAAATCATCTCACTTTGATGTATCCCCAAAATAATAAAGTTACACAGAAAAGTCTCAGTGAGATCTGTGATTATTTAAAAAGACACAGTAAGTGTATTACATAGGAAGACATTTGCCTGTCCACCCTATGGCAAGTTCAATTTGATTTTATTCACCCATTAGCAGCCTCGACTCTCCCCCTTCCACCTATTCAGAAAGCTGAACAGCTGGTCTCCCTCTCCTGTATATCAGGCCCCACACTACAATATTTCACATTATTCTTCCATTTTTGTTGTACATTTATTCTCTCCCAGGTGGCTTCTCCAATGCATTTAAAATCCATTATGTTTTCTAGAGTGGGTGAACATTCTCTTCCTTTTAGTATAATCCAATCCATTTCACATATATGCTTTTCATATTTCTTTTTTTCTGAGTCACACCAGTAATTATTCTCAGAAACTGTGAAAAAATGTAATATTTTGCACATGTTGTAAGAAAATAAGTTAGCCTGAATCAATGTATAGATGCTGGCAGAGAACTTTATTACTTATGGCTCAGTAGATAGCATAAGCTTAATATTTGCATCAGTTTTCCTTGCATTCCAAGACCCACAGGAGTGTTTCAGGGAATGCCACATGATGTAACATGCACAGTGGGTTAAGTCAGAGTTGGAAACACTAAATTTAGGATAATTCACTGTTTTAAATGGAAGCATTAGCTCACCTGTAATATCCATTACCCTGGAAGGAGATATTATATTTATTAGTACAGAAAGCAAAGAACTATGTTCTCTGCTCCAGAGGGAAAATGTATCTCTATAACTAGGCTCTTTTCTATACAAAATATAATGAAAGGACAATCCAGAACAAAAGCTATCAATGCTTCTACCCTGAGGACACATATGTGATAAATTCCTGGAATACTGCTTCTAAATATTATATACCTGTCATTTTATATTGCCTTTCCTTCTGAAAATTTTAGTGGACCACAAATTCTGGAATTGAAAATGATCATAGGATAAAATTAGGATTACATGACTCACTCAAAATGATCTTTTCAGTATCAATAATCATACTGACTTCAATGTGAATCAATTATTGTTCCTTTTTTCTCATCACACATTGTGTAAAAATAAGAAATCTCCCTGCTGCCATTCCAGAAATTCTGTATTGCACTTGGTTTTGTGTGCTTGCATGTTGTTTTCACATCAAATGAAGATGAATATTAATAAAGGAGTGACAACACTTTCTGTACTTGAAACTTTATGGTTTCATGAATTCTTTATTCTCAATAAAACATCATAAAAATGTAAGCCCAAGCCCCTTGTTTATCATTGGCATCAGAGACTCCTAGTGTTAGGCACAGACAGGGAAATGTGTGGTCAAGTAGAGAATTACAATTTGAAATTCCAAGGAAACATACAGCCATATTACAATAGCCAACAAGAATTCTGAACAACATGCATTACTATGGACAATGAGAGTCCTTAGGATCATATAAAGTAAATATAATACAGTGATGGTTAGGTTCTGCTGTCAATTTAGACAAGTGAGGATGCTCATTGGTCTGGTCTGGCAGGCACTTGCCTGGTTGCTACTGCAAGGGTTTTTTTCATGGCTTGTGATAAAACAGAAGGGTGGTATATTAAATCATCCATCAGTTGATTACAGCTACAGCTAATTACATCTGTGATCAACTAAGTCATGACTATAACATAAAATATAAACCAATCAGTTGAAGACTTATAAGAAATAAGAGAGACTTTTTCATTGCTTCTTCAGGCCCTGAGCCTCTCCTGTGGAGTTTGTCTCAACCCTTCAGAGCTTCCAGCTTCACAGACTGCCCTATGCATTTTGAAATCTTACATTCTCATGGTTACATGAGATACCTTCATAAATCTCATAATTTTTTTTTATTTCTCTTGAGAACCCTAATTAACACAGTTCATACCAGGAAGCCATTTGGTCCTAGACTTTTCTCTTTTGGGAGCTTCTTCTTGACTGATTCAATCTCCTTGTTTGTGATTGATTTGTTGAGTTTTTTTCTTCTTGAGTCAATGTTGTTCATTCATGCATTTCCTTTAAGTTGTGCATTTCCTCTCCATTGTCTAATTTATTAGCATATAGTTTTTCATAGTATCCTCTAATTATCTCCTTTATTTCTACAGGGTCAATGGTTATGTTCCCTCTTGCATTTCTGAGTTTATTTGCCAACTTTCTCTTTTTAATAAACTTAGCTAAGGATCCATTGATATTATTGATTTTCTTAATGAACTGACTTCTGGTTTTGTTGATTTTCTCTATTGTTTTGATATTCTGAAGTTAATTTATTTTTGCCCTAACCTTCAGGTTTTCTTTCTTTTTGTTGGTTTTGGAATAGTTTGTTGTTCTTACTCTAGTTCTTCCTAGTGAACATTTAATTCCAGAATTCTTGCCTGCACAAGCAGACAATGGCCTTTCCCCTACATCTCACACATCCTCTGAGAGGGAAAACTGTTTGTGATGTTTCAACAATCTTTAATTTCTTAATTCTCTAAAATATCTGTTTTTCCTTCCTTGAGAAATTCAACTAAAATATGATCTATCTGTATATCATCCTCAATTGGCATTTCAGTCAGTTGTTCTATGCTGAGAAATGGTCCAGAACCTCAGACCGTGGGATCATAGTGCTTCATCAGGTTGTATATTTCACTATGTATTACCAAATTTAGTAATGACATGGTGAAGTGGTATAATAAAACTGATTAGAAAGTATGTTTTTTTTAGTTAAGAAAGTATGTTTTAGAAGAATTTAATTAGTTAATTCTTTAGGTAACTTGGGATACTTATTGCACACAAGGAAATGTTAAAAAGTTCATTATTTTTATGAACATGAGATTTTAAAATTTTTCTTCTGTTATTTATTCATATACTTGTTCAATTGGATCAAATTTTATAAACTTTTAAATAAAATTGACACTTTATTGAATTATTTTATTGTTTCTAATAGTTTGAATGAATTATCTTTGGTATCTTCAGTAAAGAATAATATTTTCAGCTAATGACAATTGTTTAACAAATGTGTTCCTCTTTAATTTGTAACATTTTATTAACTGAATCAATTATATTGATAATTTTACTATCATGTTAAAATATACAAGTTAAATTTTATATAATATAGTTAATTCTGTTGGTGGGTGTTGTTGTCATATGAAATATCCATCTCTACTTATATGAGTAGGCAAAGACATAAGTTGAAGCAATTTCATGAATGACTAAACTTGCAAATAGCATGCTACAGCTTAACCATCTACTAGAAAATTGATTAAACAAATTGTGCTGAATTCATTTTCCAAAACAATACTAACCTATTCTAAAAAACTAAAGAAATGAGGACATAATTCTGATTCAGAAACACTTCTAAATTAATACACAACCAAAAAGAATATATTGAATATTATTTAATAGCAGTTTTGAAGGAAACCAATGAGTATTTTTTAATTTGAAATACATTTACACAATGCTTACAGTGTTTAATTTTAACAAATATTCAGTTGTTTGGTCCTAACAATCTGTGGTAGATTCTATTAGTGTAATCTCAATTTTACTGATAAAGAAACAGGGGCTTATGATATATTAACTCACCAAACTCATCAAAAACTCACTAACATCCCTCTCATCTTTCCCTCAAATAATATATTTAAAAATGCATATTTCATATGCATTGAAATATTTGAATGTGTACAGAAGTATCCTTTATATCCTGAGGAGAGTAGGACAAGGGATTTGGACATGAAGCAGATTTTTTTACATTTCATTAATGTTGCACTGTTAAATTTTTAGTATGGCTTTCACATGTTTACATTCAGAGGAATTAAAAAGCTAAAAATTTTATACAAACCTTAAAATAATATAAGGACTACAAAAATATAGATAATAAAGAAGTTGTAAAGATAAAAGAAAATAGTACTTTTATCAAAGATTTCTAAAAATCCATATCTGAAAATTTTTTCAAAAGAGGTTTTCAGGAAAAAAGACTTCCTTATAACCTAAGGAACTAACTTGAGCAATAGATGGAATGGGAGATTGCATTTAGGTTACATTCTACTATTCACCTTTTGGTGCTTTTGTGTGTCTGTGTATATATATGGTGGTGTGTACATATATTTCAAATTAAGAAAATAAACAAAAACTTGTAATCACTAAAACCCTGCCATCACATACTTTGTTACTTAGCATGGGTCAAATTATGCCTGAGTAAAATCAAATGTATAATTTTCACATCATTGTCAAAAGTTTCAGTCCAGGTTCATCATAAGTCAATTCAATAACCTCTATGGTTGCAAATCTGAAGATTTCAAATTTTCCATTTCCAAACAAAAATTATTCCTGGAAGAATTACTGACAATATACATTGGATCATTTCTGGACAAAGGGAAATTTCAGTTCTGAGGCTTCTGATACTGATGCTGGGTGTCCTCAAGGTGAGAGTCCTCGGTAGAGAAGAATACACAAGGGTTGCTGGTGAATTCCTCAGAGCACAGACCAGCAATGTTGCTGCAACTGGAAAAAAGTGTAAGATTTCTCAGAAAATTGAGTCTCTGTTCATCTGAGTACTCATCTTGGGTTGTTGCATACCTTACATATTGAGGGATTTTCCTGCATGGATGATAAATATTTCAAATATTAATATATCCATGATGGAAAATGTATTAGCCAGGATTTTCTAGAGAAACATAATGTATAGAGATAGCCACAAATATTATGAGGTTTTATAAAAATTATCTCACATGGTTGTAGGAACTGGCAAGTACAAATTCTTTAGGCAGGCAGCAAGCCCTGCCCTAAAGGTTTTCCATGAAAGTCTTCCATGAATTCACCAGGAGAAGCTGCCTGATTGAAGCAGAGATGGAAATTGTCTCTTCTGCTTGGTGAAATAATCACTTCTCTTAAATCCTACAACTGATTGGATGAGATATCCCTCATTGTTGAAGGCAATCTCCACGGTTGACTACACATGTAATCATCTAAAATACCTATCAATTTACTGTTGGTTATGTCCAGACAATAGCCTCACTGAAACACTAAGGACAGAAATTGCTTCATCAAACAACCAGGCATTATAAGCATGTCAAGTGAGTACCCGAACTTAACCATCACACAGTCCTTTATGCCACACTCCTTGATTCCCTACTCCAGTCTTCTGCCTGTGGATCAATGCCACATTAATAACACATTTTCCTAGATTAAATTTGGATTATGTGTGTCCATTTAATCCAAAATTCATCATCCTTAATGCCTCTATTTCTTTAATTTTTTATTGTAAGTATAACATATATGAAAAGCAAATAAATAAAAAGCAATAGTTTTCAAAGCACTCTTCCACAACTAATTACAGGACAAATCCCAGAGTTTGTCATAGGCTACCACATGATCCTCTCAGAATTTCCCTTCTAGCTACTCAAGAATATAGAAAGCTAGGAGACTTAAATGGTTTTTATCACCACAATTGACATTTTTCTTTCTTTAATTATAAAAAATAACATATGTAGAAAAAGGAATAAATTTCAAAGCACAACACCATAATTAACTGTAGAACATATTTCAGAGTTTGACATGGGTTAAGATTTGACAATTATGGGTTTTTACTTCAAGGGGCTTTAAGATACTGGAGATGAAAAGAGATATCAATTTAATGATCCAGCAATCATATACACTTATTAAATCCTATCTTATCTGTATAACTCAATCATCAACTTTGATCTTTCTATCCCTTTCTTTATGGGTTTTTGGGCTATGGCCATTCTAACTTTTTCATGTTTGAAGGGTCTGTCACTAATAATGGGGTAGGGATATGGAATTATCTGATGTTCTAGATATGTTGGGCCTTCTAGGTTTCAGAACTTATCTGGTCCAGGAACTTATCTGGAGGTTGTAGATTTCTGGAAAGTTATACTGGTGCATGGAAACCTTGTAGAATGTTACATATTGCCCTAGGTGTTCTTTAGAATTGGCTGGAATGGTCCTGATTGGGTGTTGACATGCTATGATAAGTAGCAATGTCTAACTGAAGCTTGCATGAGAACAACATCCACAGTAGCCTTTCAGCTCCATTTGAACTCTCTCTGCCACTGATACTTTATTAATTATACTTCTTTTCCCACTTCTGGCCAGGATGGAATTGTTGATGCCATGGTGCCAGAGTTGAATTCATCCCTGGGGAGTCATATCCCACATTGCTTAGGAGACTTTCACCGTTGGATGTCATGCCCAGTGTAGTGGGGATGACAACAGTTTCACTTGCAGATTTGGGCTTAGAGAGATTGAGGTCACTTCTGGGCAGCCACAGATGTCCTCCAGAAGTAACTCTTAGGCATACCTATAGGTGGACTAGGCTTCTCTGCTAAGTTCACAAGAGTAAGCCTCAAGATCAAGGGCATGACCTGTAGATTTGGGGGTCCAAATTGTTTGATACAGTGTCAGGGGATTTCCTAATAGTAAAATTTAATAGTTCCATATTTCTTCTCCCACTCCTCAAGGGACTTTGCAAATACCTTTTGATTATCTGCTTAATATATTTAAGGATTTATCTATGCTCAATGCCTCCATTGCTTTTACATAGTACACAAACCAAAAGGAAATTACTTTGGATAGCTTTCCCCTTTTAGCAGCTTTGTTCAACTTTATATTATGATTACTGGGTTTAATTTATAGCTTCTTAATGGATCTAATTTCTGATAAGCTCTCCTTCTACTTTGCACTCATAGAGAAGCCATTTAAAACATAATCTTCAAAATGTCACTCCCTTACTTAATTCTCCCCATGGTTCTATTGTTGGTTCTTAGCGTAAAATCCAATTGTATTACCAAAGTGGCTTCCTTTACTTGGTTCATGCTTATCAACAGTTTTCTTCTCATGTAATTCCTTTCCTTTCACATATGGTCCTGGGATACAGACCATACATTTATCCTTCCAGTGAAACTTGTCCATCCTTGTTGAAGAGATTTTACAATAATCTGTCCTCCATCTGGAAGGACAACATGTTTGCTTTTGGTGAGCCAACTCCTGTTCATTCATCAGCTCCAGTGTTATGTCCTATTAAATCTTTATAATTCACACACTTCCGTATTTAGATTCCATCAGTAGGGCCACCTTCTCTTCATTCTTGTGAAATTTATTGTGTTTTATCTTATGTAATTTTAATCATTTTGTGATGGTGGTTAAAATTTCATCATAACTTGAATATAATTGTTTATTTTTCCAGGCTACTGTTTTTTTTTCAAGGCTACTGTTTTGCATTGAAATGTTACACTACATAATATGTTATAAAATATTGTTTTCATAGATGTTTCTCTCAATTACTATTTCTTTCTCAATATGTAATGATATCATCTTTGTCATGGTCAGGTTCATGTGTCAACTTGGTCAGGTTCATGTGTCAATTTGGCCAGGTGGTGGTACCAGTTTGTCTGGTTGAGCAAGTGCTGGCCCATGTTTTGCTATGAGGACACTTCATGCATTAAATCATGATCACATTGGATACATCTGCAGCTGATTACATTTGCAATCAGCCAAGGGCAGCGTCTTCTTTAATGAGTGAGGTTTAATCTAATTACTTAAAGCCTTTTAAGAAGGATTCAGAAGAGACAGTCTTTTCTTTCTCCATTGGCCAGTGAACCTCTCCTGTGGAGTTAGTCCAGAAATTCCATTGAAATCCTCAGCTTCACAGCCTGCCTTAAGGATTTTAGACTGTATGTTCCAATGGTTACATAAGACACTTTTATAAATTTTATATTTATAAATATTTCCTGTTGATTCTGTTTCACTAGAGAGCTCTAACTAATACAACTTGGTACCAGGACTGGGGTGATTCTTAAAAAATAGATAGTCAAAATATCACCATTCGATTCTTCTAATGCTTCACTAGCATGAAGCCAGGCTCTGGGAGATAATGTTTTTTTACACCATTATGGGGCTTTATGGCAATAGAAAGCATAGAGATGTTGGTTGGTTGGTTGTTAAATACACTGTATTCATTAATGAGGGAAAGGGATGAGTTTAAGTTTTCAAACGGGAAGCATACATGCCATCTGACAGATGTAGACATTTCTGTGAGTGTCCTGAAGGAAAATCTTACTTCCTGTAGCAATAGACTTGAAATATCTGAAAATCAGATGCAGAATCTTATAGAGTAGCCATCTTACAATATAAACTGAAAGCTCAATGTTGCATAGTGTCTGCCTTTAAACTGAGGGCATTGATTGGAAAGGACTGGGACCCTGAAAAATGGGATGGTGACATATGGATTGATAATGATGTCAGAAGAGAGGTTGAAGCCCTAGGTCATGCTGAGTATTCTCTAGATAATCCTGTAATAGTCTTCCCTGAGGACATAGTCACCCCACCTCCAGTTGGCCTTAAGGAGTTGGTCACCCAACCTCCACCTGAAGGGATTAGCCCTAGAATGATTAATCCTGCTTCAAAAGATGAAACTAAATGAATGCCCTGAAGCATATGGCTTGGAAGATGCTTCTAATGCTTTTCATGACCCACCCCCACCACCCCTCATTTCTTCCAGACCTATAACTTGATGAAAGCCCCAATAGGCCCCTAAAGGTGAAGTACAAAGTATTGCACGTGAAGAGGTATATTATACTGCAAATGAGCTGCATGAGTTTTCCAATTTATATAAACAGAAATCAGGGGAATATGTGTGGCAATGGATTTTAAGGGTTTGGGATAATGGTTGGAGGAATATAAGGTTGGATCAGGTTGAATTTATTGATATCAGCCCACTAAGCAGACATTCTGCATTCAATGTTATAGCTTGAGTGGTTAGAAAAGGCATTAACTGGATGGTTGGTTGAAGCAGGGATCAAAATGTGGGCCAACATTGCCTGAGGTTGAAATGCCAGAAATGCCCTGGTGTAATGTAGATGAGGGGACCCAGAGCCTTAGAGAGATTGGAATGTTAGAGTGGATTTATCAGGCAAAGCTGGCTCTTACGCTGAAGGAATGTCTGGAGGATGCATTTTTTATGAGAACAGTGGGAAATAAATCTGTGAGAGTAGCACCATCCCTGAAGAGCTTTGTAGTTGAAATTCTCTCTCGATCAGATATTACTGTGGGAACCCCCACATTGGCTCTCTAACTCTTGGAGTGAAGGCTATTGTGGTGGGAAAGGTTAAGTGGTAGCCATGAGAACTGCCCCTACCTAACAAAATAAAAAAATAAAATATGACAAAGGAGGCTCACATTTCTTTGTAGCTACAAATAAATTAGTCCTAACAAATACATGGCAACAGTCCAACAAGAACAATAAATAGTGACCAAGTTCAGGTTATTCTTGAAATTCAAGAATGATTGTAACAGCAATCATCATATTAATAGAGATAAAGAGGGAAAATGTGATCATACTTAAAGATACAAAATATGTATTTTGTAGAACTCACATTCTCTCTCTATTTTTTTAGACTGCATATCTCTACTAGAGTCCAAAATGGTAAAGTATATTTCTTAGAAATTTCCCATAACATCAAGGATTTCTGATTATTTGTATTGGCTTATGCAAATGAGCACAGAGGTTTCTATTATCAATTGTCAACATTTGGGTTCTTCCTTTAATTCTTAACAAATTTAAAATTATTCTGAATACCTTTTTCTGATTCCATTTCTCTGCCTATAACATAACAGATTGGATAGCTCATGAGTTTAAAGACTGACAAAGAGAGATTTTGGGTAAAGACCTTCTCATAGAAGCAAAATTCCAGTAAAGCACACATATTATAATGCAATTCCCTCAAGTACTAGACATCAGCAATTCTTGCTGACTCCATGTGAGACCCTATCTGCCCACATGGATCTTTGAAAAAGGAGAGCATGTCCTAAACTTGCCAAATTCTTTGTAGAAGTTTTCTAGATGCCTGTAATTGTTTCTGATAATTGGTAACTTAGACAATGATTTAAAAAATATTCTCAACTCCCCAAGCATGTGCTGTTAACTTTCTATTGCTGAAAGGATATTTGTGGTTCTGTGGGGAGGTGAGGTCATGGAATCACTAACCCATACCTTAGAGTCTGGCTACCACCTTTTCATATTTGCTTTGCTGTTCTGAACCTCACTTTAACCCTTGTGTGAATACTTTTTATTTCAGAATTGGAGACATAGACTGTGAATGAAGGAGAACCACCAGAAGTCCAGGTATGTGCTCATGATTGGAAAAGATAGTTTTTATAATGTAGAAACAGGAGAAGTCTGGATTCCAGACAGGAGAGTGGAATAAATCCTGAATCACAGTCGGGGGTGGGGGTGCTTCTCGAGATGTGCTGGTTGTCCTAGAACATGTATCAATCCCTGATAGCTCCTAAAATAATCTATTGCAACTTTCATGGCTCATGATTGTTGAATTTTGATCTATGCATGAAATAATCTGATTTTTACATCCTCTGGTATGATAAGTTGGAAAGATGTCTACATCTTCTCAAGAAGAGACAGAAGAATATTTCCAGAACTAAAAGGTTTTTTCTATAATAACTTCCTCTTTAATCTAAAATTTTCTGGTCTGCCTCAGCATCCATCCTACTTTGCCAAGTCACTTGCTTCAAACACTCATCTTTGCTATAGTTATAAAACAGATTTCCATTCTTGGGGCATAAACTACCCAAGTATTCAAATGCAATCTGCAACCACTACCCACACAACCCACACATTTACTCAAAACCTGGAGCCCAGAAACAAAAAGAAAGAAAAGAAAAAGAAAACAAACAAAAAAAAACCTGGAGCTGATTCCAAATAATAAGCTATCCATACCCACAGCATTCAGTGCACCAGTTGCTTTATCCTTTTGTATGCACTTGCTTTAAACTAAGCAACTTTTGACTCATCAGGAAACCTACTAACCTCTACCTCAAGACCACAGCAAGTCACTATCCTATGAGTCCCTCTTCTTCTATACAGATGTTTCCCACCCACCATCTGAGCAGAACATACTTCCTGGTGACCCTTTAAGTCACCCCCTTTCTCTTTGGGGATTGAGGGTAATGAAATATCTTTTCTTATGTATTATGGGCTGAGATTCCTATTGCATTACACCTGATCTCCATCCAGACCCAAATTCAAAATCTAACTTAACTATTTCAAAACACCACCATTCCTATATTAATTATTAAGCTGGAAGTAATTAAATTAGGTGATTTTGGGCAGAAACAGAAGGACCTAAAATTTTTCTTACTCCAGCTGAGTCATTTATAATGGAGGTTATAATTGTGTATAGATTGAAGACATCTGGTTCTTTTGATTGTGGTAAGATTGATCACTCTTTGCCCTTCTAGTCAGAAGAGGAGCACTTCAGGAAATGGTCATTTCATGAACTAAGCTTATCAGCATTAGAAAAACAAATTAGGGACTTCAGCAACTTTTAGTTAATTTGTGTTTTTTTTTCCTGTGGTTTCAAAATATGTTTTATGTCTTTCATAGGTTCATTCTTTATTCTGTTACTATTTAAATTTATTCAATACATACATTTCCATACTACCATATTCACTTGTGTGCAATAGACATATGTTTTGATATCATTACCATTTCTGATATCATATAATAGAATTTCATATTAAGCTTATGCATTACTAAAGAAGTAATGATGTCTTATATAAGTAATGGCCATAAAGTATCTCCTCTGCAATAGTTTACCTGTGTTCATTTTCATGTCCGATTGTTTTAGATATAATCCTTCCCATTGCACATTACTTCATGATTGAGATGGTAAAATGTTGTACAATTTTTGCATTCTAATTGTCCATTTGTTGTTTGATTATTACTCTGAGGTATTATACTGAAATAAGTATAATATTTGGGTCTCTGAAAATTTGTTGGCATTTGCCTAAGAATAAACAATTAAGAATAAGTGGAAAATTACTATAATAATAATGTCAAAAGAAAGCACAGCCAATATTTTAGGACACTACAGGATATACCAAACATGAATTTTTGTAGATTATTTGAAATACAGAATTAATTCTGAGGTTTGACAGCATAGTGTTTAAACCCATTGTCAACAACTGACATTGTTCTTTACTTGAAGGTTAATTTAGAAATTTGATATAGTTTCTCTCTGTCTAAATTCTTCTCTCTAGTATAATGGTAATAACTCAGCATTTACCTTAGAATGTGGTTTTACTTAGTATAAATAAGGCATTAATAGCACTCTGTGTGTGAGTGTGCTTGTGTGTGTTTACATTTTCAATAACAAGAAAGTAGTCAAAGCTGGTATATCCCTAAGGGAAAGGGAACAATATTTTAGCAAGGTTTAACATTAACTGGAGAATATTTGTTTTCAGTTGCCAGGATAAAAGACATCTGTCTCATGTTTCTCTGTAGGATCCTCAGACTTTGAATGTATCATTTCCAGAATGATGCTTCTACTCACTGAGAACTAACAGAATGGCTGCTAGTGATTTGGCAATGACAATGATGCTCTATTGCAAACAACATTTGGAATTTTGGGGAATTTCTCTTTTTTACCATTATATCTTCTTTTACTCAACTGGATACAGGCTAAAGTCCACAGACTTGATTCTCACATACCTCACTATAGCAAACTTCCTGGTCACAGCGTCTAAAGGAATCCCCCAGACAATGACAGATTTTGGTTTGAAAAATTTCCTTAATGATTTTGGATGCAAACTTGTTTTCTACATTCAGAAAGTGTCCAGAAATGTGTCCATTAGTACTGCCTGCCTCTTGAGTATATTCCAGGCCATAAAAATTAGTCCAAAGTGACTCCAGGTTGGCATACCTTAAAGTACAATCTCACAAGTGTATCATTGCCTCCCTTAACCTATGCTGGATCTTGTACATACTGCTAAGTATCAATTTTCCTCTTTATGTGTCTGGTGAGTGGAATAGCATAAACATCACCAACAAAATGGATTTGGGGTACTGCTCTGGTATAAAAAGCTCACGGACACTGTTTGCAGTACTTTTAATTTGTCCTGATATTGTGTGTGTGTTTCTTATGATCTGGGCCACTGGATCTATGGTTCTCACCCTGTTCAGGAACAAGAAGCAGGTTCAACACATTCAAAGTAAAAATTTGTCTCCCATATCCTCCCCTGAGAAGGGTGTTGCCCAAAGCATCATTTACCTGGTGAGCACATCTGTATGTTGTTACACCCTGCCCTGCTTCTTTTCATTTTACTGGGCTCTTTTTGCTAATCCCAGTTTCTTTCTGCTGAACATCCATGTCCTCATTGTGTCATGTTTCCCAACAGTCAGTCCATTTCTTCTCTGGAGCCATGACTCCAGGTTACCCAGACATTGCTCTGCCTACCACAGAAGGATTATCCAATTTCCTAAGTTTTTTCATACACATTTATACTTTTCTTTTTTTTTTGCACAATATAGAGGAGTTTATTAATTATTTCCCTCCTCATATCTAAGCACAAAAACAGTCATATAATAAAGAGACTGTGGAAAACAGCCTTCATATACTTTATAATTTTGTTGTCAGGCAAGACACTAGCTTTGTATTATACAGAATTATTTTATTTGCTCTCCATTATTAAATTACAATGAAGAAGTTTAGAACCTAAGAATTCATTAAAGCTTGGCTGTGTCAGATTTTGGAAGTAATTAAACCTACATGACTTTAAATCCAATAATTAAAACTTTCAAGATTTTAACTTGGCAGAAAATTTGAGAAGAGTTTAATGAAATGGAAAATCCAAGAAAATAGACAATCAAGCCTATGAAAAGGAAAAATAATTGCTCTGCAGTAAAGGGCCCTGAATGGAACAACTGGAGATAAAGCATCATATACTTCAGAACATTAAAGAAGGTTTTTAATTGTTTTTATCTCAATCTTGAGATGAAAGATGGTCAGTTGAAATATATAATTGTTTGGGGATTATGGGCAGCATATTTAACATATTCCCATGTAAAAATGGGCTAACTGACCTGACTGGGACAGAGTGTACTAAAGAAGCAGTTCAGAAGGTTTTAGAGCGAATTTAAGTAATAGAGGATGAATATTAGAATTAAAAAAGAAAAGAAAAAAACAATAACTGGATATTCAGATTTTTGGAAGGTAAAATATTACTTACCATATCTTGATGCCAATTGGCATGTTATAAGAAGACTGTATTTATTGTGGACTCCACATTCCCAATTTGAGGAAAATGAGTCTATTATAGGCTTGTTCATCAATAACAATGATGTTATTGTTATTTCATCTCAGCAGAGGGGGAAACATTTTAGATTGGTCATGGGATTGTTCTGTTTATTGAAGGTAAGTGCTCCCTTGAATTATGTATGGCTGAAAATTTACCAAGTCAAGACAAAAAATAGACAATATCTCATATTTTAAAACATTAAGAAGCTTTTCTCAATTAATTATCAAGTACAGTACATGAAATTTATTGTGGAATCTACAATTTAAACAATAAAGTGAATAAACTTGACCTAATGGAATATATTGAAACTGCTACATGTTACATTTTTTAGCACATGAGGAAGGATAGAAGTACAAAGAAAATTTTGAAAAATATAAACATTTCACAATAAGACAAATTATGCTTACTTCTATAAACTTAGTACTATTAAAACACTGAAAACATTTTAAAAACTGGTTAGTATTTCCATGAATAATTAGAATATATAGAAAAAATAATGAAAATGCTCTATGTGAACATTATGTAAGGTGTTTAATTCAAGTGTAGACTATTTAGGGAAAATAGGACTGCAGCAGATCCTCATAGGAGAATAGAAGCTCTCTGGATCAACTGCTTCATATTGTATGGACAGCTACTATGTACTATGTATCCAATCCTGGGATTTAGAAAACATAAATATAGGTTAGTATAAAAAATAATAATGTAAATAACAATATTTAGAACAAGAAATACACAAAATATAATAAAAATTATTAAAATAAATGTGTTGACTAAACAAAGCCATGAAAATGTTGATAAAGTTGAAAATGAACCTTGTGCAGTTAAGGAACAGTCATGCCTAAAAGAATGGACTGGCCTTCTTCCTTAGCTCTTGGGAGGTAATTTCTAAGACCTAATACTCTGCCAGAAAAGAGAGTCTTGGTGTAATTGGCTGTATACTAATAATGTGATTTATGGTGTGGACATTTACCTACTCTGCATTAGATAAATCTTCAGAGAGTCTGGACACTAAAATCAGCCATGGAGAAGGACATCATACCAAAGTGAACAAGCACAAATCCCTGGATGCCAAGACATGTATGGGCTTCCCTAGTTGTCCTTGTCCTGTGCATATTGCTGCACACATTAACTGGGAGAAGTTTAGCACTGTCCTTGTCTCCACTGGTATAGGACAATTAGGAAATTCATACTTGAACTGTCCTATACTCTGAGCCATATGCCTCTAGTATTAGATAATTTTAATTTGCATCCTTTTTTCTGTAATAAAACAAAGCCCTGAATATAATATAATAGATTTAAGAGGTAGTTTTTGTCCTTTTAGCAAATTATTGAGCCTGAGGGTGGTCTTGGGAATATCTCAACTTGCAATTGGTGATGTTGGGAAAGTATGAAAGAAGTGAAGGTGATGTTGGGAAACCCCAAACTCTGCAGACAAATCTTATAAGAATACATAATACTTAAAATTATTGCTTGATTTTGGATTCAAAAAAAGCCCAGAGACTAATATAACTAAACTTGTTCTCATAAATTAGGAAATGAAGAAAAAAAGTGTATTTACAAAAATATGGAATACCAAGACAGGATGAAAACTCATTTAAATCAGGAACCCATAAATAACAATTCAATGCTTTAAAACATTAATGATCCCTTTTGATTGTTATAAAATAATTTTCTGCTGCATTTACAACATTTAGGCAATTTTTCTCATTCCACATGTATTTTAAAAACCCAAAAGAAGATAAAATATATGAAAGGGATTTATAAATGTAATATATCCTGATATCAAAAATTAAAAAATAAACCAGTATGAGATATGAATGTATATATTTTATTAGTAATTAAAATGTTCCATTAGCAATTAAAATATTCTATCATAATGAAAAACATTTATTTCTGGAATACAGGATATGCCAACAAGCAAATCTACTAACATGATCCAAAATGTTAACAATTAAGTGAAAAAACTAATATTGATCATGTAAATATTTTATAAACCTTACATACTTTTCTCATCAGTAAATTAAATTAGTATTAACACTCTGTCCTCACTTCAATTAAGAATAAATACAGTAATAAATGAGAAATTTTAATAGACAACCAGTTGTAAAATGTCCCTTTTATAATCCATTTAATGAACATCTTCATTTTCTTACACTTACATCTTTTTGTTCATGAACAGTATATTTCTTAAGCTGATAATGGAATGATTTCCAGATATGCACAGTTGTATTTCAAGGAATCTTAAACTTTCATTGTTTTTCATGAAATTTTTCTGGAGAAGAAAACTGAAGATCTTAAGTCAAGCCTATAGATGAATTATGAAAAATGAATTGGATTATGAATCATTATTATTTGTTTTAGTACTAGGTTGGTCAGTCATTGTTGTATGGAGATTATGCGGTTGTTGATTAGGCGGTTTGGGGCTGGGAAGAGGATGGTTGAGAATATAATGATTAATATGACAATAGAGAGTCCTATTATCGTAGAAGAGATGAAGGAGGCAAATAAATTTTCGTTCATTTTGTTTCTCAAGGGGTTAGTTGTTTAGTTGAGCTTGGTGTATCAGGTATTGGCATTCAGTAAAAATAGTGTTTTGTGAGTTTTAGCTGTATTAGAATAAATAATGTTAGAATTATGGATGTGATTGTGATTGTGATTAATTTATTCAGCAGTGTTAAATACCTCCTCATGAGAGACATGAATACAGAACGACCCAATTAGACTGTTTTCAAATTTTAGAAACTGCAATGACAGAAGCTTATGGTTTAATAAGTTCATGGGCCATGATGTTATCAGACTTCCATCTGACAGCCTGACATGATTTTTTAATTAGACTCTCCAAGCTTGTCCCTATAAACTGTCTCTTTCACAAATATTCCCTGGTTTGATTCACAACAGAGTTCTAAATGAAATTTTGATCCCAGCAAATTTTTACTATCAGTCAGTGAGACAAGTTAGATGGGAGGGTCCTCAGGTCATGTGACAATCATCTGCTCTTTCTCAAGATTGCCATAACAAGGTACTACAAATGGAGTAACTTAGAACAAGTCAAAATTGATATCTCACTGTATTGGGGGCCAGAAGACTGACATCATATTGTTGGCGGGACCATGCTTCCCTGAAGCCTATAAGAGAGCACCCTTCACTGTCTCTCTTTCCTTCACGTGGATCCTAGTATTTCTTGTCTTTTGACAAGTCCAATCTAAACCTCTGAATTCAAGTTACAGTGTTTCCTCTGTGTCAGTGCCTCTATTTCTTCTCTTGTTTGAATAGTGACACCAGACATATTGAGTGTGATCATTATGTTCTGGTGTCAATTCAGCCAAATAATGATGTTCAGATGTTTCACTTGTTAAATACTTGTCTGACTTTTGCTGCAAGGATATTTCATGGCTTTTTAATAAACTGGAAGGTTGGTGTTTTAAATCTTCAGTCATTTAATTGTAACTGTGACTCATTGTATCTGTGATCAACTAAGGCATATCTCCCACCAATTAGATAATGCAATCATGTGAAGAACAGAGATTTTTTCACTGCTTCCTCAACCAGTGAGCCTCTCCTGTGGGATTCATTGAGACACTTAATTTGAATTTTCAGATTCAAGGCCTGCCCTATGGATTTTGGGCTCTTCCATATCATATTTACAGATATCTTTGGTTGGTTCTCTAGAGAATACTGCCTAATATATTGGTTTAAGGCTGACTGTAAATTAGTATGATATCACCTAAACTTGGAATTAAATAAATATCTAGAAATTACTAACTTAAGCAAATTAAAGAATGGTATCTCAAAAGTGTATAAAAATTATGTAATTCATCAAAGTAATGTGGCGCTGAATAATAAATTTTAAGAGGAAAATGGAATTTGTACATTTATAAACAAAAATTGTGTGATTTTGAAGCAATGTTTCAGCCAGCCTTCCACTACCACATCCCAGGTCCTGATTCTGAAATCCCTGGAGTGTTTCTCCACCTGCCAAATGAATAAGGGACAGAAAGGGAATTATTTTGTGATGGTACCAGTTTGAAATTTTGTTTCCTCACACATAGAATTTTAAATTTCACCTTTAGTTTTCTTCACTTATGCAGACAAATCCAGTTACTTAAGCAAAAAGCATTCTAATTGTGGGAGCCTCAGACATTCCGTGTCCACCTACTTAACCTTTCCCTATGTCAACCCTCACCCAAGTCCCATTAGACCAAATTCTGTGTCATGACTCACTAGTAGGAACTGCTTCTCCACTTGTCCCCCAAATGAATGCTCTGACTTAAATAGTTTTCAATATAAGAGAAGTACATTTCAGCTTCCAATATAAGGGCTCACAGAACTATAAGTTTTTAACATAAATAGTTGGATATATTTGATATAAAATAGAAAGGAAATAGCCTTGGTCTGCTGGACAATGAAAAGATTCAAATGGATACAAATGCAGAGATTTAAATTCCATTGGGAAAAGTATAGAAAGGGATGAGTCCTCACTGTGTACATGGCACAGGCAAGGCCTAGGTCTCTAAAGTACAGTGACACAACCTCCTACTCAAACTCCACCCTTATACTGATCACAATATCTGTCCCTGTATCTTTGTGTCTGTGAGGGTTCCTCCAGATATAGAAGCAGATGGCACATAGAATGTCACACTCATTTCACTGATTTTCCATCTTTCTAGTGGAAATATACACTTCATCACCTCATGTCTTAAACTGTTAGGAATTATGTGCTGCTCTGGACATTAAAGTTGCTGCACCCAGTGGTCCTGCTTAGGTAGTGAGTCTAGGACCATGAGAGATTATGAAGCCTGGAGGTCCTACTGCCACTTCCTATGCTCATTTCTGCGGCATAATTTTATTCTTGGCCTGGTGGCTTAGTCTCTTTCTCTCCCTCCCTCGCCATTTTGGCATGTCCGGTTCTTCTAGACCTCTAAATTACAGGTCTCGCCAGCGACTAGTGATGATGCAGTCTTGTCTCTCTAACTCTATTGGTCTTCTCCTTAGTCCTCCACCTACCCAACATCCTCTGCTACGGGTACACTCAGGAACAGCATCTCTATGGTCACAGTCACTCATCTGTCCTCCCTGTGTGATTGGCTACCCTCCCCTGGAGGCCACGCCCTAACTCCGCCTCTCCTCAAACTGTATATAATCCAGGGCTCGCCGAGCCTCATGGTCTTTAGCTACTGGCGGCCCTGGCATAAGCATCTACCTACAATAAAGCTACCTCACTTCATGCCTTAATTGGCTCAGCCTCCAGTCCTTTAGACCCGCAGCGAGGTCTCCTGCGCGCGCCCCTTGGACCCAGACCCCCGGCTCGAGCCCCTTTTCTGCGTGCGGCAGTGTCGTCTAGCAAGCAGTGAGAAGCTGAGGAGTAGAGGGTCCCCGATAGTTTAGTGGTTGGGCCAAACCGCACATTTCTAGTTAATATCACCCCAAGGACAGAGATCATCCCAAGTCTTCTGCTTTTGGTGCACTTAGACACGATCTGCCATGTAATTTTCCTGCTTCACTTCACTATCACCAACACCACTGCAACTCAGCTTTCTGCACCTGGATAAATCCTCAAGAAAGAGATGTATTCATACAATTTTTCCCTCCTTGAATGTAGCAATGGAGCACCATGTCTTCCTCCTGGGCCTGGGATTCTGAAAATCCCACTCTCCTGGGAGTTCCATCCACATGACCTTTGAATGGGCCTTGCTGTTCCCAAGGCAGTTATCACCTGGGTATGTCTCTTTACCTCCAATATGGAAGAGGTGACTGACCCCTACCCTAAGGTACTCCATATACTTCTGTCCCAAATCCTATTACTGTGACAATACTGTAACAGACCCAGCCAGATGTTTATTCACCTATCACCACATAATTGCCCAAACAGCTGCTTCCCCAAGTTGCAAAATTTACATTTCTCTTCTCTCTGGTACTCCCACCTATACACTGCATAGACACATTGTTTCAGAGACTCTACTCAGACTAGACTTCATTAGCTTTAACCAAGACTTAAAATAAACCATAAAAATATAATATATTTTAGCAAAATCAAAATGAACAGAGACAACAAGAGAGGAATACCAGATCTGAGAGAAAGCCAGAGGTCCAACTGTTGCAAACTCCAACAACATCACAAGCCCAGTCTTTTAGAAAACAGGTAACAGAACCCATCAGTCAATGATACCATTCTACTTGCAATCTCTAATGTAAATGTAGATACACCCAATGATAATAGCTATGGATGTGTGGATCTTTTATGTACCTTAGAAAAGCCCATGTTCTTTTAAAACCTCTTCTGGGTTGCAGATTATTGTGTGTGGGAGTTTTGCTTTGGTTATTTCAATTGGG